>NW_004524621.1:4555862-4569342 GCF_000260255.1 Octodon degus | reverse complement strand
ATGTGATCTGCTTCTTTTCTCTAGCGGCTTTCAGTATGATATTCTTGTGTTGGATTTCTGGGATCTTGACTATTATATGTCTCGGTGTTTTTTTAATTGGGTTGAAACATTTGGAGTTCTGTATGCTTCGGTTACGTGAGTATCAGATTGTTTCCTCATATTTGGGAAGTTTTCTGCTATTACTTCTGCCCATATTCTTTTTATATCATTTTATTGACTCCTTCTTTCTCATTGATGCCTATTAGTTTCACATTGTTCATCTTTGCATCATCTTGCAGGTGATGAATTATTTTCTCCTGCATCCTAAGTTGTTTTTAAGAGATCCTTTCTTACCTTCTCACTAGCTGCACCAGCGTCTTCAAGATCTGAAACTCTATCTTCACTTTCACTCAAATGACTTTTCAGGTTTGTGATTGAGATTTTATGGTCCTCTTCATCTCTTTGACTCTGCTTCATGCGATCTATTTCTTTCCTGTATTGCTCATTCAAGGAATCCATCATTTTTTTAATCTCCTGTATTTTTTTATCAAAGTCTTCTTTAGAAGCAGTTATTAATTCTTTTACTGCAGAGTTTTTTACAGATTGGGTTTCCTCTTTATGTTTCTGTATTTGATTCTTTAGTTCAGGTGCTATGAATTCAGAGATTTCTTTCTTCATTTCAGACTCTAATTCTGCTTTGAGATCCTTTAAACCTTTCTGTAGTTGCTTATTTACTTCCGACACTATTAGTTCATGTATTTCAGCTAAGCTAGTGTCCACTGCATTTGTTCTGGTTGGGCATTGTGTTTTCTCCACATGTTTCTGCACTTGATTCTTAAGTTCAGCTGCTATAAATTCAGAGTTTTCTTTTTTTTATTCCAGAAAGTAATTCTGCTCTCAGTTCCTCTATATCTTTCTGCTGTTGTTTATTTACTTCCGACGCTATTGATTCATTTACTTCAACTGAGCTATTGTCCTCTGCACTTGTTATGGGTGGGCTTGAGGCTTGAGATTGCATTTTGCTCCTTGTCTTTATCATTTTGTTTAACACTGACCTCTGGCCTCTGGTGTAGAGCTTTGGTGCCATTATGTCCTTACCATTTAATGAAATTCAGGTACTGATATACCAAGTTCTAGTTCACGCAGTTGTGCCTGGCTTGGGTCTGGCTACTGTGCTCAGCTCCTTACTGTTTTTGCCTTTGGAGGTGGGCCTGCTGTACACTTCTGGTAAGATGATCTGTTCCTGGATTAGCTGTGTGGTTTTAACCCTAGTCTCACTGCAGGGACTTTAGCTGCAGGGTTTTACCTCAAGCCTGTATGCTAGGTCTGGGCTGAGTCTGGAAGGGTACGAGGCCTGGGGGTGAGAGAGCACAGAAGCTCTCCCACACACTCACCAGTGTTGTGTTTTGGTGGGTCTGCAGGATTCCCAAGAGCGCTGCAGAAGTTCTTACTCAGATGGTGGGCTGTGCTGGGTCTGGCCTGGAGGGGGAGGTCCAGAGAATGCAGGGAAAGGCCTCTCTTACAGGGCAGGCAGTCACAGGACAGAGCAGGAGCTCACCTCCACACTCTCAGGGCTTGGGGTTGGTCTGATATGGAGGGCCCAAGGCGCGAAAGTTCTCACTCAGAGGGCAGGCTGTGCTGGGTCTGGCTGGGCAGAGGAGGTCCGGAGAAGGCAGGGAAAGGCCTCTCTCATGCAGTGGGCTGGTGCAGGACAGAGCAGAAGCTCTCCCCTACACTCGCAGGGCCTGGGGTTGGTCGGATATGGAGGGTCCTAGGTGTGGTGGAAGTTCTCACTCAGAGGGCAGACTGTCCTGGGTCTGGCTGGGCAGAGGAGGTCCGGAGAAGGCAGGGAAAGGCCTCTCTCATGCAGTGGGCTGGTGCAGGACAGAGCAGAAGCTCTCCCCTACACTCGCAGGGCCTGGGGTTGGTCGGATATGGAGGGTCCTAGGTGTGGTGGAAGTTCTCACTCAGAGGGCAGGCTGCACTGGATCTGGTGGGCTGCGCTGGGTCTGGCTGGGCCAGGGAGGTCTGGAGAATGTGGGGAAATGCCTCTGTCATGCTGCGGGCCTGGGCTTGGAGCCAGATCTTTCCTTTTAAATAAGTTCATTCCCTTTTCCCAGTATCTATCGTACCCTTCAGATTCCATTTTTCCCTTTCAGTTTCTCACACTAAGGAGACAATATGATGCTTGCACATGTGGGTCTGATTTATTTCACTTAATAATATGTTCTCTAGTTGCATCCATTTACTGACAAGACTCAAATGTATCCTGTTTTATATGTCTACCATTTGTATGAGAGGAAATACCAAGAATAATACACTGAAGAAAGGGGTTTTCTAGATAGCAAATGAAAAAGAAGTCACAGAACTCAGAAGGCACCAATTTGCATGGAGCAGGAGTCAAAACATTTGAGACCCTGGGTCTCTGCTGAAGAGCCTTCGACCCATGATTCTAAAAAGTGAGTAGTCATGTGAAGGCTTAGTGTAGCTTTCAGTCTTGCGTGGCCCTTCAGGCACCATAATCCTCCTGAAGATGAAGCCAGGAAGCCAGCCTTTCCTTCATGTCTCCAAGTGTCAAGTATCTGAGGCCTGACACACTGGGCCACTGTGCTGGGGAAGCATTAGCATGTAAAAGGGCTGCTATGCATTTCTGCCAAGTCCTTGCTGCTTTTCCACAAAGATCTCAAGTTATTCCGACCTGGTGCTACCAGGGTGCCCAGGGTGCCCTTTTCTAGGTAAAATCATCTTTCCCTGCTTGCTATAGGCCGTACAGTCAGGCAACATCTTCTAAATATTTATGCAATGCATTCGGGAAGGGTAATTTTATGGGGAAACTATGTGTTTGCAAATCAATTCTAAGAGAAAAATTCCAAATTGTGGAGCACTGTGCACAATGCATGTATGTATCAGAAGATGAAGCTTTTTCAGATAGCCTTGAAGAAACCAATTTCCTTCAGAAAGGAGCTAGAAAGGGGAAAGTTACTGTTTCTACATTCCTAAAGGGATTGACCAAGGGTGTGATGATGCTTTGCCTCTTTCAGACTCCAGGCTTTGATCTGCACAAAAAAAATAAAGATGACCCTCGGGAATGCACTAAGTGAGTGGAAACATTTCCTTTTTATTTCATGTTAGTGTTATTTTACACAGATGCATTATGGTACAGATTGGAATGTTTGAAGGAAAAACTCAAAAACAATGTTTTGTTAATGTGATAGAACAGCAGATGGTATTTTTATCTATTTTTGCAAGTTCTGTAACATATTGTCTTCCTAGTTCAAAAAAAAATATTATGATCACACTAATTTAGGGGATCTGGACTTGTGATGCATGCGGTTCAGCGCTGGTCTGCTCACTTGTCACAATTTTTCTGCATTATTTTGGGAAATGTGGTCCTGGCAGCCTCATCTAGCTGATGAGACAGCAGTCTAGGAGAGGCAAAGGATAGCACCACGAATAAGAAAACATAGGGTTCAATCTACAGAGCTCCTCATGGGTGTGACTGCCTTGGTTTGAATGTGCTCCCCAAAAAGCCCAGGGAGGGAAAATTAGTTTCATAGACACAAGGTCATGTGTCTATGAAAGTGGGTTGGAGGTGGGTCATAGCATGGGATTAAGGTTTGGTGAGGGCAGAGCAGAGGGCATAGATGGGATTAGTGCCTGAGAGGGAGAGGCCCAGGCTAGCACACATGTCCTGCCTCACCTGGGGTATCCTCTGCCATCATGTGACATGGCAAGAAGGCCCCCACTGAATATGACACCCTTGATTGCAGGTGCTCCAGCCTCTAGAAATATCAAAAACACTTTTTTCTCTTCTTTTATTCAGATTTCCTTGATTTTCACCTAAAGTTCTTTTTTTTTTTTAAATCCCAAATCCCATCCAGGATCCACCTTACATTTTGTTCTCATGTTTCCTTACCTCTTACTGCGCTATGTCTCAGGCTTTCCTGGTTTTGGATGACCTTGACCTTGACCATTTTGAGGAGGACTATCCAGGAAATCTGTCCCCCATTGGGATTTTCTTAATGGTTTCTTCGTGATGGGGCTGGAGCTGTGAATTGAGGAGAAGGGCCACAGAGTCATCCACATGGTCCAAAGGACACATCCTAGGAGCATGGATCGTCACTGTGGACAGTGGCCATGGCCACTGTGGCTGGGAAGGTGCTCACCAGGCTGATTCCCTGTGAAGCTGGCTTCCTCCTCCATACTGGGCCATGTGCAGTTGGTCACTGGTGTGGCATCTGCCCTTTGGGAGAGAGGAACTGTCCTCCACTGCCTGGGGGTCATGATATCTGTCTTAAGAGATTTGTTTACAGCCCCTGTGTACTTGTTTGCTAATCTAATCCTGACATGTGCTTATATCATCATGGATTGATGAATACAGATTTTGTACTCTAAGTTTTGATCTAGTGTCTTGCTGCTCAACTATTGCAGCTTCAGCCACTAGGCACTCTTTAAATCCATGCTGTGCCCCATCTATGGTCCCTGTGACCCCCTCTGTGTGGCCTTCATTATCAGACACTACATGATGCTCCAGCTTTATCTTGTATACTTTCTCACCCCACCATGGAATTATTTGTTTCTCCGGGGCATCTTGGATCCTTTTGTTGGAAAGTGGCTTTAGGAGTCAAGATCTGGGTGCTCAGGATGCAGGAGATGCAGGAGTTGTGTGGCCTTGGCCCATACCACTGGCTGAGCGAGGAAATATATGGGTGCACACTAACCCACGCACAGCCATAGATCCATAAATATCTCCACAAGTGACCAATCACACCTTTATCAAGCTTCACAAGAGTTTATATTAATGTTGCAAACCGAACGATCAAGTGTGTCAGTCTTGGATCTTCACCTGAGCAGTGACTAAACTGCCCCCTCTTGGCTATCCACTTAACTGATCTTCTGTTCCAGCAAACACACTCAGTTCTTCCAGGATGGTCTAATAAGATGCCAGTGATTAACAACTTCAGCAAACAGAACACAGGAGAGTTTCTTTCTTCCTTGATTTTACAGATTTCATTCCTTGTGTGTTACTTAAATCTGCACATACTCCGTACATCGAGGGTGTCTAAGATATTATAATATAGTTAAGTTTTGTTTGAAGCCTGCCTTCTGTAGTGGCATTTCACAAACTTCTAAATTTGCATACATAAAAGTTCACTCTCTAGGCTATGCAGATATTCTTTTAACAATCAAGTTCTGTTCCAGCAACTAGGTCCTTAATGAATTGGTTGCTAAATTAGGAGTCATGTACAGTATGTATATTACAGTATTTACAGCAAAGAAATGGTCCAAAAATACTCCAACTCAATGACTTGGCTTTTATTTTTGTAACTCTTACATGCATTACTTTAATGTGTAACAGAACATAAAATTACAGTACAGTGAAAAAAATTTCAGTGCTGTGTAAACAAGGGGTATTTTACAAATCAAGACACTGAGGTTCTTTAAACAAGATGTACAAAAGTGTACCCAAAAAGAGATGGATCAAGGTCAGCCAAATAGCTCAATGGATTTATGCACCTGCAAACAGGCGCAGGGGTGGGGGTTCAAGCCCTGGGCCTACCATGCCTGCCCTGCCTCCAAAGCACACTGAGATGGGCGATTGAGAACTGGACATGGTGGTACGTGCCTGTAATCCCAGCTCTTGGGAGGCTGTAAACAGATGGATCACTACGAGTCCAATCTAGTAGTGAGATCCTGAACACCCTGTAAGTCCTTCCCTAAAATACAGGGGAAAAAATTGTTTAAGAGAGATGGTCCAAAAGTCCAAACATCCGGTTGTAAGTCCAAACAGCACACCTCAGTGATAAGTCTGAACAGTTGTTAAATGGGTCTGTCATTAAACAAGAGATATCTGTATTATAGCAAGTATCCAGGCCAGGGAGATGGCTCAGTAGAATAAGCACTTCCCTGGCAAGTGCAAGGACCTGAGTTCAATCCCCAGTTCCTCAAAACAAAGTGTCAGCTTTCCAAGTATCCTCACCAATGTAGCCATTGTATCCACTATAGTTGGGTGCTCTGTAGCACTTCCCCCTCTGTTTCTCTCCCTTGTGCTATTGTGCATAGGACTACCATTTTCTAGGGCTACTACTAAAAGGCAGCATTAAAATAGTGGATTGACAAGAGAAATTTACTACCTTAATGGTTTTGGGGGCCAGAAGTCCAAAACTCAAGGTGACACCAAGGTTGATCTCTTCTGAGGGCAATGCAGGAAGGATCTTCCAGATCATTTTTGTCACCTAAAATAATTTGGTTTTGTTCACTAGACCCTTTTCTCCTCTCTTACAGTTCTCACACAACTAATCATTTCATCTCTGATCATCTTACTGCCTTTTAGGGTGCCATTTCTTTTTACTATTGAATAAAACTCCATCATGTGGATCCTTTCACTATGGGAGAATGTCTTGGTTGCTTTCATTTTGAGCAGTCGTGAACAAGGCCATCCCAAACTTCTGCATGCAGGTTCTTGTGCAGACGAGGTTTTTCTAATCCTTTGGATAAGCACGAGGAAGTGTGACTGCTGAATCACATGTAATGCCATGTTTAACTTTGTACAAAACTGCCAATCTGCCTACCAAACAGGCTGTGTCATTCTGTATTCCACCTTCTCACCAGCACTGAGCACCATCACTTTTATTTAAATTTTAGCCATTCTAATAGTTCCTCACTTTTGTTGTAATTTGTCATTCCTTGATGGCAAACATATAATGAGTGATTTCTGAAGCACATACTGGCTATCTGGACATCTTTGTTGAGGTGTCTATTCAGACCTTTTGCATGTTTTTGTTAATAGCCATTTGTTTTGGCAGATACAAATATTTTCCAAGCATGCGCCTGTGTGTACTCTATTGCATGCGCACACATTTGTATCAAAGTGAAAAGAAGTGACACCCTAACAATATTAAGCTTTCCAATCCATGGGTGTAAAATGTAGCTTGCTTTATTTAGATCTTTGATATCTTTCAGGAGAGATTTGTAGCTTTCAAATACTATATGATTCCTGCCTATAGTTTGTTAGATTTATATCACACTATTTCTCCTTCCCTCACTCCCTTCTTCCCTTTCTCCCTCCCTCCCTCCCTCCCTCCCTCCCTCCCTTCCTTCCTTCCTTCCTTCCTTCCTTCCTTCCTTCCTTCCTTCCTTCCTTGTGCTCTATATACTGATTTTCTAGGAACCAGTTTTTCTTGGAACCAAAAAGTTCCATAGACTGAGTGGTTTAAATGATAGACATTTGTGATCTCACCATTTGGAGGCTAGAAGTCCAAAGCTCAAGGTGGCAGTAGGGTTGACTCCTTCCAATGGCCATGCAGTAGGGTTGACTCCTTCCAATGGCCATGAAGGAGCTGGGCCTCGTGTCTGGTTTCTTGGTGCTCATGGTCTCTTCCCATGTCTCACACTTTCTTCCTGGTACACACATGTGTCGTAACAGGTGCTATCTTACTGGGACACTTGCCGAGTGGACCACGGGTCATCATCTGAACAAACTGCCCTAACAGATGACCTCTGCCGTTACCCTCTTTCCAAATGAATTCACACCCTGAGGTGTGGGCATTAGAAATTCAACACAGCTCACATAACTGCATGTACTTGATACTGTAAGATGTATTTTGAACTCCAGTTGCTCGTTGCTGATATATACATGTGCATCCAGATGTTGCATGGTCACATGGCCTCTGTGCCATCACTCCATGCTGTCCTTACCTCCTGGGGCTGGCAGTTTTGAGGATAACAACAGTGTTATTTGTCCCTCCTCAATGCATAGCTTCTGTTTCATTCTCCTAGTACTAACTCGGACTTCTCCAGCAATGCTGCGTAGGGCGGTGAGAGAGGTTTATTTTCTTGGTTGTTGTTTGTTTTTATTTTAAAGAGAAAAGAACAATTAAAACAATGACACAAAATTTCAAAACAATATAGTAGAAAAGTAACAATGGTTAATGCAATGTGTATTGTTATCTTCAAAGTAGCTGCTCAGATTATAAGATATAGACATGAAAAATTGATCAAACAATATAAGCACAAACCTTTCTTTGCAATAAATAGAAATCAGTATTATAACTATCTTATCTTATATATATTTTCCCTTTTCCCTTCTTTCTTTTCTCCTTTCCCTCATCCCAGTTTCTCTCTCCCTTTGAATAGTTTCTTCCCATTTCCCAATATCTATTGTACATTTTTAATCTTATTTACTCTTTCAGCTTCTTACACAAGGGACATAATATGGTGTTTTCACACGTGAGATTGATTTATTTCACTTGCAAGTATGGTCTCAAATTGCATCCATTTCCCTATAAATGCCTCAAGTTTGTCCTTCATAGCTGAGTAGTACACCATTTTATGAAAATACTCCATCTTTTTTATCCGTTCCTTGGTTGATGGGCATTTGGGTTGTTCCAAGTCTTAGCTATTGCAAACTGTGCTGCTATAAACATAGGTGCACATGTGTTGCTGTGCTGTGATGCTGTCAGTTCTTCTGGGAAGATACTCAGGAGGGGAAGAGCTAGGTCGAATGGGACCTCTAATCCTAATTTTTTGAGGAATTGCCACACTGATTTCCACCATGGTTGCACCAGTCTACACTCCTATAAACAGTGGAGGAGTTCCTTTTTGCCCTCAGCCCCTCCAGCATTTGTTATTGGCTGATTACTTAATGATAGCCATTCTTTCTGAAGTAAGATGGAATTTCACTGTTTGAATTTGCATTGAGAGATGATGTTTTGCCTTATTCCTGATCTCAAGGATGACGTGTCCAGTTTCACACTTTTAGCTGTGATAACAGCTGTCAGATTTTTTTTAATGTGCTCTACCTAGTCGAAGAATTCTACCTCACCCCCTTAGCTGAAAGCTGTCTCACATATCTATAATCCCAGACCACTGGGAAACCGAGGCAGGAAGATCACAAGTTCAAGTCTAGCTTGGGCTATTTAGTGACTTGCAGAGTCCTTATCTCAAAATTAAAAAATAGAAAAGACTGGATTCAAATGACTTGGGTTCACTCCTCAGTGTTTAAAAAAAAAAAAGTTTCCTCCTGTTTCTCCTTGTGTGAGTTTTGACAGTTTATGTCTTTGAAAAATTTTGGTTGGCTTCATCCAGTGTATCAGATTTGTGGGAACAGAGCAGTATATGCCATGAATTAAAAGGGTAAACTTTCTTTTATTTCTCATTCTGGTCATTTCTGCCTGCTCTTGGTTATCCTGACTAAAGGTTCATCAATCTATTGAGCATTTCAATGGTTTTGTTGATTTTCTTTATTATTTTCACCTTTACAATATTATTGACTTTGCTCTAATTTTTATTATTTTTTTCTTCTGCTTGCTCTAAAATTAAATTGCTGTTCTTTCTCCAGTTTTCTAAAATGGAAATCTAGATTACTAAATTTAGATCTTTCTTCCCTTCTAATATTTATATTCAGTAACATAAATTTCTCTGAAATCACTGTTTTTGCTAAATTTACTATTTTTTGTGGATCATAGCTTCATTTAGATCAAATATTTATCTTGAGATTCCATCTTTGACCTATGTACTATTTACATTTTTCTTGTATAATTTTCAAGCACCTAGAGGTTTTCCAGATATCCTTCTATGATTGGTTTCCAGGCAGCTCCTCCGATTAGAAGCATACCCTCAAACAATTATTGCTTTTCTCAAACTTCAAGGCCAGTTTTAGGGCCACAAATATGATCCATGACAGTAAATGGTCCGTGTGGGCTTGAAGAGGTACACACTCTGCTGTTATTGGATGATGTGCTCTGCAAATGCAAACTAGATAAAAACTGATTTACAATGCTGTCTAGGTCATCTGTTTCTGATTCTCTGTCTGCTTGGTCTCACAATCCCTGAAAAAGTGATATTGGAATCGCCAATTAAAATAATCAACGTACCTATCCCTCTCAGTCCTGACTCGTGCTGTGCAGTTTGAATGATCCATGGCGGTTTGCACACATCTCGGCCTCCAGCTCTGAGCTAAATAAACCTCGGCAGATAAAACAGCCCACATCGGTGCCTTCGTATAGCGATCGAGCACAGGCGGCTACAGCTACTCCAGCCTTCCTTCGCTTAGTGTCGGGCTCAGGCGGCTCTCTCCAGACCTTACACCTACATGAGTTCAAACTGAGAGGCTTGCAGGTTCTGTAATTCCTTCTGGCCGCTCCTTCGTGTTAATCATTTTTAGACTCTTCATATTAAACCGACTACTGATGCTGCCAGCGAGCATCCATCATGTCTTAGCTATTTTCTTTCTGTCATCCTTCTTCATGCCTGATTCGTCCTCCTGTTCTGCCCCCTACACTCTAGCTTAGCGTTTTGTACAAATCTGTTTACCTATTCTCTTGATGTAACAATTATACATGAAAAAAAGGATTTTTCTCCCTGAGTTGGACATACATATTTTAGTTATTCTAAATCCTTCAAGGTAGCACACCACTTCACATGCAGTGCAGATACTTATAACAGGATATTCCAAATTTTACTCACCCGTTCTTTGTGAAATTTCTCAAATTCACTCGTTTATCTGTTTGTGCACATATCAATACATCATTACTGTCCTTTCTTTTTAAATTTGATCTTTTAGATCAAATATGAATAAGAAAAATAAAAAGTTCTGCTCTATCTTCATTTATTCCTTCTCCAGTGAACTTTTTCTTTATGCATGTCATATTCCTGGTCATTTCTTTCATTGCTTTCTGAGAAACTTTCAACATTTCTTGCAGTAAAAGTCTGTCTTCTGGTTATAAATTCGTTAGTTAGCATTAACCTAGGGAATCCTCTCTCTCACTTTGAATGTATCATTCTTGCCACTTTCTGAAGTCCTCTTTCTTGAGTGTCTTTGTGAAGTTTGATCAAAAATATGGTAAATGTCGCTGCCTACTATCATATAATGAGAAGTCCATTCATAAAAATATGATGTTACGTACTCATCTATCTTATTCATGAGATGTTGCACTGTGTGACCACTGGCTCTTCTTCAAAGTCAAAATGACCATGAAAAGGAAAAGGTTTTATTTTATTCAGGACACCAAGACAGCCAGAACAGCCAAAGAGACTCACAAAAGAGAACTCTAGAGCTGCTGCAGAAAGGGGTAAGAAAAGGGCAGGGGAGATGGCTCAGTAGAATAAGTGCTTCCCTGGCAAGCACAGCATGGGCCTGAGTTCAACCCCTGGTTCCACAAAAAAAGAAAAAAGAAAGAAAGAAAAGTGTAGGAAGGATGGGAAGAGTGAGTGTGAGGCAAGGGGGAGGATCTGAGGTGGATTCAGGGCGCTGTGTCTTTGCTATAATGATTAATTTTAAACTTACACATGCACATATTATTTGAAGACACCTTGTGTTTGAGCGCATGCACAGTTTACCTCTAGATGTGGCCACACTGTGCTGCTGTGGACAGCTACTGAGCTGTGTTCATATTACAGTAAGGAACTTATGCAGTGTTCCTTGTGGTTTTCTGGATCTCCTATATTTTATACTAAAAGGTTTTGGGTTTTTTAATTTTTTTTTTTCGGTACCAGGGATTGAACTCAGGACCTTGTGCTTGCCAGGAGGGTGCTTATTCTACAGAGTTATCTCCGCAGCCTTAAAAGATTTTAAAAAGCAAACTAATCTTCAAAGTTGTCTTTTCCTGCATAAGTAAATTTGTTTTCCTTGTATAGTGCCAAGTCTTCAAGGAAAAAGAAAAGATAAAATTAAGGATGTGGCTTAGGGGGAAAATATAAAGCAAAAATAATTAGTTCTATTTATGCAAGGCCATGTCAAGAGAATTTCTTACCAAATCAATTTTTTTCAGTTGGAGAGTCAAGAGGTAGGAATGGTTAATGAGAGATACAGTCAAAATAGTTAAATTAACCTGAAAAGATTTTCCTGGGATTTAGGGTACGTTTTGAGATTTTTAACAATGTAAGGTCCTGCATTTCAAATATCAGATCATTCAACATTTTGAAAGCCAAACTATGTGTTCTAGTGCTTGAGTCTTCTCTTGGAATACCCGACAGACTAGCAAATCCCTGAATGGAAAGTTGCAAATTGGACCTCACAGAGATTAATCCAGCTAGGTGATTGAATTAGCTTTGTCTATTCTTAGGCCTGACAGATGCTCCCTTGATTTTTCAATATTCCCAGTCTTAGCAATCAATATTTCCATCCAATGCTTTTCATTTGAAATATTTATGTGAAAAGCAAGGTGCAATCACATGCTGTACTCAGGGTTTACAGACACAGCAGAGTCCATTTGGAGTTAGCTGATCAAGAAGTCTACTCGTGGCGACAGCTGGAGGGTTTGTGTGACCCATGTGCCCTTGGAGAAGGCAGGGCAGCAGGACCCCGGTGGGCCTCAGCCACAGGCCATCCAATTTGCTTCACTGTCTCCTTGGATTAAACATCAGCTCCACCAGCCCAAGCGCATATGGTAGTTGAATTGAATTAACAAGGTTACTCAAAGCCTGAAATCACAGTGATAGAGGAATGCTATTTGCAGGGTAATCTTATCCCTTATTTTCAATTAGTTGGTGTTTTTTTTTCTGGCTTGTTCCATGGTAAATTAAAATGCTCTATTAAAATAAATAAAATATCTTAAGAGCCCTCTTGGATCACAGGCATGGCACTGCACAATGGCCCTGTCTCCTAGCTGGCTGGGGAGCAGAGTTCAGCCTCACTGCACTGAGACCATCGAGCAGAGCAAGGCGAGCAAGCGCCAGGTCTCGGAAGCAGGAAGGACCCAGTGGCTGCCCAGCCTAGCCCAGCCCAGCCCAGCCCAGCCCGGCCACTTGAGCAGCATGTCTATGTCCCCTGCCCTGCACCTTAGACTGCCAAGGACCAAAATCCCTGAGCAGGCTTTGGAGAAAATGATGAACAAATCTATCATTGTGATTCCCAGTTCTCCATGATACCCCCTTTTTGCTCTGTAGAACAGTATGTAGGCTTGTTATGTTGGCTTCATTTGAATAAGAACCAGTTAGCCAAGTAGTATGGTCTGGGTATGTCTGTGGATGACTGACATGCAGACCAGCAAACTGAGTGGAAAGACGTGCTCCAGATGTGGGTAACACCAACCAGTAGGCTTGCAGCTTGGACAGAACAGAGGGCAAGTGTTTCCCTTTTCATCAGAGGACTCCAGTCTCTTTGCCATTGCCTTTGGACATTGGTCTTCAGTCCCTTTAGGCCTCCAAGGCAGGCCCTTCAACCTTCCAATACAGACTCACGTCTGTAGGCATCTTCCCCAAAGAGCCATCATATTGCACTGATATTGCACATTGATGTTAGTAGCACAACTCATAATCTTGGAAGCAGCCTCTATTTCTACCAACAGATGAATGGATAAAGAGCATGTAGTATTTATATGCAGTGGAGTACTACTCTGCCATCAAGAAAAGAAACTGAGGGCTGGGGAGATAGCTCAGTGGAATAAGTGCTTCCCTGGCAAGCTCAAGGGCCTGAGTTCAATCCCCAGTTCAGAAGAAGAAGAAGAAGAAGAAGAAGAAGAAGAAGAAGAAGAAGAAGAAGAAGAAGAAGAAGAAGAAG
>NW_004524621.1:4544294-4555762 GCF_000260255.1 Octodon degus | reverse complement strand
GAAGAAGAAGAAGAAGAAGAAGAAGAAGAAGAAGAAGAAGAAGAAGAAGAAGAAGAAGAAGAAGAAGAAGAAGAAGAAGAATTGAATTGAATTGTTTATAGGAAAATGGATGCACCTTGAGACCACAATATAAGTAAAATAAATCAGACACACAAGCTTATATGCCACATGTTTTCTTTTATATGAGAAACACAAGGTATAAATAATTTAAAGAGCAAAATAAAGACAGATAGTAGGAAACAAGAAAATAGATCTTTTGCAGATAATGAGACAAAGAGATGGAGAGAGTGGCCAGCCCTATTCTCTCACTCCAGTCTGCTCAAATAAGAAGATATTTTCTTTCCAAGGATCCACATTTTGGACCATACTGCCTTTTCATTTTCTGTACTGGGGACTGAACTCCCAGCACCTAGCACTGCGCACACCCTCATATAAGAATAGCAGTTATTATGTTATCTTCAGCACAGTCCTAGCTATCATAGTCAGGGATGAGCTCTCCGAGGAAGCCGCTCTGCCCAGCTTGCCATGCACGTCATCTGAGGAGATCTCCTGCTAATGCAAAGCTGCCCAGAAGGGTACCCACCTCTCTGGCCTTTCACGGGAATGTGCTTCCAGTTGGCACCTCCAATCACTAAGGCGGCCACACAGATGTGGGGCTGGGGGCAGGGAAGGAGGAAAGAGAAGACCCTAAATGCAAGGTGAGACTGGAGAAAGGAGAGAGGACTACAGCATGGCAAGAAGATGAGGAAGACAAGCTGTCCTCTGATGAACAGCAAGGGATCCGCATCTTTAGCCACATGCATTTTCTTCTTCCCCATGTAGTCCTTGAGTGACAGCTTGCAGAAGGGCTGAAGCATCGCTGCAGTTGCCATAGAAACCTCTAGCCTCCAGAAGTATCCTTGCAGTTTCAGTGGGCTGCACCAGACACCTGCTGTTCAGTGGATAAGAAGACTGGGCAGCTTCCTGGTATTGGATGCCTCTTCTGCACTGACTCCTCACCTAAAGCCAGTGTGTTCTGCTTCTAGGGCAAAAAGGGACACAGACTCTGCCTGGGGGCAAAGAGGTAGCATGGGGGCATCTTGTGCCAAGGAAATCCTGATTGCAGAAGTCCTGGAGTGGGAACATCATGTTCAGCTGATGAGTCCCTCCCTCTGGCCCCAAACTCAAGTCCTGGAACAAACAACATCCAAGAAGCAGGAACAGACATTGAGAGTTGCTGGGGCAGGAAGGGGTAAAGGGAAATCACTCTGAAGAATCGCATCCCCCTACAGTGAGCATGACCCCATTGGACTATCCTCTCCCCTTTTTATGATGTGAATTTTGCATCAAACTAGAATTTTGGCCTGGATCCATCATTAAGTTATAGCAATATTACTTTCATCCTTCAGATGGAAAAACTAAATAAACACTAGAATACTAAATAGATTATCCTTAGCATTTGGGAAGTCCAGATTTGGTGTCCAGCACTGTGAAAAATGAGTTAAAATGAATTATAAAATGTTCTTAAAGAATTGTAGACATTAATATTATTGTAGAGCAACACTGTCATGGAAGGTATATAAAAACTTATAGCACCTTATTAAGTTCTGTCTTTTAGTGTCGTGTGTGTGTGTGTGTGTGTATGTTTAAAACC
Organism: Octodon degus; assembly: GCF_000260255.1. Taxonomy (NCBI): domain Eukaryota; kingdom Metazoa; phylum Chordata; class Mammalia; order Rodentia; family Octodontidae; genus Octodon; species Octodon degus. Next base: position 4,554,129 of record NW_004524621.1, on the reverse strand, counting down.
TCAAGAAATATACACTACATTTCCTATAAATAGGATTTATTCTAGGCTGGGATGCTAGTGTTCTTGGAGAGATGTCTTATACCAAAAAAATTATTTTGGTACAAGAATCAAACTGAGGACCTCCTACTTGCCAGGCAGGCACTGTGCCACTGAGCTGTATCTCCAGCCCCTACAATATCTTATTCAATGTTTACAATCAAAACACTTCAATTTCTGGTAAAAGTTCAAAACTGGGAAAAGATGAACACATAAGCAAAACCAAAGGAGAACTATTTTGGGGAATAATTTTAAAGGTTGTATCATGTATTTTATTTTTGTGATTAATATTCATGCAGCTGTTTAAAAGGTCAAATACTATCAACAGGTCTCCAGTGAAAAGCAAGTGTATCTACTCAACCCTTCTATACCTCTGAACCTGTCAACAAGAAGACTAATTTTTGGTTTTTAAAATGTCTATATAGAATAGTTATCTGTAAGTAGGACCTTAATTAGATAGGTCTTTCATTTTCAAATTTAGTCATTTTGTTTCCCTAGTATAAGAACTCAAAAGAAGAAATACAAATAGAAAGGTACAATACAAGTAAAAGGAAAGCAGGATTTCAAGGACTAACTAATCAAGAGAGGGAAAGGAGAAGAGCTAGGAAACATGAATATGTCAAGCCATACAGTTATATGTAGAAGATGGGCAAGGCAATGATCCTGAGAATCTCCAGAAGATTTTTGAATCTAGCAGTTAATTGGAAAGTCACCCTGACTAACTATATATACTGATACCTGTGAACTAAGCTACTACACTGCAGATGGTAATTTGTAATAGTAGTTTCATATTTGGAGGGCCTGTCATTCTGGTCTTCTGAATATGGGCTGCTTGTCATGACATGACAGTAGCTGCTATGATGTCTCTTGGGTAGATGGTTGTTCAAAAAGAAGGGGGTGGTGGATGAAAGCAAGAGACAGGAAAAGGAATATTGTGGGACTGTCCTGCTTCAAGGTTGTATATGGTGAGATTTTTGGACTTATGTGTAAACATAAGAAGTATATAATTCTTTATGCCTATTTTTAAAATATATTCTAATTTTTAAATGTTTTTATCATAATCTGTAGGGACTTAAAGTTCAACATATCGGTACTTGATGAAAAATACCTGTTCCATATTATGCCTAAGATATTTGATATGCATACAGATAGTGAGGTTAAGTTTAATAGCCTAAGTTGTATGGTAATGACAATAAGCTTGTCTTCTGGATGGTTAACAACCTAAGTTTGCAGACCAAAATTAGAGAAAAAGGAGAGCTGCAAGGAAAGCCAACATTTGGCCCTAACTTTCTAAGGTCAATTAAAACTCAGGACATATGAGAACTTTTACTGTAATGTCATGTAACTCAGTAGTGTCCCAAATTTTCTAATCAAGGAGATTATGGGGCCAAAGAGGAAAGTGATCGATGATGTAGGGTGTGCCTAAGGAGAGTCACATGGAGAGAAACCATTCTCTCAGGCTTTCACAGAGAGCACATTGGCCAAGCAATGGCCATGACTCATCCACATGGCTGACACTCACAAAGGTTCTACAATCTGAGGTACAGGATCTCAGGATAAATCCTGAGGGGCTTTCACTGACCTTCTCAGGCCCAAAAGCTACAACTCTTGTTGCATAAGCTTAACAGCCTAAGTTGTATGGTAATGACAATAAGCCTGTCTTCTGGATGGTTAACAACCTAAGTTTGCACACCAAAATTAGAGAAAAAAGAAAGCTGCAAGGAAAGCCAAAGGAGAGCTGCTTTACCGTGGTCTTAACCATCCAGCAGAAAAGTAGAAAAATGAAATATAAGAAGTAAAGCCATGCTATTATATTGAGCTGTAGGGGACTCAGGTCAACAATTTCTGACATTGCCAGTCAAGTGGAAGACCCAATACTATTATGGGCTACTGGACTCTTTTAGAATATTTTGCTCAGTTTACACACCTATAATATTCAAATAATGGAACTTAACAAGAAAAAAAGGGATACAGATGAATGACCACTTTGTATCTGTGTATTCAAAGTGGTTAGGATAGATATATAGTTGCATTCTCTTAATGAATAGAAGGTTTTGTTCTAATAGTGTTTGTAAATAGAATATCATGTCCGCATCTTGTACAGCAATTAATCACTAGGAAGAATGCATGCAATGTGTTAATTATTGAAACTGTCCTACCAATTTGATTTAAAACTGTCTCATTGCTATTTGTTTATCAATAAAATTATGAGAAAAAATAAATAAATAAATAAAAATAAAAGAAAAAAATAAAAATTGTAACCTTGAAAAAAAAATTTAGTCATTTTTCAAAATAAAAATAAAAGAGCTTAAAAATAAAATGTGTTATCTATTGGCCTTTTGCAATGTGAGTCGTTGACTAAGTTCACCATAGCATTTTTAATTCCTTTCTTTCCTCCTAATATTTTAATGCCATGTGTGATTCTTCATGTATAAGTTGCCTTTACTACTTTATAATTTGTCTCTTCTTTGATCAACTCTGGAAAAACTCCGAGTTCCTTCTAGGATGAGCGTGTGAATGCCCCTCTACCTCCCCACCTGTCTTTCCATTTGCCATTTCTTAATGTTTTTAATAGACTTTTGTTTTTCTCGCTTCCATGCTTTCCAGGATGTGCGTTTTGTAACTCTGCTTAGCCTTGAGGTTTATCTAAAAGATAAAAATCAATAATATGTAAAATGAGGCAATGATGCCTTTCTTTTCGCAGTTTTGTCTTTCCTATGGTATTTAATTGCATACGTATCGATCTTTCTTGAAATACCTACCTTTTTGGGGTCCTTATCATAATCTTTCAAGAACAGTTTCACACACATGTACTTGACTTGTGTACCCCTTCCCTATCTTTATTGACTCCTTTATTGTAGAGTAAATAACTCAATTCAGATCTATCAACCTAGACACGACCTACTTTTAATGGATGTTAAGTCTTTCCTTTTGGGGTGATTCTTTTGTTTTGCTGTCGCACATACTCAAATAGTTTTGTCACAAAGATTGCCCAGGAAACAAAACTTCTCAACTTTTGCATATACTGTCTTCCTCTCTCGTGCATAATTCTGTTACATACTCAATTCTAGACTGTAAATCACTTGCCTCAGAAGTAAGGAGAATCCCTCCTTGTCTTGTAATAGTAAGTTTGCTGCAAGCATTCTGCAGCCACTCTGGCTCTCACTTTTCATAGGTAAACAGTTCTTATTTTCTGGAAGTTTCCAGCATCTTCATAACAGAGTTTCAGTATGGTCTTTCTGATGCATTGTAGCAACATTAAAGGGCCATTTCAGTTCAAGAACAAGTGCCCTGTTCCACCCTGGGAAAGGCTCTTCTAATGTTCCTTCAAAACTAGTGTCCTTTGTGTCTGCTTTGGTCTCTCTGGAAATTCTGTTAATTGTAAGTTGGCTTTTAAATGTGTCTTGCTGTCCCTTCAGAGCTTGCACATATTCTCCGTGTTTTGCTGTTTTTGTTTCACTGGATGAGAAATTTCACTGGCTTCCATTGTTAAACCCTGTGTTAAATTTTTTAGTTAGAAATTTTTTTTCTTTCCAAGATATCTTCTGTGCTGCCTGATAATTTTTTTTTCCAAATAACATTCTGTCTATGTATTACGGACTTCGTGGGTTCTCAGTTCTCTCTGGGGATTCCAGTGAGGCTTTTTTATTAATGTTTTATTCCTTGAATTATTTATTTCCTCTGGGGCTATTTTCTTTGCTTGTTTACCTTGGTTTTTTTCCTGTACTTTGCCCGACACTCCTCAAGTGTTTGAGACTCTGTCACCCACTCACGTTTTAAAATACAGCAACTGAAAAGCTCAGAGCTCTGTGTCTTGGAGCGAAGTCCTTCCTTGGGCAGCTCCACCACAGTCTGAGGAGAAGGGACAGAAGATGTCTGTAGACCCGGAAAAACAGAGTGGTGGGCATCAACCCTTACCACCTGCCGCCTGGCTGCTGCTCCGCTGACCCTCAGGCTTCCCTGATGAGGAGTCCTTCGCTCTCTTGCCTGAGGGGTAAACATCTGCTTATTGGTTGTTCTGGGCTCAAAGGGTCAGTGGGAAGGAGCTTGCCAGGGCTCAGCTTCTGGTCACCCCCTTCCAACTCCTCCCACCTTCTGAGGTGCCTGAGTTCAGAGTCTCCCCAAGATTTTACAGGGCACAGGGACAGGTGTGGAGCTGGGGATTCCCCTGGCTACACTTCCCTCATGGGTTCCCTTCCCCTGGGCTCAGCCATCACTATTCCTCCACCTGCTGACTCCAGAAACACATAGAAACTTATCACTCATTCACAGATCCCCTCTGACACTCTCCAGGGTGGCAAGCTAATGCATTTTTATCTTCCTGCTTTCTTTATAAGTGGATCTTGATAGAAAGGAGGAAGCATATGTGCTCATTCTGTCATGTTGATCCGGAAGCCACTTCTTGAAGGAATCAACACCCCTAAAAGAAAAGATGCACTTAATTATTTTTAAGAAAAATCAAATAAAATGAGAAAATTTCATTCAATGCCATTTTTTTGAATACCTACCTTTTCATGCTGTAGTGCTTGACTAATGAGGTGACTTTCAAAATAGTGGGATTTGGTCCATGCCCCTAAGGAGTTTGTAGCCTAAGAGAAATAACTGACATTTGTCAATGTGCTCTAACTGTACACTGCAGTGCATGCCAATTTTAAGAAAAGACTACCCACATGTGGACACACCCAGGTGTGGCTTGTAGTGCAACACTCTGATAATGAGCAGTAAGTAGTTCGGGACCCAGTTGTGTGTATTATGTACACAACACTAGGTCTTTTGCATTTCAATAAATGTCTCAGATCTCTCCCTTTTGTTGCTTGCATGATGATCTTATGGAAAGGAGACCCTGGATCTCATGGAATCCAAGCTGGCTCATGCTAGGACTTCTGTACATCTCTTAAGGCACAATGTGAGATGCGCATCTCCACCTGTCGCTGCAGGAGCCATAATTGCATCTGCTCCCCATACCAAAGGGCCTCCACCCTTGGAATGCTACCTCCTCTGTCCTTGTGCCATTCTGGCCTTTCCTGCAATGCCTGTCTTGTTCCACATTCAGATCAGCACTTTCCCTGTGAACATGTCACTTTTCCTGGGATCTCTGACCTCCTTAGCGAGAGATGGGCGAATCCCCCACCCAAGATGACACAGTCCCCAGTCCCCAATTTCTGGCTGCCACCTGCCCCTCCTCCAGTGAGGCAGAGATGTCTGACTATTCCTGACCTCTGCAAGACAAGCAGAAGTGGTGGGGTTGCTGCCTTAAGTGACAGTTGCGAGATCATCCAGCTTTGTGCTCCTTCCCTAGGTGTCTAAAAGCCAGGATGTTCCATGTGAGGATCTGTAGAATGTAGATGGCTGGAGCCTCAGAGTGGCTGTGTAGAAGGAAGCTATCTCAAAGATCTTATAGACAAGAAAGTACCTTTATAAATCAATAAGGAAAAGATAAGTTAGCTGACATATGCAAAATAATTGAATGGCCACTTAACCAGAGATTTTCATGTGCCAAGTAAATTCATGAGAAGGTCAACAACTTCAATGCATATCTCATTAATGCAAATTAAAATTATAGTGAGGTTGGGGAGATAGCTCAGCTTTCTAAGCACCTGCCTGGCAAGTGCAAGGACCCGGGTTTGATCCCTGGTACCACATGCTGTGCTAGCCACTGAAAAACCAGGTATGGTGACCCTAGCCCATAATCCCAGTGCTGGGGAGGCTGAGACAAGAGGATCACTATGAGTCCAAGTTGAGTAGCAAGATGCTGTATGAAATAAATAAATAAATAAATAAAAGATGAATTTTTTAAAAAAAATTTTAATGAGATTCCTGCCTGAATGGCTAAAGTGAAAAATATCAGCAATGATAAATGTTGAGAAGGTCATGTGATAGTTGAAATTTCCACAGTGATTCATTTGGAATAAGAGCTCATAAAACCCCTTTTGGAAACTGGTAACTTCACCTAACACTAAACATACACAGTCCTCTAACCTACCAACTCTATGCCTGGCCCGGACATAGAGAATTATGCCCAGCAGCAATGCATATATACGTTCACAAAAAGGCATGCACAGTTCTGTCCTACCAGAGCTACACGTAACAATAGAAAAGAAGAAATAATTCAAGTGTCCATGAACAATGTAATGAGTGAATTTCAGGGTCTTCCTCTGCTGAAAAATATTATATAGCAAAGAAAAAGAACTATTCCAAGTACAACACTAGTGACTTGCATGATATTGGAAAGAAGAAGCTATTCTTGTGGATATTTCATTGCAGTATCCCTCTTTTGTGAAAATTTGGTTTTACTAATGGCTTGGAGAGAGTCCAAGTGAGGGCTTTAAGTGTGAGAAATGCTTCCTCCTTAAACCAGAACTGTCTTCAGAGGTGTGTTGTGGAAGTTCCATCCAGCTGTATTCAGAGTTTCTGAGGTACGTCTCAAATACACATCTAAATTTAAAAGAAGTGAATAGAAAAAGGAGAAAATTATTGATCAAATGCTTTCCTCTCAGAGTTTATTGCAAAGGGAAAAACTAGAGTTCAGACCTTGCATTCTTTGAAAACAAGGGCTCATCTCTACTGTTGTACCACAGAGAGAGAGACAGAGACAGAGAGAGAGAGAGAGAGAGAGAGAGAGAGAGAGAGAGAGAGAGAGAGAGATGCGCTGGGGCAAGAAGGAAGGGAACAAGCTGGTTTATACATAAAGCCACTGAGATCTGAGGCTGCTGTGTTACCAAATCATAGCATTACACACACACACACACACACACACACACACACACACACACACACTCACACAGTGGGCTTCCGCTTCACTCAGTAACAGGGCCGTCGCTATTGTCTCCTTCCCTCAATGTGGGCAGGACCTGGTGTGCAACAGGCACACATTCACTATGCATGGAGCCAACAGACCTCCCACTTCTTGAGCCAGTCACAACGGTCTGCATGTGGAAAGATGCTGAATCAACGTCGCAGCCACTTGGGTTATTGTAGGAGGTGACGTCCAAGGGATTATAACCAAGGAGGGACAGGTATCTGGATTTTCCTGGAATGCTGCTGAAACCTCACAAGGACACAGTCATCAGCACCCACCACACTGGGCGATGCCTGTGAGCAAAACCTCCTCAAGCTAGTTGGCGTGAACCTTCTCCTTCAGGCCTCCCTGGTGGAAGATGCTGCCTTCACAGCATCGCTGCCTCTGTGCGGGGACAGCAGGCTGGAAAGGCTGCATTGGTTCCTGACAAGCTGCCCTTAATGCTTCCTGGAAGGGCCGTGAAATCCTCTTATCCTGGGCTTGAGAGCTGGGGTCTGGCAGCCTCTTTTCCAGTCTCTCTGTCCCCAAAAGGGCCAGGAGCTGCAGGGCCATGCTCCTACCCCTGCGCAGGGAAATGGAGAAGGCTGCCAGGAGCAAAAGCAGCTGCAGAGGTTTCCCAAGGGGGCAGCATCCTTGGGCCTGTGGAGAATTTTCCAGCTTTTCTTTATGCATTTTTAATCAATTCTAAGCTACTTACAAATATGTGCAATTACCTTCTGCACTTGGCTTTGTAGTAAGAGTTAATGATTCTGCTACCATCCTCCGGGTGAACAATGATAATATGATGTTGTCATTTAAAATTCAGTGGTGGCAAAATGCAAGGGCTGAAGATGGGTAGAGGTCTCTGAGTTATTGAACTGTATTCCTTTAAGGAAACTCAGAAGTTGGAATTATTTTAGCCTTCAGAATACTCCCAATACCAAAGTGGAGAGCATCTCATTTTTTTGTTTTGCTGTAAGATCTGATTAAAATATAACTTTGAAAAGCACTAAGCCATGTGATCTCTTTTTTGTTGGAATTTTTGTTTTTTTGTTTTTTTGTTTTTTTGCGGAACCAGGGATTGAACTCAGGCCCTTGAGCTTGCCAGGGAAGCGCTTATTCCACTGAGCCATCCCCCCAGCCCCTACTGGTTCTCTTAAACCTAGAGGTCCAGAGGCACCCAGAAAGGTCACGTCATCCATCTGTACACATTAACACATACGGTGTCCTCCACGTGCCCTTCCCAGAGCCTCTGCAATCCCTTGTGGGATCCCTGTTCCTGTATCCTGGCTTCAGATGATCACATTGTTCACAGCAGGCAACTGCAACCTCAGCTCCCCTCCACCCAGGGCTCACTCTGGGCCAGATGCCAGGCAAGCGTTGGGCACCATACAGGCATCTTCACACCAGGTGTCATCGCCCCCATTACAGATGAAGACACAGGTGCTAAGGCCATGGTTTCCTGGTAGCAGCAGGCAGCTGCAGTGTCCAGGTGTCTTGGATGGGGCATGTGGCCACACAGGACCCTGGGACAGTATTACGAGCCCCCTCAGCTCACTTTCTCAGACACCTGGGCCTTTCTGCCCTCTTCCTGTTTTCTGTGAAGGGCTGTGACACACGGCCATGCAGGTGACTGCACTCATCCTGACCCACCCCATGGAGTGACCTCTCTGACCAGGACTCTAAGCAGTGTGGCTGGTGGCTCCCTGGGAAAAAGAGAACAAACAAGAAGTTGCACAGCCTGGTTGCTGTTGCGCAGTTGCTATGCAACCAGGTGACCAACTGGGCCTCATGTTCACTACACAGGAACTAAGGGGCAGAATAATCATTTACCAAGGATCAGCTATGGGCTGAGACGTAAAGTCACTGAGACTCATGGGACAAGGTCAGGCTCAGGCCTATTACCCAGCACAGCACTCTCCTGTGCTGGGCTCTTCCTCCTTTGTCCTCTTAGTATTCCTCCTCTAGGAGGAAAATTTAAACCTGTTTAACCTTGGGACCCAAAGTGACTGAAAGAGAAAATCTGATTAAGACTCCTGAGCTAGTGAGCCCTGATTCTAGAGAGAAGCATACTGGGCCATTCCATGTGCTTAGCAGCCCACCTGCCACTGGTTCTGTTATCAGAAATGACTCACAAAACATTGTGAGAACTACATGTACTTCCCCAGATGGAATTGCCAGAACAGGCCCTGGCCACCCATGCAGCCCAGTTTCTCAAAAGCCCTGTGGAAGATGGGCAACTTGAGACTTCAGAAATAATAAAGAGCACTTTCTAAATGTTTCCTTTGAGCAGCAAGGCATGGGTTAATGTGATTGTTCACTGTATTCTAAGTTGTTGACCTTTGGATCTGAGAGATATATTTTATTTTCCTATTTAGATATGGTTTCAATTACTTTTTTCATTGCCAACATAAAATACCTGACATCCAAAGTTAAAACAGAAAAGGCTTATTTGGCTCACAGTTTGTACAGGTTTCTGTCCATAATCACCTGGCTCCAAGGCAGGGCAATATGTGACAGAGGGCAACAGTTCATGGCAGCAGATTCAGCAAAAGCAATAAGGGGTCTTGACAGTATCTTTCTGCCCCTTATATCTGATCCAGACTGCTGGCATTAGGGAGGTACCAAACCAATCAGTGGACTGATTAGCAATCATACACTCTTAATCCCAACATTACACACTCTAAACTCAGCCACCTATGGTTTTGCAGGTGACATCTAGACATAAACCATAATAGATACAGAGCACTGGTATTGGGACCTAAAAAGGCAGCTATAATAGACTAAACCAATGAAGTAAATGACCTCTACAACAAAAACTATAAAACTCTCATGAAAGAAAGAGGACATAAAAAAATAGAAAGAGGTCCTAGCCCAGGTCTGGTGAGTGTGTGGAGAGCTTCCGGCTACCCTGCGCCAGCGGGACCAGTCCAAGCCCAGGCGCAGCGTGGGCCGGACCCTCTCCCGCCCCCTCGGGCCGCCCCCCACCCCTCCCGCCGAGTAGGAATTTCTGCCGACTTC
>NW_004524621.1:4520138-4521312 GCF_000260255.1 Octodon degus | reverse complement strand
AATAAATAATTAAAAAATAAAAAATAAAGAAAAAGATAGTCAGCCACAGAGTCAGATGAGGAAGCATGCAGAGGGTGTCTGCACCCTGGAGACTGGAGGACTAAGTCCAAGGTATGGAGCTTACTGCAGTGTTTCATGCAAGTATGTATCAGGATCTGTGATGCAAGGCCAGTGAGTCTACACCAGAAGGCTGAAGGATCCAAGGCAGAAGCCAAGAGTCTGTGCTACAGCCAGGAGATGACATCCAAGTTGATGTCGAAGACTGGAGCTTCTCCAAGGAAGAATGGGACCCTCCATCCTTCCTCATTCTCTAAGTGATGAAGCATTCCAGAGTGTGGCCTCCACACCTTAGGGCGTGGAATTGCTGAGAAGATTTAGTTAAGTTCTTAGCATCTCAAGGTGACACAATCAATCAACCACTACAATACTCCTGCATAACTACCATTTTGAGAGCTCTTTATTCTTTATCCAGGGCCATACAACAACTTCTCTTACCTTCTGGATTATGGTTTTTGTTATTTTCTATATACTACGTCTGGAGGTATTAGAATATTTTGAGTTTGTATAACTGGAAAATATTTTACTTTTAGTTTTCAAACGTATGTTTGCTAAGTATAAAATTCAATGAGGACAGATTTTTTTCTCAGTTCTTTGAATAAATAAATCCAGTTTTTTACCCCCTTGATCTTTTTTTCTAATGAGGAATAAGATGTTACTTAATTTTGTTCTTCCATAGCTAATATTTTTTTCTATGTATATGCTTTAATGCTTTTTTTTCTTTACAATTAGTTTTGCTCAACTTCATTTTGTGTACCTTGGTATGATTTTATTCATGTTTCTTGTGCAAAATATTCATTTTTCTTGGAAGTGTAGTACAATAATTTTAACTAAATTCAGAAATTTTAATTCATTAAATATTTATTGCCTACCCATGTCTACTATGAGAATTCTAATTATATAAATACAATTTCCTTGATTTTAGCAGAGTGGACTATTATATGACTGATCTGTAAACTCCTCTTCATGTTTATTTTAGGAAATTTTTATTGTTATATTTATTTAATTTGTAAATAATTTTTTACAATGTGCAATCTACTATTGATCTCATGTTATATATTCATTTCAGAAATATTTTTTCTAAAATTCACTCTGTATTTCATCTTTCTCTTTTCAA
>NW_004524621.1:4506920-4518678 GCF_000260255.1 Octodon degus | reverse complement strand
GACTGTGTCTAAGGAGAGTCATATGGAGAGAAAACATTCTCTCAGGCTTTCACAGAGAGCACATTGGCCAAGCAATGGCCATGACTCATCCACATAGCTGACACTGACAAAGGATCTACAATCTGAGGTACAGCATCTCCGGATAAATCCTGAGGAGATTTGACTGACCTTATCAGATCCAAAAGCTACAACTCTTATTGCATAGGTCTTGCTTCATCTTGGTCTTAACCATCCAGCAGAAAAGTATAAAGATGAAGTATAAGAAGTAAAGCCATGTTGTTATGTTGAGCTATAAGGGACTCAGGCCAACAATTTCTGACATTGCCAATCAAGTGGAAGACCCAATACTATTATGAACTACTGGACTATTTTGGAATATTTTGTTGAGTTCACACACCTATAATATTTAAATGACGGAACTTAACATAAAAGGGGATACAGATGAATGACCATTTTGGATCTGTGTATTCAAAATGGTTAGGATAGGTATACAGCTACATTCTCTTAATTCGAGGAATAGAGGGATTTGGTCTAATAGTGTTTGTAAATAGGATATCATGTCTGCATCTTGTACAATAAATAACCACTAGGAAGGCAGTATGCAATGAGTTAATTATTGGAACTGTCCTAGCAATTTGATTTGAAACTGTCTCCTTGCTATGTATTTCTCAATAAAATTATGGGGAAAAAGTCAGCCAATAACAAATGCTGGAGAGGCTGTAGGTGGAAAGGAACCCTTCTCCCCTGTTGGTGGGAGTGCAGGCTGGTACAACCATTATTAAAATCAGTATAGAGATTTCTCAAAAATCTGGAATTGGAGATCTCATTCAAGCCAGATATTCCCCTCCCATGTATTTTTCTGAAAGAACTGAAATCATCATACCACAACAATATATGTGCACCGTGTAGTTTTTTTTTATCTTTTACTTATGTGATACACAGTCTTGCTACATAGCTCAGACTCATAATGATCCTTCTATCTCAGTCTCCCCAACACTGGGATTACAGGCATGTATCACCACACCCAGTTTTGGTAGTCAGCTCAGCCCTGGGAAAGCATGGCATGCCTGGGTCCTCTCACTTGCCTGGCAAATGCCTGGACCACTGAGCAGTCTCCCTGGACCCATCTATGTTTATAGTGCAAGTTGTCATAGCTAAATCTTGGAAATCACTCAAATGCCCATCAACTCAGGAATGGATAAAAAATAAGTGTAGTATTTTTACACAATGGAGTATTACTCAACTATAAAGAAGATAAATTTGAAGCTTTTGTATATAAATGGATGCAATTATAGGCTGTATTGATAAGTGAAATAAATTAGACCTGCATGTGCAAACATCATACTGTCTCACTAGTATAAGAATCTGAAAGAGTAAATGTAACCTGATAGGAACAATAGCTAATGTGAAAAGAAAAGAATCTATTCAATAGGAAGGAAAAACTGGGATGAGAAAAAGAACAAAAGAGAAAGGGGAAAGTTATATTTAGGTATATGTGCAGGATAAGTTGGATAATTGCATTGTCGATCTCTGCTGGTCTTTTGAAAGGAGCAGATAATGCTTATTTTTTTTTCTTTTCATTCTTATTTCTTTCTTTTTAACTTCTTATAACTTTTTTGTTCTTTTGGGTTGTTTCTTAACCAATTTTGCATGTTTATAACTGGTAGCCTGAACAACTAATTTGAAGATAACATCATGGACTATAGAAACCACTGTTGAATTCCTATTACTTTGCTTAGTGAAATTTTGTGTTGTTTCTAATGCTTTAATTTTTACTATTTTTATTCATTAAAAAATTATAAATACATAAATAAATAAAGCCTTCAAGCAAAGCAAACAAAAAAGAAATTGGCAAATTAGCTAATAAAGAAATAATATCTGAATATATAAAAAACTCATGAACTAAGTAGCCCAGTTTTTAAATGGGCACACAAAATGAATGTGTAATTCTCAAGAGAAGATATTCAAATGCTCAACAAATTTACAAAAAATAAATATTCATTAACCATCAGAAATGTAAACCAAAACTACAATGGGATATGGGCTTGCTCATGCTAGGTAGAATTTTTATCATCAAAAGAAAAAAAATTTAAAATGCTGGTGAGGAGGTAGAGAAAGGAGCTTCAGCTTTACACACTGTTGGTGGGAGCGGAACTTAATAAAGCCACCTGCAGAAGAGTACAGAACTCCTCAACCAGCTAAAATATGGATTTCCCACACAACCCAGCTCTCCATTTCTGGACATATGTCCAATGAAAAGAAGTCAGTGTGTCAGAAAGACACCTGTGTACTCAGGCCTGTAGCTATGCTGTTCCTAATTGCTAAGCCAAGGAATCACCTGTATGCCCACCTATGCGTGCATGGATAAAGAGAATGTGACATATACAGTGGAATATTGCTTAACCATAAAGTAAGTGCAGTCCTCTCATTTGCAGTGAAATAGTTGGAACTGGAAAACTTTAGGTTAAATAAATAAGGCAGACACAGAAAGACAAATATAGCCGGATATTTAAAAACAAAAGAGAACAGACAAAAAGCATGGCAATACGAATGTAGAGTGGACAGAAGAAGGTAGGAAGAGTGAAGTTTGACCTGGTCTAGCAGCTAGAGATGCAGTGAAGTGGACTCTTCCGTTGGTATCTAAGGCAACAGGAGGTGTCCTGTCTGTCTCTGTCTGTCTGTCTGTCTGTCTGTCTGTGTCAGAGAGAGAGAGAGAGAGAGAGAGAGAGAGAGAGAGAGAGAGAGAGAGATGCTATTATTTTGCTGGGACTATGTTGACTGACTCTTATAGATACCCAAATCTTCAGGTGTTCAAGTCCTCGTATAAAGTAGTGTAGTTTTTACATACATTTAAAGCATAGATGCTTAACATCATCTTTAGATTATTTATAGTACCTAATACAAATGTAAATGATATGGAAATAGCTGTTATACTGCATTGTTTAAGGATAGTGACAAGAAAGTGGACATATTAAGGGGTTTTTTTGTTTGTTTTTGCTTGCATTTTTCTATCTGTAGTAGTTGGTTGGACCCATGGATGTAGAAAACCAAGGATGAGCATATCATCTATATCTATATCAAATATAGCTGCCTTTTTAGGTCCCAATGCTAGTGTTCTGTATCTGATATCAAAGATAGATCTGTGCCATATCTGCAACAGATATGAAAGTGCAAAGATTCTAGGTCAACCAAGACAATCTGGGAAAACAAAGCTAGAGGACTTGACACTACTAGATTTGAAGACACTGTACTTATAGAATTGGCTCAAAGAGAGACAAGTAAATGGAGACAGAATGGAAAGACCAAAAATTGGTACCCACACATCATCCCCTGATTTACACTACAGGCATCCAGTGCAATTGGAGACATGGTGATTTTAAAAAACAAACATGGGAGGAATTAGACCTCACTGTTGGAAGAAGATGATCTTTTAACTTCTATTAAAATTGTATACAAACACCAAATCAAGACAGACAGTTGTGAAGTCTAAATTCCTAAAGATTACAGAGGAAAACACTTAGGATTTTCATAACCTTTTATTAAGCATGCATCATGTGTCAGAGATTTACTACATGCCAACAGGACTGCCATTTCTCATAGGTTTAATTCCTTGAGTTACTTAACTGGATCTTCCAATGCCCCTATAGAAGGGGCAATATTCTCCTCTTCCTTATTTTGTAGATGTAAGAGCAGATAGAACTTGCTCAAAATAATAGTGCTAGTGCAGCGCTGAGATCAAATGTGGACTATTGACTTGTCTCCTAGGGCCCCTGCTCAGGCTCCTGGAGCTTCTCAGACCACCTAAGGATGCAACCCTGACTATAGTTTAGATTTATAATGACCTCCAAATTCATGTGGTGGGAAGGTGTTGGGTCATGGGAGTGTTGTATTCATTGGGCATTCAAGCATTGATGGGTTCAGGAGCTGCAAGTATGAGTGCAGGTGAGGCCTGGTTAAAGGAGGGTTCCTGGGTGTTATGATTAATTCATTGTGTCAATTTGAGGAACTTAGAAGATGAACTAAGTAACTCAGCGGTTCTTCATCCCAGGGTGTAGAATATATGCCCTTGGGCAGCTATTGATGCTCTAGTATTTTGTACTGGTTGACTCACTGCATCAACTTGAAAGTTTAGAAGTTCAACAAAGTGACTCAGCAGGGGGCCAGTATCCTCACTTTGTAAACATACTGAGCCTGTGCAAGAGGAGGGCAGGGAGAGAGTGTCAGCGCTGCACCTGCCTTAGGGTGAGTAGGCAATATAACATGTAAGGGAGGAAAAGAGGCTTGATCCACCCTTTTTGCTCTCATTGCTCTTACTCTCTTCCACCAACATACACTGTCGCCCATCTTCCATGTGCCAGCCTGCCTTGGAGCCAGCAGATTGTAGATTGAAACCTCCACAAACTGTGAGCTAAATAAAACTTGCCTTCCTTAACTTCAGATGTCAAGTATTTTGTCCCAGCACAAGAAAAGGAAGACCCTGGGGTGTGACCTGGCAGGGTGCATTCCTGTCTGCAGCTCCTCCTTCCTCCCTCTCTGCTTTCTGGCTGTCATGGGCTGAGTCACCTTTCCCCAGCCACACCCCTCTGCCTTGGTCCCTCTCTCTTGGAGTGAACCAAACATGGACTGAAGCCAGGAGCTAAAATGAACCTCTCCTGCTTGAAGTTGTGGCTGCTGGGTGCTTTGTGTTACCCAGGGGAAGGTGACTGAAAGAGCTCCCTTGGTGTCTCTCCTCATGCAAAGCCTGGCATCCTCAAGCTATTTGCCCCACATCCCTGTCATTTTTGCTTCTTACTGATCATCAAATTTTTAGCTCTGGAGACAATCACTACCACCCCCAAAGAAAACCCAACAAGAAAAGCCTCTAGCAATGGCAGAGTTAGGAGACCCACATCAGCCTAGAGTAGGAATATCTGATCTTGCAGGAGTGAGAGGACTGGACTGCATCTATTGGAAAACCTCAGAAGTAGTTTTGAAATAAAAAGATACCATCACTCCGGGGTTCCTGCTCTGAAACTGCCCCCATGTCATGCTGGCCACAGGTAAGAATAAACTTTCTCAGACAGAAGCACCAGGACCTGCAAGGAAATCCCTCAGATGCAGATGCCAACAGGAAGTGACCAGATATGAGAAAGGTCCTCATTTGGCTGCCGAGGTTCTAGCAACCAAAGCAACCGCCACTAGGTTGGTATTTAATAAACTGCTGCAAGAATAGTTCTGAATAGTTGAAAAGTGCTGAATATTAGGGTATTTTATTGATCATATCCAAATGGCTTGACAAAACCAAGTAATGTTTCTGACAAATTACATAATCAGTTGAAGCTGTGAAATTAAAAAAATATATATCATTTTCATGCCATGGAAACATTTACATAATAAAATGGATCCGTTTTCCTTTTTTAGTAAGACTAAGGAATGCACTCTGGTACTCATAAGTGCCTTCTATGCTTTTTGGTTTTTGCTTTTGTAGTGCTGGGGATTGAACCCAGAGACTTTGCACCAAGATATATACCTAATACTTTGGTTAGCTTTTCTGTTTTCATGAGGGTCTGGTTAAGTCCCCAGACTCTCTTGGCAGAGCTTGAACTTATGATCCTCCTGCCTCAGCATTCCTGGGTGCTGGGATTACAAGCATATGGCACCATTCCCAGCAAGAATCCTTTCTTCACAAAATTAAGACCTTGGGGCCAGGGAGACGGCTCAGTGGAATAAGCGCTTCCCTGGCAAGTGCAAGGGCCTGAGTTCAATCCCCGGTTCTGCAAAAAAAAAAAAAAAAAAAAAAAAAAATTAATACCTCAAACATTCACTCTGTCTTACATTTGTTTATACATTTTATTCCAGATGAACTGTTTTAGACTTATCTCCAAACTGGGAGCAGCTGAGGTAGAAACACAGTCACCTGATAATTGATCCACAGCAACTGCCATCAGCGTGGTCCAGCATCATGCACATGGACAGCTGGACGCGTCAGACTTCCCACCCTCATTCTAGTGGAAGTCCATATTTACAGTTATGGAAAACCTTCCAAACATGCTTACCTTTAGGCAACTTTTGTTTGTTTTTCTCAGATATGGTCTCATCATGTAGTTCAGGCTGGCCTTGAACTCACTTTGTAGTCCAGGTTGGCCTCAAGTCTGTAGTAATCCTCCTGCCTCAGCCTTCAGAGTGGTGAGACTACAGGTAAGCACCACGTGCTTGGTGTAGGCAGTAATTTTTTAAAATCTGCTACTATCCTAAAAAGAATATCTGCAAAGTGAACCCAGACAATTTATGCCAAGATTACTTACTCCTTTGAATACAAAGATAAGTGAATATAGTGTGTGTGCTTCAATTTTTTTAATTTTTCTAGAAGATGTTTGTTCACATTATTAAATGAAATAAAAAGCCCAAGTACAACTGAAAGGGCCAATGAAACCCATCACATCTTGGGATGAACTAACACCAGAGGAGGCAGTCCAAGTTAAAACAGACCTGATTAATAACAGTGGTACCTCTGTTCATGAATTAAATTCCTTCCACAATTCTGGTCACAAAGTGAATTGATAAGAACCAAATCAGGTGAGTGAGACCACCCAGGGCTCGCTGGGTCCTGATTGGACCTAGAGCCCAGGCCTGACATGTCAGTGAGATCACCCAAGACTGCCTGAGGCCCACCGGATCCTCATTCAACCCAGAGCCCTGGAACCCTGAAGCAGAACTCCCTACAAAGACGCTAGAGGCAAGATCCACCCAGCTGATTCAGGAGTAGAACATCTTGCCAGAGTGGTACAGAGGGTTCAACTCCAAGGCCTGCAGCAGGAAGAAGTAAAGTATAGCAGCAAGACCCAAGCCACACCCACTTGGATGAGTTTGAACTTGGTAGATCCAGACCTGGTGCTAAGGTAATAACTCTATCTAAGCTCTACACCAAAGGTCTGAAGATAGTGCTACACAAAATGACAAAGAAAATGAGAAAAATGCATTCTCAGGTCCCAAACCTATCCAGAACAAATGCGGAAGACACTAGCATAGAAGAAATTGGAAATCACACACCTGAAATATCTGAAATAATAGCATCAGAAGTAAAGAAACAACTGCAGAAAGGTATAGAGGAAATCGGATCAGAAATAATTTCTGAAGTAAGAAAAGAAATGTTAACTACAATGAAAGAAGTACTAAGTGCTTCTAAAAAATATACTGATAAAAACATAGAGTAGAATATAAAAAGCACAGAATCCTTGAATAAGCAATATAGGAAAGAAACAGAATGCATGAAGCAGATTCAAAGTGCTATACAGGAAATTAAAACCTCAATCACAATCTGGCAAAACTGTTTGAATGAAAGTGGAAATAGACTTTCGGACCTTAAAGACACCATTGCAGCTAGTGAAAAAGTAAGAAAAGATCACTTTAAAACAACGAGGATGCAGGGAAAAATAATTCATTATCTGCAAAACAATGCAAAGATGAACAATGTGAGACTAATAGGCATCAATGAGATAGAAGGTGTCAAAACAAATGATATAAAAAGAATATGGATGGAAGTAATAGCAGAAAACTTTCTAAATATGGGGAAACAATCTGACATTCCTGTAACCGAAGCATATAGAACTCCAAATAACATCAACCCAATTAAAACCATGTCCAGACATATAATAATCAAGATCCCAGAAATTCAGCACAGGAACAGTACACTAAAAGCTGCTAAAGAAAAGAAACAGATCACATTCAAAGGAAAATCCATTTCAATAAAGGCATATTTCTCATCACAAACCATCAAGTCAAGAAGAGCATGAAAAAAGTACTATAAGTCTTGCAAGATAACAAATTCCAACTTAAACTGATATACCCTGCAAAACTCTCTTTCAAGTGTAATGGAAAAGTGAAATACTTCCATGATAGAGAACAACTTGAGAATTTCATGATGACAAAGCCAAGTCTACACAGACTACTAAAAGATGTTCTAGAGAGGAAGCAAAATGACCACAACTCCATGAATGAGAATAGAAAGAACCCACCAAATAAGGCAAGCAATTAAACACGGGAGAATAAGAGGTATACAAAAGCAGTCATTCAGTTATTCTTTTGTATACAGCAGCAAAATACTTCCATAAGCATACTCTACAAATGGACTTCTCCTGCACCCTATGGGTCATGATTCTATCTGGGTCTACAGGGTGGATATCAAGGAAATAGCAGTAGCTCAGTCCCACAAGTGACACTTGGCCACCAGTAAGCATCATGGACCCTATACATGTCCACAACATACTAGAACTTTATGTGATATGTTATCCCCAAACTGTTAGAAGTACTGGTAATTTATTTGACATTCCAGTATTTATCTTGTTTTATTCTTAGTTATTCTTTACTATCACGAAAACTTTTTCTTAGTTCAATTGTTTTGAAACATTTAATTTTTAATTAATATTTAATTTTCTGAATAAATTTTTTGTTTTAAAATTTATACTGTATCTTTGATTTATAATCTACTTTAAAGACATGGTATGATATTTTCTAGTATTAGAAATTTTAAAAGTATATTGCCATTTTCTATTGACTTTATGTTACTTCTTCCTTGTCTTTTATACACACACACACATATGAAAAAATATGTGTATAACCTGACATAAGATTGATACTGTTTTGTAGAAATCTTCAATGATCTTTTAAATGGGTTCATCTAATATATTTTACATAGTCCTGAATAACTATCATTTTATCTTATTTTTATTTATTTTTATTTTGTATTTATTTATTTGCAGTACTGGGGATTGAATTCAGGACCCTGCGCTTGCCAGGCAAGCACTTATTCTACTGAGCTATCTCCCAACCCCATAACTATCATTTTTGAGAGCTCTTTATTCTTTATCCAGGACCATAAAACAACTTCTCTTGCCTTCTGAATTATGTTCTTTGTTATTTCCTATATGCTATATCTGGAGATATTAGAATATTTCAAGTTTGTATAACTGGAAAATATTTTACCTGTAATTTTCAAAGGTATGTTTGCTAAGTATAAAATTCAAAGAGAACAGATTTTTTTTTCTTTCAGTCATTTAATTAATCTAGTTTCTTACACACTTGGTCTTCTTTTTTCTTTCTAATGCAGAATAATATGCTATTTAATTTTGTTCTTCCATAGATAATATTTTTTATGTATATGCTTTAATGATTTTTTTCTTTACAATAAGTTTTGGACAATTTCATTTTTGTGTATCTTGTTATGATTTTATTCAAATTTCTTGTGCAAAAGGTTAATTTTTCTTGGAAATGTGGTGCTGCAAGTTCAACTAAATTCAAAAATTTTAAACCTTTAAATATTGCCTATCGCTTTCTACTTTGAGAATTCTAATTATATAAATATAAGTTTCTTGATTTTGGCACAGACTGAACTATTTTATGACTGATCTGTAAATTCTTCCTCATTTTTATTTTGGACAATTTTTATTGTTACATTCATTTAAGTATGTAAATAATTGATTTGCAATATACACTCTATTATTAATCTCATGCTATGTATTCATTTCAGAAATATTTCTCTAAAAAGTGCTCTGTCTACATCTTATATCTTTCACATTTCAATATCTGTCTACAATTTTTAATATGATGTGTAATTATTTTCAATAAAGTTAATGGAAAAAAAATAAAGGAAAACCCATCGGAAAGAAAAAAAGAACCAAATCAAATTTCCCCATAAGATCAACATTGAACCTAATCATTGAATCTGATTCAGTTCTCACCCAATTCAGTTTGTGACCAGAACTGTGAAAAGAATAAGTTCCTGGACACAGGCAACCACTCTCCAGGCGGAACAGCAACTCTGCTTCTCAATGAACAGACTATTATGAAAATGACAACCTGCTGTTTTAGAGAAGTTTCACTCAGTTTCCTGAGCTGCTTCTTTTTAGAAGAGTCAGGTAAGAGAGAAAGACAGTTAAAGCTCTGATGACCGTGCTGGCGAGCTTTCGGTCTGATGCCTGGGGCTGCTCCATTCAAGACAACACCAGAGGAAGATGAGAGCAGGCAAAAGACTTCACCCCTCTTCTCATGACAGTGAGAGTCTAACCTTCACCCTCAGGAAAAAAGTGTCTCTCTGGGATCCAGGTAGGAGACTGTGAAACCCCCAAGGAAGTCAAAATCCAACAAAAGCCATGATGATAAAGTAGGCCCACATCCAGGTGATTGCCTGCTGACCATGGGCCCTGCTACAAACCCATAAACAGCCTCTTACCCTGTGGACTCAGCCACAGCACCATGTATCTTCTCTTTGTCCTGCCACCAAGGGCACTTGCCACCTGCCACCTGTCCGTGCTTTGTGTAATGGGCCTACCATATTTAGTGGTGGCCAGCCTCAGTCCCCATTCATACAATAGCTCAGCATGACATGGCCCATGGACTAACTGATATAATGGAAAAATTTCAGGGCATCCCAACACTCAGGCTGTGGCATGGGTACTGGTGACTACCTTTAGCCACTTCTAAAATGAGAATCAGGAACAAATGGCTTATTCACTATTCACTTACCCGCCTATATAAGTTTTTCTTGGCATTCAGCCACTTAGTCACTCAGAGGCTGCTGCAGCCATAATTCAGGAGGGCCAAGCTACTGCTCCAACTCGCAGTAGATCTTGACATCATCATCCTGGTGCTGGGTTTTCAGTCATGCAAAATGGAAACATGTAGACTTCCAACAACATTTCAGAAGATGAGCTGGAAGTTAGAGATGACAGGAACACAGATCTTCTGTCAAGGAAAGCTTCAGGGAATGAGCAGAGCTAGGTGTAGCAGGTGGCCTACAACTAAGAAGACCATGGAGCAGGGTGCTAATGCTGTTTAGAACTCAAATCTCATCACAATTTGACCTGGCTGCTAGAGATGAAGCTACAGGATTTAAGGTTTGCCTTCTGATTGTCAGTCTTGCTTTGGTCCAATTCTTTTCTGTCTTCCTATTTCACACTCTTGAGAATGGAAATATTTATCCTATACCATTGTACCTTGGGATTATTTAATTTTATTTTTAATTTCTATTATTTATTTATTTATTTATTTATTTATTTATTTATTTTGGTGGTGCCAGGGATCAAACTCAGGACTTTGTGCATTCCAGACAGGTGCTTATACCACTGAGCTATGCCCCTCACCTTACTTTTTTTTTTTTTAAACATATTTACACAGTTAAGAATTTGATTTGATGCTCAGGAGAGATTTGGATTTTTGAAAAATGCTGGAGTTGTTGAGACTTTGGGAATTATTAAGTTTTCAGGTTTTTTTAGTTTAATTTTACTTTGAAGAGTAAAAGCAAAGCAAGATCAAAAATCAGAAACAAAGAAAGAAACAGGGCACCCATACAACAGTACATAGGTCACAGATTTTCAAACCAAAAATAGTTGATTAACAATGGTTAATATATTATCTATTTTATCATCAAATCTGTTGCTCAGATTAGGAGATATAGTTATGTAAAATTGGACATATGGTTGGAGATTACCATTTGCTTTAAAGAAACCTTAAATTTTTGTTCTTATCTCTCTTTACATTGGTTTAAAAGTTTACTTTAAAGAGAGTATAGTAATAATTAATATGACATTAGAATCAGTACACACTTAGAAGACCAAAATATCAGGTATTCAAGCATGGTTTTTGTATTACACATTGCTGTCGTCGATGTAGTTACTTAGATTGTGACTATCAGCATACAGTTAGTCAAGGTAGAAATTCTACACATTGACTGCTCTTTTCAAAAGACTGCTGGAGATTTTCAGTACCATCACCTCTGCCATCA
>NW_004524621.1:4502535-4506820 GCF_000260255.1 Octodon degus | reverse complement strand
TACCATTGTTTTTTTTCTTTAAAATAAAAATAACTGATGTAAAAAAATAAATAAAATATTCTAGTACTAAAGAAAAAAAATTTAAAAAAAGAAATGATACAAAATTTCATTAAACATAGTAAAAGGAATTTCACAATGCTTGTATTGCATAATGTTACCTTCAAATTAGTTGTTTAGGTTACTAGATATAAACCTGCAAAATTGGCTTTAAAAAAAGAAGAAAACAAAAACAAAAAAAGTTATAAGAAATTTAAAAGGAGAAGAAAAATAAAATGATAAAATTTTAAAACTTAAGCATTAAATGCTCCTTTCAATAGACCACCGGGAATGAGCAGTACAATTAACCAAGCTATCTTGCATATCTAAATAAATATATCTTTTTCCCTTTTTTCTTTTGTCTTTTACTCATCCTAGTTTTTCCTTGCCATTGAATAGATTCTTTCCATTTCAGAGTACCTTTGTATCTTTCAGATTTTATTTACTTTTTCAAATTCTCACACTAGTGGGACAATATGATGTTTGCACGTGGGTCTGATTTATTTCACTTAAGAGTATGGTCTCTAGTTGCATCCATTTACCTATAAAAACCTCATATTTGTCCTGTTTTTAGCTGAATATTACTTCATTGTGTAAGAATACCACATCTTCTTCTATCCATTCCTCAGGTCCAGCCCAGGGCATCTGGGTTGTTCCCAGGATTTAGCTATGACAAATTGCGCTGCTATAAATGTGGGTGTACATATATTGCTGTGGTATGATGTCTTCAGTTCTTCTGGAAAAATAACTAGAAGCAGAATAGCTGGTTTGAATGGGATCTCCAATCCAAGGTTTGTGGAGAATCTCCGCACTGATTTCCACCGTGGCTCTCCCAGTTTTTATTCCCACAAACAGTTGAGAATTCCTTTTTCCCAACACTCTTCAGCATTTATTATTGGTTGACTTAGTGATAGACATTCTTTCTGGGGTAATGGAATCTCAGCATTGTGTTAATTTGCATTTCTTGACTAACTGATGAAGTTGAACAAAAATTTTTCATATATTTATTTGCCATTTGTATTTCTTCATTTGTGAAGTGTATATTCATCTCAGATGCTCATTTTTGGATTGGGTCTTTCAATTTTGGAGGACTGATTTTTTTAATTTTTTATGTGTTCTAGATAGAAGTGTTTTGCCTGAAGGAGAGTGGGCCATAATTTCTTCTCAATTAGTGGGTTTTCTCTTTACTCTGTTGGTGATTTCTTTTGACATGCAGAAACTTTTCAAAAAGATGAAATCCAAATTGTTGATTCTGTGAAGTATTTTCTGTGTCATTTGGATTTTGTTCCTAAACTGTCTACCTACCCTTATGTCTTTAACATTTTTTACCTACTCTCTCCTCCAGAAGATTTAGTGTTTCAGTTTTAATACACAAATCTTTGATCCATTTTGATGGTAGCTTTGTGCATGGTAATAGGCCTGGGTCTAATTTTATCTTTTGGTATGTGGAAAGCCAATGGCTATCTTCCTTCCAGTGAATATGTTTGGTCCCTTTATCAAAGATAAGGTGACTGAGTATGTTTGTTGTTGTGTCTACATCTTCTAATCTGTTCCAGTGGTCCTCAAGTATGTTTTTTGTTATTGTTGTTTTGTTTTTAATGCGAGTAACATGCTAATTTTATCGCAGTAGCTTTGTAGGGTAATTTCAAGTCAGGGATTATGATGCCTCCTGCCTTCCCTTTGTTGCCCAGGATTGCTTTTTCTATTCTAGGCTTCTGCTGGTTCCAAACGAATTTTAGAACTGTTTTTTCTAGATCTGTGAGGTATATTAGTGGTATTTTAAAATGGGTTGCATTGAATCTGTATAACAGTGTTGGGAATAATGCCATTTTCACTATGTTGGTTCTTCATATCCATGAGCAAAGAATATCTTTCCATTTTCTGAAATCCTCTTCCATTGTTTTTTTAAAGAGTACTGTAATTTTCATTGTACAAATCTTTGACTTCCTTTGTGAGACTGATACCTAGGTATTTCATTTTAGGGGGTATTATTGTGAAAAGCATAATTTCCCTAATTTCTCTCTTAGTACATTTTTAAAAAAAAATTGTGTTTCTTGTTTGTTTACAGAAATGTTATTGATTTTTGGATATTGAATTTATATCCTGCTATGCTACTGAATTTTGTTATTAAATCTACAAGTCTTTTGGTGGATTTTTTGGGGTCTTCTATGTAAAGTACCATGTTATCTGTAAATGATGATAATTTGACTTATTCCCTTCCAATCTTTATTCCTTTTAGTGGTCTCTCTTGTCTAATTGCTCTGGCTAAGGTTTTTAGAACTATGTTGACCAGGATTGGTGACAGTGAGTATCCTTGTCTTGTGCCTGATTTTAAAGTGAAGGCTTTCAGTTTCTGTTCATTTAGTATGATGTTGGCTATTGGTTTCTCATAGATGGCTTTTATCAGGTTGAGGTAAAGACCATCTATTCTGATATTCTATAGGGTTTTTCATCATGAATGAATTGTGGACTTCTCAAAAGCTTTTTCTGCATCTATTGAGATGATCATGTAATTTTTGTCTTTAGCTCTGTTGATGTGATGTATACACTTATTGATTTGTGTATATTGAGCCATTCTTACGTTCCTGGGATGAGTCCCACTGGGTTGTGATGTACATAATCTTCTTAATGATTTGATGTATTCTGTTTGCTAGTATTTTATTGAGGATTTTTGTATCTCTGTTCATTAAACTAGCCTAATCTAGTAGTTCTATTTTTTGGTTGGATATTTCTCTGGTTTTGACATCATAGTAACACTTGCCTTCAGTAATGAGTTTAGGAGAATTGCTTCCCTTTCAACTTCATTGAAAAATTTGAGAAAATTTGGCATTAAATCTTCTCTAAATTTCTTGTAGAATTCAGCTGTGAATACATCAGGACCTGGGCTTTTCTTTGTTAGTAGGTTTTTTATTATATTTTCAATTTCATTCACTGATATTGGGTTATTCAGAATTTTTATATCTTCTTTTTTTTTTTTTTTTTTTTTTTTTCGGCAGAACTGGGGATTGAACTCAGGCCCTTGTGCTTGCCAGAGAAGCACTTATTCCACTGAGCCATCTCATTGGCCCCTAGAATTTTTATATCTTCTTGATTCAATTTTGTTAGTTCATATAAATCCAGGAATCTGTTCATTTTTTCTGTGTTTTCCATCCTATGAGAGTAATGATTTTGGAATAGATATTGACGATCTTCAGAATTTCTATAAGATTTGTAATGATTTCATACTTTTCTTTCCTTATTGCATGAATTTGAATTTTCCTTGCCTTATTTTTTTGATAAAGTTGGCCAGGAGTATTCTTTATACTGTTTTCCTCATCTTCATTGCATTAATTTCTGCTCTGATCTTTATACTTTCCTGCCTTCTTTGGACTTTGGGCTTGATTTGCTCTTCTTTTTCTAGGATCTTTAGGTGCCCCATAAAATTGTTTATTTGGGCTCATTCTGTTTTCCTGATGTGAGAATTCACTGCTACAAATTTCTCTTCTAAGAGAACTTTCACTGCATCTCACAGGTTCCAGTAAGTTGTATCTGCATTTTCATTTGATTGTAAACATTGTTTAATTGCTTCTTCAATTTCATCTGTGACCCACTGATTTTTCAAGAGGGCATTATTTAATTTTCATATGTTTGTGGAGTTTTTTGCAGTTTCTTTTGTCAATAATTTCCAGTTTCATTGCACCATGGTCAGATAATATGCATGGATAATTTCAGTTCCTTCGCATTTACTTAAGCATACTCTATGTGCTAGTATATGGTCTTTTTTTTTTTAGAATGTCTTGTGTGCAACTGAGAAGAATATGTATTCTGATGCTGTTGGTTGAAACACTCTGAAAAGTCCTACTAAGTCCATTTCTTCACAAGTTTGGTTTAGTACTGTTATTCTTTTGCTGATTTGTTGCCTAGTTGATCTATTTCTTTGTGTCAATGGTTGTTAAAGTTTCTCAGTACACTTGTGCTATTACTTATTTGATTTTTCATGTCTTTTAAAATTTGTCTTATGTACTACTACATTGGGTGCATATTTATTTATCTATTTATAATCATTAATATCTTCCTTTTGCAGTTTTTTCCTAACAAGTATGTAGTGACCTTGTTTATCTCTTTCAGTCACTAGTGATTTAAAGTTGAGGTTGTCAGCAACTGTAATAGCTATCCCTGCTTTTTTCTGGGTTCTTGTTGCATGGAGCATTGTTTTCCATCCTTTGATTTTCAGTCTATTAATTTTTTGAGTTAAAAGTGTTTCTTGTAT
>NW_004524621.1:4492984-4502435 GCF_000260255.1 Octodon degus | reverse complement strand
TTCCCCTACCTATTTTCTTATCTTTTCTCCACTCTGTTTTTTAACACTTCAGTTCCATTTCTTTCTGTTTTGCTTTATCTGTTATACCTTTCAGGTGTTGTTTCTTCTTTCAGGTCCTTACACTAGGGAAACAATATGATATTTACACATGTGGGCCTGGTTTATTTCAATTATGAGTATAGCCTCTACTTGCCTCCACTTACCTATGAAGGATTCTAATTTGGCTTTCTTTATAGCTGAGTAATATTCCGTAAAAATACCACATCTTTTTCAACCATTCCTCAGGTGATGAGCAGTTTGGTTGCTTCTAAGATTTGGCTATGGGAACTTGTGCTACGATAAACATGGATGCACATATGTCATTGTGGTATGATGTTTTCAGTTCTTCTGGGAAAATTCCCAGAGAGGGAATAGCTGGATTGAATTGGATTTCCAGTCCAAATTTTTTGTTTTGTTTTGTTTTTTAGGAGTCTCCACACGGATTTCCATAGTGGTTGTACAAGTCTACATTCCAACAAGCAGTGGAGAAGGGTTCTTTTCTTTCCCTGCAGCCTCTCCAGCATTTATTATTAGTTGATTTCTTTATGATAGCCATTTTTTCTGGGATGAGATGGTATCTCAGCGTTGTTTGAATTTGCATTTCTCTAATGGCCAGTAAGGTGGAGCATTTCTTCACATATTTATTTACCTCTTTTATTTCTTCCTAAGAGAAGTATGTATTCACATCAGATGCCCATTTTCAAATTGGGTCTTTAAATTTTGGAGCCTTAATTTTTTTTTTTAGTTCTTTGTATATTCTAGAGAGAAGACCTTTGTCTGAGTGATTATTGGTTAAGATACTTTCTGATATTTGGGTTGCGTTTTCAATTTGTTGATTTCTTTTGACATGCAGAAACTTCTCAATAAGAGCAGGTCTCAGTTGTTAAATCTTTGAAGTACTTCCTGTGCAGTTTGATTTTTGTTCATGAACTGCTTGGCTACCCCTGTGTCTTCAAGATTTCTACCTACTTTCTTTTCCAGGAGATTTAGCATTTCTGGTTTAATGGTTAGATCTTTAATCCATTTTGACTTTATTTGGTTCATGGTGATAGACCCAGGTCTAGCTTTAATTTCCAGCATGGGGAGAGACAGGGGTTTTTTTTAATCACTTGTTAAAGAGACCATCTTTCTTCCAGTGAACATGTTTAGCCCCTTTGTCAAAGATAAGATGGCTGACTGTGTTTGTAGTTGTATCCACATCTTCTAATCTGTTCCATTGATCCCCCGGTCTGGTTTGTTTGTTTTTATTTTTTGCCAGTACCATGTTGATTTTATTACAGTAGCTTTGTAGTATAATTTCAAGTCATGGATTGTAATATCTCCTGCCTTGCCTTTTATGCCCAATATTGCCTTTGCTATTCTAAGTCTTTTCTGGCTCCAAATAAATTTTAGGAATGATTTCTCTAGATCTGTGAGGTATATTGGTGGCATTTTGGTAGGCTTGCATTAAATCTGTACAACAATTTTGGGAGTATGGCTATTTTCACAATTTTGATTTTTCCTATCCAGGAGCAAGGAATATCTTTCCATTTTCTGAAATCTTCTTCGATCTCTTTTTTCAGAGTACTGTAATTTTCATTGTATAGATGTTTTATTTCCTTAGTTAGAAGAATTTCTAGGTATTTCTTTTTTTGGGGGGTGCAATTGTGAAGAGTACTGCTTCTCTAATTTCTATCTCAGTGTGTTTGTTATCTGTGTAAAGGAATGCTATTGATTTTTGGATATTGACTTTGTAACCTGCTATGTAACTGAATTTGTTTATTAATTCTAGGAGCTTCTTGGTGGAGTTTGGGTCTTCCAAGTAGAGTATCATGTCATCTGCAAATAATGGTAGTCTAACTTCTTTATGTATTATTCTTATTCCTTTTATTTCTCTCTCTTGTCTAATGGCTGTAGCTAATGTTTCCAGAATTGTATTGAATGGGAATGGTTTCCAAATAGCTCAGCAGATTAAAGCACCTGCAAGTAGGAGCAGGGGCCAGGAGATCGATCACCTGGCCTGCCGTGCTGGCCCTGCCTCCAGAGTATATTGAGACAGCAATTGAGACTGGTCATGGTGGCACGCACCTATAATCCCATCACTTGGGAGGCTGTAAACAAGAGAATCACTATGTGTCTGATCTCATAGTGAGACCCTGAACACCTTGTAGGCCCTTCCCTAAAAAATACCAAAAAAAAAAAAAGAATGGTAATAGAGGATATCCTAGCCTTGTACCTGATCTGAGGGTAAAAGTTTTCAGTTTTTCCCATTTAGAATTACTTTAGCAGTCAGATTGTCATAGGTGGCTTTCATCAGATTGAGGGAGAGACCACCTATTCCAATTTTCTGTAGGGCTTTGACCATGAATGAGTGTTGGACTTTGTCAAGACCTTTTCTGCATCAATTGAGATGATCATGTGGGTTTTGGTTTTGTGTTATTGATATGATGTGTTACATTTATAGATTTGTGTATGTTGAACCGTCCTTGTATCCCTGGAATGAATCCTACCCGGTCATGGTGTATAATCTTCTTCATGATTTGCTGTATTCTATTTGCTAATATTTTATTGAGGATTTTTACATCTGTGTTCATGAAGGAGACTGGTCTGCAGTTCTCTTTTTTGGTTGAATCTTTCTCTGGTTTTGGTATCAGTATGATACTTACCTTCAGAAATTATTTTGAAAGTATTGCTTCCTTTTCAATTTCATCAAAGAGTATGAAGAGTATTGGGATTAAATCTTCTTTAAATTTCTTGTAGAATTCATATGTGAATCCATAAGGATCTGGACTTTTCTTTTTTGGTAAATTTTTTATTATATTTTCAATTTCATTGGCTGATACTGGGTTATTTAGAGTTTTTATATCTTTTTGGTTCAGTTTTGGTAATTTGTAACTATTTAGGAATTTGTCCATTTCTTCTGTGTCTTCAATTCTGAGAGAGTAAAGTTTTTCAAAGTAGCTTTTCATGATCTTCTGAATTTCCACTGAGTCTGTAGTAATTTCACCATTTTCATTCCTTATTGCTTGAATTTGAGTTTTTTCTTTCCTCTTTTTGATGAGGTTAGCTAGGGGGTTATCAATTTTATTTAATCTTTTAAAGAGCCAGCTTTTTGATTCATTAATTCCTTGTATTTCTTTCTTTTTCTCCATTGCATTAATTTCTGCTCTATTCTTTGATTTCCTCCCATCATTGGACTTCAGGCTTGGTTTGCTCTTCCTTTTCTAGAAGCTTGAGGTGCAACATTATGACATTTATTTGTTCTTGTTCTGTTTTCCTAATGTGTGTGTTCACTGCTATAAATTTCTCTCTAAGAACTGTTTTCATTGCACCCCACAAATTCTGAAAGTTGTGCTTGAATTTTCATTGGATTGTAGATATTTTTTAATTTCTCGCTTAATTTCATCTGTAACACATTTGTTGCTGAAGAGGATGTTATTTAATTTCCATATGTTAATGGGGGTTTATGGTTGCTTTTGTCATTAACCTGCAGTTTCATTGCACTGTGATCAGACAATATGCGTGGGATAATTTGTTTTCATGCATATACTAAAGCGTGACCTATGGACTAGTATGTGGTCTGTCTTACAAAATGTCCCATGTGCAGGTAAAAAGAATGTGTATTCAGATGTTGTTGGGTGGAACATTCTGTATATGTCCACTAAGTCCATTTGTTCAAAGGTTTGGTTCAGTTCTGCTGCCTCTTTGCTAATTTTTTGCCTGTTTGACCTATCTTTTTGAGATAAGGGAGTGTTCAGGTTCCCTGTTAACATTGTGACATTGATTATTAGATTTTTCATATCTTTTAAAATTTGTCTTATATAGTTGGGTGCTCCAATATTTGATGGATACATATTTATGACTGTTATCTCTTTGTCTTGAATTTTTCCCCTAACCAGTGTATAGCAACCTTCTTTATCTCATTTTCTCATTCTTGTTTTGAAGTTCAAATTGTCTGTGAACAGAATAGCTGCCCCTGATTTTTTTGAAGTTCTGCAGCATGTAGTATTGTTTTCCAACATTTGACTTTCAGCCTATGAATGTCTTTATGGGTTAAATGTGTTTCTTTTCCATAGCATATTGTTGGGTTTTGTTTCTTAATCCACTCTGCCCATCTATTTCTTTTAATTGGTGAGTTGAGTCCATTTACATTAGTGGTTATAATTGATATGTATGGACTTATGTTGGTCATGTTATTTTCCTATTGATGGTCCCCTATATTTATCCTGTGTTTAATAGTTTGCCATTTTTGGTGAGTTCTTTCTATTATCATTCTTGTAATTATGAGTATTTCAATCCCTTTCTAGAATATCTTTTAGTATTCTGTGTAGGGTTATTTTGGTCATCATGAATTTTTTATTTGTTCTTTGTTATGGAAGTATTTCATTTCTCCTTTAAACTTGAAAGAGAGTTTTTCAGGGTACATCAGTCTAGGTTGGAATTTGTTTTCTTGGAGGATGTGAAGTACTTTGTTCCATGCTCTTCTTGTCTTAATGGCTTTTTGAGGAGAAATCTGCTGTTATTCTGATGGGTTTTCCTTTAAATGTGATTTGTTTCTTTTCTCTAGTGGCTTTTAGTATATTTTTCTTGTGCTGGATTTCTGGTATCTTGACTATTATATTCTGATTGTAGTTTTAATTGGGTTGACATTATTTGGGACTCTATATGCCTCAGTTACTGAATGTCAGATTGTTTCCCCATATTTGGGAAGTTTTCTGCTATTACTTCTACCCATATTCTTTTTATATCGTTTGTGTTGCCTCCCTCTTTCTCACTGATGCCTATTAGTCTTATGCTGTTTATCTTTGCATTGTTTTGCAGATGTTGAATTATTATTTCCTGGATCCTAGTTGGTTTACAATACCTTTTCTTACCTTTTCACTAGCTGCAACAGTGTCTTCAATATCTGAAAGTCTATCTTCACTTTCATTCAAATGGTTTTGCCAAGTTGTGATTTAGTTTTTAATTTCCCACATATCTCTTTGAATCTGCTTCATGCATTCTATTTCTTTCCTATATTGTTCATTCAAGGTTTCCATCATTTTTATTTTTTTAATCAGTGTCTTCTTTAGAAATGCTTAGTAGTTCTTTCATTGTAGTTATCATTTCTTTCTTTACCTTTGAGATTATCTCTGATCTGATTTCCTCTATACTCTTCTTTACTTCAGTTGTGATAATTTCAGATATTTCAGGTGTGTGGCTTCCAATTTCTTCTATTCTGATATCTCCTGGGTTTGTTCTGGGTGGACTTGTGGTCTGAGAGTGCCTTTTGCTTTTTGTTTTGTCATTTTTTATTTCAGAAAAAACTCTTTATTTTGATTTCTGTGATACCTTTTGTGAAAGTTTGATAGTAAGTAGACATATCACTGGAGTTAGACCCTTTCTGTAAAGAGTTTGATGTTTTGGTATCTCTCCTGTCTCAGAGATTCTTGTTCTGTGTGTGTCCCAAGATTTTGCCTTCTCTATTGATTGAGAGTGAGATTTTGGTTTCTATCTGGCACTGTCCTCTGCCCTTCAGTGTAGGGATTTTGTGACATTATTACCCGAGCACCTACCAATATTAATACCCAAGGGAAAACATGTGGCTAAGACAGATATGGTTTCTTATTTACAGTAGAATAATTAGCATCACTAATAACCTCTAGTGAAATTTAGAAATTGACAAACTTTTGTAATTAATGGATTTGTACTTTAGAACATAGGAGCAAACATTACAGTTGTATAGCCAAGCAGATCTTAAATGGGGAATTTGTATTTAAATTATTTCCCTTGAGTTCTGTCTGGGCACCTTCCCTTTATGCACCTAGAGTCTTCCAGGCAGACTCACTCACCCTAGTTACCTACTGCCACCTCTGTGTCCAGAGAATGCTCTTGTAGCTCTGAGCCTTGGTCTGGTTGCCATGGGCCCAGCATTATAGAATAGATGACTGTGCCAGGTGGCTTCCAATTCTGAAGCTCCTTCCCAGTAGGCCCACCAAAGTGGAATGGGTCAGCTGCACCTAGTGGTTTCCAGTCCCACTGCCTATGTTTTCAGTTCTATGCAGAATAAATGCATTATATTAGGCAAAATTACCAATGTACTGTCTTGCTTTGGAGGTTATGTACAGTTTGAGGAGAGGTGTTTGATGTGAAACTAACAAGAGATGTATTGTACCATTAATCTAATTTTTTCAACTTCATTGGATTAAGAAAAGCCTAGTAGATTAGTAAAGCATGTTTATAGGTATGTCTGGATGGGTCATAGAGGCGTAACCTTGGTAAGAATATAGGGTCCCTCCGCATCTCTTTCCAGCACTATTACCCTGTTGTATTTCCTGGCTGCCATAAAGTAGCATCTTTGATCTGTCACAGGCCTCCTGTGGTGTTACTACTGCCTGGGAACCAGTCACCCATGATGTGAGCCATCAGGAATAGTGAACAAAATTTAACCTTTCATTTTATAAATTATAGGTATTAAGTATATTATCTCAACAATGGGAAAGCTAAATAATACAGAGATACTACAGCTGCCTCAATTGTTCAAAAATAATAATTAAACTCAAAGATGAGTCACTGGACATAATTAGTTAAAGTAAAACAAATTATAAAACTGAAAAACAAAGTGAAGATCCATATGAGACCTAAGGAATATGACCAAACAAACAAACAAACAAAATATGTAGATTATAATGTCTTCAAAAGGAGAAGATAGAGAGAAAAGGAAAGAAAGTTTATTTAAATACATAATGGGTGAAAACTTTCAGATTCACAAATCACAAAGATCTCTAAAAAAGATAAACAAGGGCCAGGGATTTAGTTCAGTGGCACATTACCTGCCTGGCAAGCACAAGGTCCTGAATTTGATTCCCAGTATGGAAAAAAAAAATAAATAAAGAACGAAAGAAAAGGAAAAAGAAAGATAAACAAGATTATCCAGAAATATAATTATCCAGAAAGATAAACAAGATTATCTTGTAATATAAGTAAACCATCAAGAGCTAAAGGGCTGGGGAGATAGCTCAGTGGAATAAGTGCTTGCTTGGCAAGCACAAAGTCCTGAGTTCAATCCTTTGTAGTGCAAAAAAAAAAAGAAAAGAAAGAAAGAAAGAAAGAAAGAAAGAGAGTTAAAGACAAGAGCCTGCTAGATAGCTCAGCAGATTAAAACTCCTGCTTAGGCAGACACGAGCTAGGGTTTGATCCCCAGCCTGCCTTGCCAGCCCTACCCCTGGGGCTCACTGAGACAGTGACGGACACTGGGCATGGTGGTGTACACCTGTAATCCCAGTGCTTGGGAGGCTGAAAAACAGGAAGGATCACTACAAGTCCAATTTATGTAGTGATACCCTGAGGACACTGTACTGAATACATTTTTAAAAAAGAGTTAAAAACAGAGAGATAAATTTTAAAGCATCAAAAGAAAAATAGTACTCACATGTGATAGAATTGTCATAAGGCTATCAGCAGATTTCTAAGCAGAATCCTTGTAATTCAGGTAGAAGTACAATTATGTAGCTAAAGGTGAAAAAGAAAGCAATCATGCCAACTAAAAGTACTATAACAAACACATCTGCCAATCAGAAATGAAAGAGAACCACATTATCACAAAAACAAAAGCTAAGGTAGTAAATAGTCACTAGAGCTGCCTCACAAAAGATGATAAAGGAAGGTTCTTCTCATTGAAACAAAAAATACAATAAGGAGCAACATAAAATATATAAAATTCACTGGTAAAGACAAAAATATAATCACATTCACAACAGCCTAATACTGTAGCAATGATACACAAATAATTTTAGCCTCTAGTAAAAAAGTTAAAAGACAAAAATACTGAAAACAATTATATGTATAAAAATTTATTAACAGGTATACAATATGAATAGTTGTAAAGTGTGGCATAAACAACATAAATTTCAGGTGGGGAGAAGCGAAATTGTAGAGTTTTAATTTAATCAAAGTAATTTGCTGTCAGTGTGAAACAAGCTACTATAACTATATGACATCTATGCAAACTGAACAGGAACCATAAAGGAAACAACTATAGTGGATAAAAAAAGCTGAGAAGAGGGCAATCAAAGCACAACATGACCAAAAATGAAAAGTCGTTGTTCTTGTTTGCTTTTACTTTTCAAAACAAAATTAAACTTAAAAAAGAAAAAATAAATAAACACTCAGGTCTGGGAGATAGCTCAGCCCTCTAAGTGCCTGCCTGTCAAGCACAAGGACCCAAGTTTGATCCCCAATACCACATTCTGTGTTGGCCCCAGGCACCGAGCTGGCCACCAAAAAAGGACGTGGTGGGGCACACCTGTAACCCCACTGCCGGGGAGACTAGAGGATCACTGCAAGTCCAAGTTGTGCAGCAAGACTGTACCAAATAAATTAAATAAATAGTTTTAAAGTAAATAAAAAATAGACATAGAGCTGCTTTCTCTGAGTTCAATGAAAAGAAAGATTTATACTAATAGTGTTTAGACAAGGTATCAGGTCTGCATCTTGTACTCTGAATAACTACTACAAAGACAACAATATGCAATGTATGAATTACTGTAACTCTCCTTCTAACCTGCTTTGAAACTGTCTCATTGCTATTTCTTTCTCAATAAAATCAATTAAAAATTAAAAATAAAATAAATAACTTAATTAATATATAAAATTTAAAAATCAACAATGCATAAAGAATGATAGCAAGAGAAGATCGGAACAAAGAAAACTCTAAAACAGCCAAGAAAAGACTAACAAAATCAACAAGAGTAAGTTCCCTTCAATCAATAATTACTTCACTTGTGAATGGATTCATTTATTCAATCAAAAGCCATACAAAGGACGAATGGATGAAATGCCAAAAGCCCACAACTGCACTCATATTTTAGTACATGTCTGCTTTAAAACATTATATTTGGTGCTCAGCATATTTTCACATGGAAACTTTGTCCTAGTATTATCTGTTTTTCTTAAAAGAATACAAAACGGCAAAAGTAAATTAGAAATGATACAAAAAGCGCAGACCCGGAGAGTGAGTAAGATGACACGGGGTCCAGCGGGATCCTGAACATACCCAGAGCGCAGGCCCAGAGAGTGAGTGAGACGACCCGGGCCCGCGGATCCTGAATAGACCAGGAGCTCAGGCCCGGGGCCAACGGATCCTCATTCAACCCAGGCTGCAGGCCCAGCAGGGAACCCTTCAGCAGAACTCCCTGCAAAGAGGCTAGAGGCAAGACCCACCCAGCTGATTCAGGAGCAGAACATCTTGCCAGAGTGACACAAAGGGTTCAACTCTAATGCCTACAGCAGAAAGAAGTGGAGCACAGCAACCAGATCCGAACAACACCCACCTGGAGGAATCTGAACTTCATAGATCCAGACCTGGTGCTAAGGTAATAACTCTATCTAAGCTCTACACCAAAGGTCAGAAGACAGTGGTATACAAAATGACAAAGAGAAGGAACAAAATGAA
>NW_004524621.1:4467031-4486453 GCF_000260255.1 Octodon degus | reverse complement strand
TAGTGATCTGCCTGTTTACAGCCTCCTAAGAACTGAGATTACAGGTGCGTGCCACCACACCCAGTCTCAATTGCCATCTCAATGCTCCTCGGGATAGGGCCAGCATGGCAGGCCCAGGAATTGAGCCCCTGACCCCTGTTCCTACTTGTGGGTGCTTTAATCCTGCTGAATGATTTCGCCAGCCCCTGCGTTTTGTTTCTTGATCCACATTACCTTTCTGCTTCTTATGATTGGTGAATTAAGGGTATTTACATTGATATGTAATTTTATCTTTGTCCTGTTATTTTCCCACTGTAGGATCCTTACTGTAGTGATATGAGCCAGAGGCTTACTGTTCCAAGGGACCAAGAAACAAAGAACAGAGCCTAAGAAAACTGGCCTCTTGTAATTTCAGCAAGTTGGAGACAAGGTAACAGATTCCTGCAGACATCCTGTCTGTTCTTAGTTCCTTTGCTTGGGAAGTTACCAACTGGTGATGTGTGAACTTAGAGCTTGGTGAATGCCAAAAGGAAGGTGGTATAAATAGCAGTTTGTTTACATCAAATTAGTTATGCACATGCCTCAGCCTGTTTTTAGCCCTCAATAAATGTGAGAAGTTTTGGTGGCTCTGCATTCACTTAGAGCTAGATCTGACTCAGGAGTCCTCTGGCTGTACTAATCCAGTCCTCCCATGGTTTCTCCAACTGATAACATACAACACCCTATTTTTCCCCTTGGCTTAATTGCTTACTCTGCTTGGTGGTTCTTTTCTGTTGTTGTTCCTGAAGTTGTGGTCATTTTTGTCTCTTTCGAGAGTATCTGTCAGTGCTCTTTGTAGGATTCATTCAATGGCTGTGAATTTCTTCACTTGTTCTTTGTCACAGAAGTATCTTGTCTCTCCATTAAATGTGATAGATAGTTTTACAGGGTATAGCAATCGGAGTTGGAAGTTGTTTTCTTTCAGAACCTGAACTACTTCATTCCAAGCTCTTCTTGATGTGATGATTTGTGTTGAGAAATCTTCCATGATTCTGATGGGCTCTCCATTACAGGTGATCTGTTTCTTTTTTCTAACAGCTTTTAATGTTCTGTTCTTTTGCTGAACTCCTGGGACCTGGATTACTATGTGTTTGGGTATAGATTTATTTTAATTAGGGATAACTGGTGTTCTATATGCCTCACTTAACTGTACGTCTGATTCTTTTCACATGCTTAGGAAATTTTCTGCTACTACTACTGCAGTCTTTTTTTATGTCATTTGTGTTGACTCCTGCTGTTTCACTGACACCTATGAGTCTTAGATTGTTTTTCTTTACATCATCTTACAGCTGTTACATTGCTATTTCTTGGTTCCTTCTTGTTTTTAAGAGGTCTTTCCTTTTGTGTTCACTAGCTTCAATGCTACCTTCAACACCTGAAATTCTCAGTTTAATTCAAGCAGTTTTACCAGCTTTCAATGGAATTCTTCATGTCCTGGATATTTCTAATAGCCATCATTTTCCTATTCTCTGTTTTTTTAATCTATATTTTCTTTAGATGTGCTAAGCAATTCTTTCATGAATGTTGTCATTTCTTTTCCTTTTTTTACCTGAGAGATTATTTCTGATCTGATTCCCTCTATAGCTTGATGGAGTTGGTTTTCTTTTTTATTTCAGTTGCTATCATTTCAGAAATTTCAGGTGTGTGACTTCCACGTTTTTCTATGTCCTTGTCTCCCATACTTGTTCTGGGTGATCTGAAGGTCTGAGATTGCCTTTTGTGCTTTTATTTTGACAATGTTGAAGCGCCTAGTGTTCACAATGATTCAGCAAATATGGTAGGGGGGCACTGTGCAGGTGAGCAAGGCTTGCACAAGAGTGAGAGGGCAGGGTAGGCTCACCAAAGCTCCTGCGGTGTGGGGTGCAGCATGGTTTGCACTGCAGTGAGGAGTAGTGGGCAAGCCACAGCTCAAGGCAGATCTGAAGATGATGAGGGTAGACCAAAGCTCCACAACTCTCTTTCAATAGTGAGAAGGGGCAGAGTAGGGACCAGCAAGGCTCCTGTTACCAGTGGGACAGGCAGTAGCAGCTCAGCCGAGCTCTGGAAAGGATGGGGGTGGGGTGGGGAAAGCCTCACCAGGAGCCCATACCTCTCCTAGGACTGCCTTCCTTGTATGACAGTGAGAGTAGGGGTTGCAGCTCAGCCAAGCTCCAGCCGGGGTCTAATATTCTATCTGCTGTCACTCATCATGCAAGTTACAACTTGTCAGTGCCCATTGCCTCATGACTCACTACACTCTCAAGTGAAAACTATTTCTTCTGTGCTCCTCATTTTAGTACTTGTTTGCCTCCCAGAAACAATGAGCAAGGAACACAGAAGTGGCACTGTACTTCCTACAAGTTACTCACTTTGTCTGTAAAGACATACATAGCCAGAAAGGAAAGGGAAGGAAGAAAAGATAACCCATGTGATTAGTAACCCAAGAGCGCAGGGGTCAGTACATTTGTGTCAAACAAAACAGACTCAGCCAAAATCTCAAAAATTTGATGGGTCATGTGAATACCACAGAACAAGTCTTAACAAATTTGAAAGACTTAAAATGTATCAAATATCTTTTCAATGCTTTGAAACTAGAAATCAGTAACAGGAGGAAAACTTGAAAACTGACAAACAAGTAGAAATTAAACAACACACTGTTGACAACTAACCAATCAAAAACTACACAAATATAGAAATCAAAATGTGTCTTGAGACAAAAAAAATAAGAACAGCACACTGAAATTTGGGAGGCAGCAAAACCAGTTTCGAGAGAGGATTATGGAGCAATGAAACCTACATGAAGAAAAATGAACAAGGTATCTCAAATAAACAACTTTTTCTCTGAAGAAATTGGGGAAAAAAGAGAAGGTCTTTCCTAAAATTAGAACAAGGAAAAGAATAATAAAGATGAGAAAAGAAATAAATAAAATAAAGACTCGAAAACTTATTTTAAAGATCAACAAACCAATGCTTTTTAAATAAAACAAAACAAGAAAAAGCAAACTGGAGAAGGCTTTAATTAGATTTAGAAAAAAAAAAAA
This sequence comes from Octodon degus, assembly GCF_000260255.1. Taxonomy (NCBI): domain Eukaryota; kingdom Metazoa; phylum Chordata; class Mammalia; order Rodentia; family Octodontidae; genus Octodon; species Octodon degus. Next base: position 4,483,415 of record NW_004524621.1, on the reverse strand, counting down.
AAAAAGAAGATTCATTTACATAGAATTTTGGCTGAAAAAAGACATCACAAATGTGTGATAAAAACACAAAGAAGCCTATGAGACCACTGTGAAAACTACGTAAACTAGATAACCTGGAAATGGAAACATTCCTAGAAACATACAAGTCACCAAGACTGAAGCTAATAGTTCAAGGTGTTACATCTTCTCAGGTACCAAAATATGGAAATTTATAGGAGATAATTGTGCTAAGAGAAGAAGTTGGTCATTATTCCTGCAGAGGTGAGGGCAGACACTCACGGAGTGGTGACTTTTGCTATATAACTGAAAGTAGGAGTAATAGCTATGAAGTAGAGAACAGCACAGGTACCAAGCAGGAAACAGCACGGATGTGAAAGAATGCATAAACATGCGCTTGGGCAGAGATGAGAAAATCGGAGGTCTGGAGTCCCACAGTCAGGTGAACAAACCATGGGAAAAGAAAAGAAGAAAATGAAGACACAACCTCCCACTCATGGAGCAACATGGGCAAAACTCAGATTCAACCATCTCCGTCTCCCAGGCAATGGCAATAAAAGAGAATATGGCTTTCTATGTGTGTCTCCAGCAACCCATTCTATGTTACAATGAAATACTTGAGGCTGTGTACTCCAGAAGAGAAGAGATCTGTTTAGCCCAGAGCTTTGGTAGCCTGAGTGTGGTACCAACAAATCTCACCTCCCACCCCACACCCCATCACACAGGGCAATAAAGCAACCAGCCACAGGTGGAGGGAGCCACATCCATGGTGGCCTTCATGGTCCCCCCACCTCTCACATGGCCACCAGCTACCAGCACATGAACCTTTTGGGGACAAACCATATCATAACCACAGCAAGTTTGTGTGGGGAAGGAAGTAAGCACAGCCTGCCAGAGATTGAAACATTGCTCCTACCTCCTTGCTAGTCTTGAAATTCTTGAATCAAATATGCTTTACATCTCTAGCATGAGTCCTCTGAGTGAAGGAAAGTAGTAATGACATTGAGCCTCACCCAGAACAAGGAGAGAGAGTAATTTCTGCCCAGGCAGTTAGACACTTGTACAACCCTAGCTGAGCAGACTCTAGATCCAGGTTTGCTTCCAAGGACAGGCGAAAGGGAGGGGCAGCGATGCGGCAATGAGACACGGCAGAGGTGAGCTTCGGGATGTGTGGGAGGGAGGCAGGAAATCATTTTTGAATCATCTTATAAGAACAATTACTTCTAATCCCAAGACAAATATCTAAAATGAAAGACACTCCAAGAATTCAAAATTGGCCAAGAATCCTGCTGGCCAGAGTGAGTGACAGTGGCCAGGGCCTGGGATCAGCCCCCTGCCAAGGGACATCCTAATTGCACCACTGGCAGACCTGAACTAGGGCAGCACCACTGGGTGTCTCTGGAGCAGCGGGCATTTTAATTGCTTGTGCTGACATCATCTGAGGCCTCCGGTCTGATTCAGAATCCTTTCATAACGTTCCTCTTTGACCACAAATCAGATACAAAGAAAAAAGTCCCTCCTCCAGGCAGCTGTATTATTTTACAGATGTTTGATATTCAAATTGCAATGAAAGTGGGATGAGGATGGACCATGGACAGTGGGGAGGTGTGCAAAAAGGAACTTGTTCCAGAATAAGGGGATCCACCGGAAGGAGGGGAGGCTCGGAGACAGGGGGCACCCAGGATCAAGGGTAGGCACATGCAGATGCATTACAGCACCTCGGCCAGCTGTTGGCTGGAGGCCAGCATTCAGAGGACAAAATGGCTTCAAATGCACAGCACGCAGGACCGGAGCTTGAGAGGGAGCTCCTCACTGAAATCACCACGCTGTGTTCTGCACTTCCAGTTGCAATATTATACTGCATCCTGCAGTAGCCAGCTTGCTGTCCAGCAGAGGCAGTGCTCTGCGTGCATGTGTGCGTGCGTGTGTGTGTGCATGTGTGTGTGTGTGCGTGCATGTGTGTGTGTGTGCGTGCATGTGTGTGTGCGTGTGTGTGTGTGTGTGCGTGCATGTGTGTGTGCGTGTGTGTGTGTGTGTGCGTGCATGTGTGTGTGCGTGCATGTGTGTGTGCGTGCGTGCATGTGTGTGTGTTGTGCGTGTGTGTGTGTGCATGTGTGTGTGCATGTGTGTGTGTGTGTGTGTGCGCGCGCGCGCGCGCTAAGGCTTCCTCCATTCTCCACAGCAGGCTGCAGGCTGAGGAAGGAGATATACTGCTGTCCCACCTGCTGGTAGCTCTCTGAAATGCAGGGCGCACCTGGTCATCTGTAGTCTTTCACTGATTTCTCCAAATTCTGCACTACTTCCTCCCATTCGGAAGGCCAAATGTGGCCCAGAGATAAATCCAAGAGAGATTACTTCATATCTGGTACTTCTTTTTTAAAATGGATTCATATCTCAGTTAAACCTGTATCTGGGTTATACGTAAGAACAATAAGTTATAAGATGGTTGGAGGAGAGGGAGTACAGGCGACATCTACTCTACAGCTATCTTTATTAAATATATCATTGCATTTGAGGTTAACACGTATTAATTGTCCATATCAGTGGACCCATATGCTATATCCTCCACACATGCAAATATGTGCACTGATCAGATCCAGATTCCTTTGACCACTCTCCCCAAACACCTGACCTAACGTCTAGTAATCACCTTTCTGCACTCACAACTGTTCGAAGCTCCCATTTGAGAGAAAAATCACTGTCCTCCTGCTCCATATACTTTGCTGCAGGGGATAAGGCATCAGCATGCCCTCTGTGGCAGACGGAATGACAGTTCCACTGTGCATACACCCTGTGCTTTCTCTATCCACCCACCCACAGATGGTCACCTAGCTTGGCTCCGTGTTAGAGTGTATACAGATAGACTGGTTTCGCTTCCTTTGCATCCACTCCGGGCAGTGGGCTAGCTGGACTGCACGGTGGATGCTTATACTTGTAGGATCTTGAGGGGCCTCCCTGTTGTTCTGCAGAGTGGCTGTGCTAATCCACATTCTCACGGATGCTGTATGAGAATTCATCAGTTCCACATCCTCCTCAGCACTCCAGTGTTTTTTTACTTTGGTTTCTTTTCCTTTTACAATACTGCTTTTGCCAGCTGCTATTTTGAATTCTACCAAGTCTGGAAATAACTGCACTTCCTCCTGAAATTCTACACAGAGTCCTGTGGTTCCTCAGGGAGGTAAAAATTCTTTTGTTCAAATATCTCATGGGTTTGGGACACTGAAAGGGGGATCAAACAGAACATCTCTCTGGCTTTTCAGTCCACTGGGTAGTAGCCACGCCTTCTGGAAGCACCAGAGCAGGGAGGAGTAAGAAGAGGAGGGTCAGGCCCCCACACTTCTCAGGCTGACCACTGGTCCCCTGCGCCAGACATGTGGGCTTCCAATCCCATGATGAACCTGGCTTGTCTTTGTCCTCATGTCCTGCTCAATGAGAAGGTGGAAATAGCTGTTCAGAGGAGAGGACACAGCAGCAAAAGCTCACAGAAAGGATCAAACACCTTGACTGTATCAGCCAAACATCCTCCAACCAGGAGTTTTCAAGGGGCAAATGAAATTTGACAGAATGTGAAATCAAAGTCAACAACCACCCTTCTCGTTATGTAAGAAGAGAAGAAGTAGCCTGAAAAGACCTATGAAAGGGACAGTTAGGTCAGAGGAAAATATTTCAGTAAATAGCTAGAGACTCTCTCTGCATAAGCAACTGTCAGCCCTTAACACAGGGGCAGTAAAACCTCAATGCATGCAAGGAAATAGTATCCTTAAAGAGGGATGTTGAGCACTCCCCTCTAGAGGAAGACTCTGTGCCTCCAGAGTGGCCTGGGGGTGGAATCCATTGAAGTTTTCCAAGAGGCCCCTGGGCCAGCAGTATGTCACCACATGACATATGTGTGCAAGAGTCTCTGCAGGACCCCTCTGGTAGCTCTCTGAGGCCCTGACAACTGGTGAGCCCCTGAATCCACCCAAGCAGAGATACAAGCAGCAGGCTTGAGGTTTGGGTTTCCCTCTTTTTAGGAGGGGAATCCTCCTGCCTGTCTTCAACCTCTCCCACCTCTGTAGGAAGCCCCAGCTGCATGAAGAGGTAGCTATCTACTCCTGCTTTCAGTCTCCTTCATGGACTCTCTGCTGTTGGACCACAGTCAGGGTACCACAGACACTTGGAAGCTCTGCAAAAGGATTCTGCCCCCAGCAGTAGCTAGGCTTCGCACGCTGACCAGATGCGGGCCTCCTGACCTCACCTCAGGACAGCTTTGCAGGCCATCTCCCTGTGGGGACTTTCCTAGAGAACCTGGAATCCAGCTGTGACCACTAATTGTGATGTTAACTTGATTTGGGCAAGAACCACCTAGCAGAATAGGGAAGTTCTGGATGTGTCTGTGGGTGATTGACACATAGGTCAGCAAACTAGAGGTGAAGACTCGCCCTAGACGTGCATGGCACCAACCAATAAGCACATATTCTGAAATACAGAATAGAAATAATCTTAAACCTACATAATAAACTCTTCTGTATAATTATTTTATATAAGCTCTGTTTTTCCATAGAACCCTAACTAATACCCAGCCTCTTGCTGACCACACCTCCCTCCCATCTCCTTCCCTGGGCAGTGCCACCCTTGTGTGGTCTCTGAACCTCTCCCCACCCACTCTGTTCCTCCTCTATTCCTTCACACAAGTTCCTCCCAGTAAGTCCCTTGTGTCTCCTATCCCACTTTGCTGAACACTTCCATGAGGGTGGGAAAGAACACATCCTATCTATAGGGGTCCTGAGAGTCACCCTGTACCCAGCAACAAAACTCTCCGCTGTAAACCAGGCCCAGAGCACTGAGAACCTGGACCACCCATTTGTCACAAGGTATGAGTCACAGTGTCCAATGCTCATCCATGTATATGCACCAAGCCCTCATCATTTACTCTGTTCTTGCTATGGCCCCATGAAGAAAGCCATCAAAGTGGTCTCCATCTTTTCTATGAGAAAACTGACACCCCAATGTGATACAGCTCCCAAGGACTGGAAGGGGTCATCCCCAGCTCTGGCAGTGAGCCCACGATGATATTCCTGTGACCACTGTAGGGACAACATTTTCCTATCCATCCACTTACCCCAAGGCTCAGTACCTCATTGGCAGCTTGGACTCAGGTCATGAGCACCTAAATGGAAACCTACCTGTCATGAGTTCAGTGGTTTCCAACACATAGGCAGAGATATCTCTGTTATCAGGTAGCCTTCAGTTCAAATTTGTCCTTAAACTGAAAACCCTTTCCTTGTACCCTTATATAGCATGTCTTATAAGCACATATTGAAACTATTGTGATGAGTTTTTTTTTCATTAAAATTTGTTTTAATGGGTCTCAAAATTCTATGACAGATTTTTGGTCAAGTTGTTTCCATTAAAAAGTATTGATTTTAAAAACTAATAACTTAAAAATTGCCACAAAAAATGGTCCACAAAACGTTCTCCTTTCCTTCTGAAGGTTTTACGATATATTGTTATCATTAACCAGTCTTTCACTATTAAACTTAAATGGCCAATTGGGAGAAACAGTTCTGAAACTGATATTCCACCACTGATTAAGACTGGGGTGGCAGGTGGCAGGGATAATATTCATTTAGCCTTCTAAGCTTTCTGGGCAGACTTGGTGAACTTGCCTTCTTGTCCACAGCTTTGATGACACCCACAGCAACTGTCTGTCTCATATAATGAACAGTGAAATGACCCAGAGGTGGTAGTCAGAGAAGCTGTCAACACACATGGGCTTGCCTGGAGCTGTGTCAACAATGGCAGCATCACTAGATTTCAAAAACTTGAGCCCAACTTCCAGCTTCTTACCAGACTGGCAATCAATCTTTTCGCTCAGCTCAGCAAACTTGCAAGCAATGTGAGCTGTGTGACAGTCCAGGAAAGGGGCATAGCCAGCACTGATCTGGCAGAGATAGTTCAGGATAATCATGTGAGCAGTGAAACCAGCTTCTTCCATTGGTGGGTTGTTTTTGCTGTCACATTGCCACACCCGACATCTTTGACAGACACGTTCTTGACATTGAAGCCCACATTGTCCACAGGAAGAGCTTCACTCAAAGCTTCATGGTGCATTTCAACAGACTTGACTTAAGTTATGACGCTGACTGGAGCAAAGGTGACCACCATGCCAGGTTTGAGAGCAGCAGTCTCCACTTGGCCCACCGGGACAGTGCCAATATCACCAATTTTGTAGACATCCTGGAGGGGCAGCTGCAAAGGTTTGTCAGTTGGGCTAGTGGATGGGAAAATACAATCAAAAGCTTCAAGCAGTGTGGTTCCACTGGCATTGCCATCCTTACGAGTGACCTTCCATCCTTTGAACCAAGGCATGTTAGCACTTCGCTCCAGCATGTTGTCACCATTCCAACCAGAAATTGGCACAAAAGCTACGGTGTCAGGGTTCTAGCCAATTTTCTTCATGTAGGTGCTGACTTCCTTAACAATTTCTTTATATCTCATCTGGCTGTAGGGTGGCTCCATGGAATCCGTTTTGTTGACACCAACAATTAGTTGTTTCATACCCAGTGTGTAAGCCAGAAGGGCACAGGTCTGCCCATTCTTGGAGATACCAGCTTCGAATTCACCAACACCAGCAGCAACTATCAGAACAGTACAGTCAGCCTGAGATGTGTCTGTAATCATGTTTTTGATGAAGTCTCTGTGTCCAGGGGCATCAATGATGGTCACATAATACTTGCTGGTCTTGAATTTCCACAGGGAAATGTCAATGGTGATACCACGCTCACACTCGGCTTTCAGCTTGTCCAAGACCCACGCATACTTGAAGAAACCCTTCCCCATCTCAGCAGCCTCCTTCTCAAATTTTTCCATGGTTCTTTTGTCCACTGCATTTATAGATCAGATGGCTGGTAGTGGTGGACTTGTCGAAGTCCTCATGTCTGATGACAACAATATTAATGTGAGTCTTCCTTTCCCATGTTGGCTTAGATTTAGTGGTAGTTTTCACTACACCTGTACTCTCACGGCAAACCCATTATGAAAAAGGTGATGAGTTTTAAGAAGATTTGAAGATTGAGTTGACAATCATTTTCTATATATTATTTCTGGTATCATCACTGCAGAGGCCAGAGGACAAGAATTACCTACTAAAGTTTCATGACACTTTGTCACTTAAAAAAGAAGTCTGAGCTAACAGGGTTTGTGCATGTATAACCTCAGCTCCTTGGGAGACCATGGCAGAAGGGCCACAAAATCAAGACCAGCTTTAAGACAGCAAGACTCTGTCTTTTAATAGATGGAAAAATAAATATCTCAATGTGAATGAAAAGTAGAAGGACAAAAGAAAGTTAGAAATATAAGTGAGATCAGAAGAGCAGAGAGAAGAAGAGAAGGTGCAGAGAACCAACCTTGGAAGCAAAAACAATAATGAGGTATCTGCTTCTTCTCTGTCAAGACGCTTCCCATGTCCCATCCCAACAGGCTTACTATATGAAAACTTTAATTGGATACATGTAGACATCATCAACTTGCCTGACCACAGCAGAACTTGAATTTGAATTGTGTTATAAGTGTCTGAGAACACCATTCCATGTGGAGAACAGTAGAATTGGCTCCTGTCATTGCTGGTGATAATCAGTGAATCTGCAAGAAGGAAGCTCCAATAACCCAGCCCAGGGACACCAGGCAAAGGCAGAATGAAATTTGCTTCAAGAATTACTCAAACAGTCCTTTATATCATCATAAGAGATCTAAAAATAGTTCAGGCTAAATTTTGAGTCCTTGTACATAATGGAAGGAGGCTGTGCATGAAAGCCAGTTATTCATTTATTTTCTTCATTAAAGGCTGCAACAGTAACAGCCCAATTAACAGGAGAGACCAGTGGGAAATTATGCACAATACTTTTTGTTTATTACAGAGAGACTTTACGTTCATAGCTACTGCAAGGAAATTATGCACACACCAGGCTTAACTCAGATGTGGCATCATTGCCTCGAAATATAGGGCTGTAGAAATGACCATGCTGGAAATAACAGAAAGGGAAAGTAGCTGTTTTAGAGAGTCCTCCAAACCATGAAGAGTAGTGAACATCATTTCCTCTGGCCATGGCCGTAAGTCAAGTCCACAGTTTTAGAAAGAAGGGCTATGTTCATAGTTGTGCTCTAGAGAAGCACCAGGATTATGGCTCCAAACTGTGCCTCTCAGACTCCTTTAGAAGGGACATCAACCCATAGTGGGTCTTCTCAATTCTGGTGTGTTTTACAAGTTACCGCTCCTTTGTATAATGTCATTACACGGGACAAGAACCAAGGGATTAATGAATTGTAGCTTGGGGCACTTACACCAACTTGCTATGTTGACCTTGAGCCAAAAATGTCTCTTGTCACAGGTGAAGAGTGACAAGATTGTCTCTAGGATATCTCAAACCTTGGCTACTTGACACTTCTCCTGAGGACTTCCATAGGAAGCCAATAACTGAGTAGTAACAGAAGTTGCACTTTTTCTTCCACCCAAGAGTGTGATTTAATGTTCCTTTCACTCCCCATCTCCACATTTTATGAAATTTGTGACTTTGTGGTGGTCACAAATGCCAGCTAGGAAGCTGGCACATTGGGGCAAGCATCTTGGCCAGGGAGGAAAGAACTGACCAGCCAGCACCTGCATTTCCAAAAGCTCAGGGAACTCTGCTCCAGGTCACTTATGAGTAACCCTTATGAGCTAATTAAACTCTTCCTCTACCTAGAGGAAAACAAGTGAATGGCAGTGCTTTATAGAGCTGGAGAGAGAGAGAGAGAGAGAGAGAGAGAGAGAGAGAGAGAGAGAGAGAGAGAGAGAGAGAGAGAGGCAGCCTCAGAAGCAAAGGGACTTTTTTCCCAGGGGACAAGTGAATTACATTCTGAAAAGCAAGGTGACAGTTCCCCCAGAGCCTGGCTTTTTAATCACCCATGATAAATATTTAGGTGGGCCAAGCTGTGCATCTTTGGCCTTGTCCTTACAAAATTTTGATAAGATTTGAAGACATAGCCTTTACTGACTATCAAGTCCAAATCTTTGCTTATGTCTAAAATTGCTAGAAATTGCAATGTGATGTTTTGTAAGTGTGTGTCCTGATCCCATGTGTACAAGTCACATTCCCATTGCTGGGACCAAATGCCAAACACCCATCACATAGAGAAGTTTATTTGGCTCATGGTTGCAGAAGGTTCAGTCCATTGTCTTGGCTCCCAAGGCAGAAATGTCATGGCAGAAGGGCCTGGTAGAGGAAAGTTTCTCAGCCCATGGTTACAGGAAGCAGAAAGAGGAAGGAGGAGCTGGAGACAAGAATGCACCTTCTAGGTTGCACCCCTTGGGGCTCACTTCTGGGCCACACCCTCTGGGGCTCACTCACTTCAGACAAGGCCCATCTCTGGACAGCACATTTAGCTGAGAACTCATCAACAGGTAGATCCACTTATGAGACAGCACCCCCCAGAGCCATCACATCCCCAAAGCCTCACCACTGAACACATGAGACGTTAGGAGGAAATTTTCAAACTAAGTTTTAGTACTATGGATGTGAAATGGTTAGTGTTCACACAGAGCTTGGTTGACTAGCTAGGTGGGGTCAAAGTCATAGCTATGCAATATTTCCAGCTGACCTTTTCAATATAAAAAATGACTAAGAGACTTCCCCGAGTTCTGGCAATACTGGGACACAATCACGTATTCCATATTGCATGCATGTGGAATGTTCACAGGAACAGCTAGCATGCCAAGCAGGAAGAGACAGGCCTGACATTTCCAGTGCATAGGGACACTTGGTGACCTGTGGGTTCCCAGGTCTCCAGCACAGTTGGCTGAGCAGATCTAGTGCCCACCAGCTCCCTCTCACCATCCCTGGCACCAGGGCTTATAAGGGGGCACACTGAGATGCCCAGGGAAGGGTATTCTGCTTCACATCGGTGGTTCCCAGCACAGGGTGGGAGCAACCTGAGAATGGAACATTTACCTCCTATCATTTTAGCCATCATTCACATATATAACCTATTACTGTACTTGCATACATGTGACTAATAAATATTAATGTGTGGCTGCTCCTTGATTTATGACAGGCTTCTATCCCGGTAAATCCATTGTTAAATGAATATAACATAAATTGAAATACGTTGAATCCATCTACTTGCCAATCATCTTAGCCTTGCAACAAAACACACTATGGTACCAGTTTCCTCTTATTTTTATTTATATTTATCACCATTCCTTTATGTGTACTGGCATTGCACTATGGTGAAAAGAAGTTAAAAATCCAAAAATTGAAGCACTCCAGGACCATCTACTCCTATAGAGGAGCAACTCTAAAAACATTCCAAATGCCACTCGCACATACTCTAGCCTACTTCCCTTAATCTGGTCAGGACTTCAAAGCCTTTTACTCATAAAATTACTTATGGGACAAGATATGAGGACTATCATTATCTTTATCTGAATTTATTTTATTGTTTTCTGCCCACGAATTTTACCCATGAGGGGCCGGGGAGATGGCTCAGTAGAATAAACGCTTGCCTGGCAAGCACAAGGGCCTGAGTTCAATCCCCAGTTCTACCAAAAAGAAAAAAAAAAGAATAATTTTACCCATGAGAATCAAGAGATATATTTATCACTATGTTAAAAGGGGGGAAAGCACATTTCTTAAAAGATTGGAAGAAAATATGAAAACTTTTTCTGCTTCCTCTAATTTTTCCTGCCTTCAAAGCTTTTAATCTATCTTGAGTATGTATTTCCATGATGACAAAACTCTAAATATCCGTAGAGCGCCACGTCAGTTCTGTTAGGGTGTCCTGACGGCCCCTGAAAACCTTTTATCAACAGGGAACATTTAAAATCCACAGGGTCCAAAGCACAAAGGAGAGCTATGTCTATAACTAAACTCCACTGTAATCATTTATTTCCACTCAAACTTCAGATAACAATAGTATTTAATTAAAAAATAAAATTTAATGAGTACGGTAGACATGGGTTAAGAAAAAGGGAGGAAACCATAGCGGGTTCTGTGATGTCCAGGCAACACTCAGGCAGAGGGCTCCACTCACCAGCTCCTCCCCTGCGTATCTCCAGGCTTCCCAGGCAGGCCACAAAGCCTTCAGCTCCTGGGCCCCCAGGGGACCCTTGAGACCCCAAGGATAGCAACTGATCTCTCTGTCCCTCTCTGTCTCTCTCTCGTCTCTGTCTTTCTCTCTGTCTCTGTTTCTTCATCTTTCTCTCTGTCTATCTCTCTGTCACTGTCTCTCTCTGTCTCTCTGTCTCTCTCTCTCTGTCTTTCTCTCTCTGTCTCTGTCTCTGTCTCTCTGTCTTTCTCTCTGTCTCTCTCCTCTCTGTTTCTCTCTCTGTGTTTTTCTCTCTCTCTCTGTCTCTGTCTCTGTCTCTGTCTCTCGCTCTCTCTCTCTCTCTCTCTCTCTCTCTCTCTCTCTCTCTCTCTCTCTCACACACACACACACACACACACATACACATACACATACACACACACTGGGAATAGAACTCAAGAGCCTGTTCTTGCCAGGCAGACACTGTGCCACTGAACTATATTCTTGGCCAGGTTCCTTCACTTTCAACACATTTGCAAAGCTTTTTTTTTATGTAAGTTCTGCATGTGCTGGTTAGTGACCAACTTCCAGCACTTCTTAGAGAAGTTTTAGCTACACGTGGCTCTTATACCTAACACTGGCTCAGAGCAGCCAGATCAAAGTTGACAGCAAAATTTCATCCTAATAAATACTGCACACCACCTTTCAGCAAGATGAATTACATAAGCATTGAGGCAGTAGTTTTTGGTTTTTCCACAAACGCCTGGACGTGTGTCTGGTGAGCTCAGCCAGTGGCGTCAGGGTGAGGCTACCTGGAGTCAAAGGCCTGCTCACAGTTCCCGGGTCCCACATCAACTTGCTAGGAGAGAAAAAATGAGTCCACATCAGCCTCAAGCATCATTATGACCACTAGGAGTCTTCCCAGGAGTGGAGTTGCCCCTCCTTGGAGCATGGGGAGGACACTGGGGCTCTGTGAAACACTTTGGAAAGGTCAGCACTGGAAACCCAAAGTGGGCTGTGGATATTCTCAAGTCCAGGCTGCAGAGCAGGTGACTGCACTCAAAATTGTCTGCACAGCCTGTGTGCAAGTGTCTCCGGGTATTTCTGGAGAACACTGGCTGAGGGTCTGGACAGGCTTAGAGGATACACCCCTCTCAGTATGGGCAGGCACCATCTGCTGGGCTGGGCCCTAGGATGTAAAGAAAACGTAGGAACGTGGCCTTGTCTCTCCCCGTCCTGGACATCAGACCTCAGATTCTTCCCTCTTTGGTCTCTGAACTCCAGACTTTTCATAAGTGACTCCTGAATTCTCAGGCCTTTGGTCCTAGACTGAGACCAACAGCATCAGCGTTTTGTTCAGCTAGAGAACCCTGACCAATTCACATATCCTAGGGGTTTTGCTCTTGGATGAAACCATGGTACTGGCTCCCCAGGAGATCCAGCAGGGAGGGGGCCTATGTGGGGGCAGGTCCAATCTTGGGGGACTGCGCAGCTCCTGGTATCATAGGAGCCAAGTTTCCTAATACATACCCTCTTCTCTGTCTGTCTGTCTGTCTGTCTGTCTGTCTGTCTGTCTGCCTTTTTGTCTATCTATTCATCCATCCTCCCATCCACCCATGCATCTATCACCTATCTCTCCTCTAGGCTCTTTGGAGAATTCTGACTAATCCAGCACTAGAGAAAAGCAGAGGCATTTGGATATGTTTCTTAAATGAAATAAGTGCTGGGCGAGGTGAACGGGCATTAATAAAATCTAAGGAAACAGTAGCAAGAGGCCTGGGTAAGCCCCATAAATGCATAGGAGATAAACCAGATAGGTTCCCCCAGCAGTCTTGTGGTGATAACAGCCACTGCAGCAAGAAGAAATCAATAGTTAAGAAGAAAATAAGACCATGTGGGGATTCAAAATTGGTATGAGAAATACATTCTTGTGTTTCTACAGATGAAAACATTCACAGCGCGTATTATAAATATGCAGCTATTATCAATGATTCTGTACAAAGTGTGTTATTATCTAGATTATTAAACTAGCAGCTTAGACACACCATTATGAAATGATTGTACAGAAGGGATACTGCAGGAGGGGAACCTAATTAGACAGAGTACGGAAGCCCGATGGGAAGTCAGGGCTAATAAATGCATCTCGGGAAGGGGTTGGGATTCAGACTGAGGCTGTGTGATGGGCCCTTGCCCATAAGAATGTACAGCAAGGGCCAGGGAGACAGCTCAGTGGCACAAGGGCCTGGCTGGCATGCACAAGGTCCCAAGTTTGATCCCTGGGCCCAAAAAAGAAAGAAGAAAAAAGAAAGAAAGAAAGAAAGAAAGAAAGAAAGAAAGAAAGAAAGAAAGAAAGAAAGAAAGAAAGAAAGAAAGAAAGAAAGAAGAAAGAAAGAGAATGTATAACAAAAGCCACATTTGCAAACTCATCTGTCACACACGTGCAATGCTTTGTGTAATTATAGTGCTACATCCTATGGACTTCTGAAAATTTTGTGCAGCTAATTTTTAGTAAATTGAATTATGATTTAAATGCACAAAGGGAGATAATTCATAGAGGGTTGCTTTACAAATTTTTTAAGCACAGAAATATCAGTTACTAATGATAACAAGGCCTGCACAGTTAATTTATGAGCATGGCTCTAATTTCATGGCACAATTCACTGCATAAAACGACAGTGATAGAAAAATAAGTAAGGAGTAACTCTTTCCTAAGTAAAGAGCTCTCCCACCAAACACAAAGACTTCCTCATATTTTGTGTTTCGTGCATTTATGCATCAGAAGGCAGCACTAGCTGCTGCCTGAATGGGGTGCCAGCTCCGCAGCTGCCCAGACTCAGCTTAGCTCACTAAGGCTGCAGGAACTGGGATAAAACACATAGATGCACAGGAGAGAAGTGATGAGAACAGAGATGTGATTCAGTGGTCAGCTGTACACAGCAGTTGAAGACCTTGGGCATCAGGAATCAATGAGGAGGACTGGCTCACTAAAAGGTGTGGCTTTTGTCACCAAATATTAGAGTGGAGCACATGGGGCAAGGTGGTGAACCATAACTGATTGTGTTGCTTGGGAAGAGGTTGGGTATTTGACTCACTGAAAATTGGCCTTCAGTCTGAGGGCTTACACCCCCATCTTGTGCAGGGTTAGCGAGTGCCAGAGGTTCCCCATGGCCTAATAATACCCACAGTCTCTGACGCAGTTGAGTGGCTGGATCCAGAAAGATAGAAGCAAAATTAGGGGCCCCACCAGCCTGATCCTCAGCTATGCAATCTAGGGGTGCCAGGATAGCATAAACCAGGGCCTCCTGCCTGGCTCTAACCCACTGCCCACAGGACTAGGAGCCTCAGCACCCCAGCTCCGACTTCTGCAGCTGACAAGGACCCAGCCAGACCCAGCCAGACCCAGTCAACACCAAATACAGCCTATATATGCCCTACTTTGCTGCTACACATGACTGGGGAGAAGAAGGAGGAGAAGGAAGAAGAGGGAAGAGGAGGAGGAGGAGGAGGAGGATACTTTTCAAACTAAAACATTTTCTGAAATTTGACTCTTCACAAAAAAATTATCAAATTGTTACTGAGAATCCAAAGCAAAAGTATTATGGCCCTAGAGCATAATACTAGGAGCAAAAGAACTCACACAGCAGTTCTGGGAAACATCAGAGCTCAGCACTGAAGAAAAACTAAGAGCTACATTTCTTTAAAAACAAGAATTAAGGGCCAGCAAGATGGCTCAGTGGAATAAGCGCTTCCCTGGCAAGTGCAAGGGCCTGAGTTCAATCCCCGGTTCTGGAAAAAAAAAAAAAAAAAACAAGAATTAAAGCCAGAATGAAATATTGAAAGGTGCAGGAAAAGAGGCTTGCACTTGGAAACTCAGCCTAGTCAACTTTGTTACTAAGCAAGACATGTCTCAAAATTTTAAAGATGAGGGCTTAGTACAAAGGTCCTGGGTTCATTCCCCAGTACCAAATAGTATGTATATTCCTCTAAATTTCTCTAAAGCAGAAGGTGAGCCTTTGGGTGCCCACACTCAGCCTGTGTTACTAGTATTCCCCGGACACACACCATCCTTCTGGAAACCCATCCAAGGCCACACCCACCAAGGTGCGGAGTCCAACTGAGAAGCCCAGGTCCTGCCTGGCCACCAAGCCGTGTCCTCCTTGGGCCTGGGTCTCATGGGGCTGCTGTCACCTCAGCAGCAGACACATCTCCCCATCGGAATGACACACAGTGGAAGCACTAGCTCGCTTACATGCTAATTGCAATTACACAGCAAAATATAATATGCTGCCTAAATATTCACGGGATAATTGCCCCGCGATGACAGGATAATTCTTCCTATTCTTCCACAACAGAATGTAGTTGCCCCTCTAATTGCTTTCCCATCTTCTAGGCAAAAAATTTTCACTCGATCTCCATCAAGCCCATACCTTTCCGGGCTCAGCCTGTCCCTGAGCGCCCTTCCCAATCTTGAAACAGTGTGGAGAGAAGCTGAGGGTCAGATCGGTGCCCCTCGACCCAGCACTGTTGACATGCAGAAACCAATTGTGTGTGTGTGTGTGTGTGTGTGTGTGCGCGCGCGCGCAGGCGTGCATGAAAGGAGGGAGCTCCTTGTACATCATGAGAGAGTTAGTGGCATCCCTGATCTCTATTGATTGGTTAACAGTTCTGATAACCAAGACATTGCCAAAAGCACAAGAGTTTCAGATAAAAGACATTCAGTGTGCATTTTTCCTTTAAAAAGAAAAAATCAAATTGTGTCTTTCCCCTGTAAGAAATCATCCCATGGACGGGGGCCGTGGGATCCTGAATAGACCCAGAGTGCAGGCCGGGAGAGTGAGTAAGACGAACCAGGGCCTGTGGGATCCTGAATAGACCCAGAGCGCAGGCCCGACCCAGGCTGCGGTATCCTGAACAGACCCAGAGCACAGGCCGTTCAAGCGGGTGAGAAGACGCAGGCCCTCTGGATCCTGAATAGACCCAGAGCCCAGGCCCTGCGAGTGAGTGAGACCACCCAGGGCCCATGGATCTTCATTTGACCCAGAGTGCAGGCCTAGGACAGAACCCTTCAGCAGAACTCCCTGCAAAGAGGCTAGAGGCAAGACCCACCCAGCTGATTCAGGAACAGAACATCTTGCCGGAGTGACACAAAGGGTTCAACTCTAACGCCTGCAGTAGAAAGAAGTGGAGCACAGCAGCCAGATCCAAACAACACCCACCTGGAGGAATCTGAACTTCATAGATCCAGACCTGGTGCTAAGGTAATAACTCTATCTAAGCTCTACACCAAAGGTCAGAAGACAGTGGTATACAAAATGACAAAGAGAAGGAACAAAATGAAGTCTCA
>NW_004524621.1:4449970-4464101 GCF_000260255.1 Octodon degus | reverse complement strand
GGAAGGAAGGAAGGAAGGAAGGAAGGAAGGAAGGAAGGAAGGAAGGAAGGAAGGAAGGAAGGAAGGAAGGAAGGGAAGGAGAAACCAACAAGCAAACTGCAGCCCAACTCCAGGCCACGGGAATGTCCCCGTGTTTCCAACTCTGCCACTTCTCTCCAGCTGTGCTCAGCAGCTCCTGTCTTCAACCACTCCTCTCCAGCCTCTCCAGAGCCTCAGACAAGAGCTCCAGCCCCTGCACCTGCAGATCAGTGAGGAGAACAGGGTTCCTTTGGATTCCCTTGAGGCTGATGCTTTGACATTCATGCATCGCTGCCCAGAAGTCACTGTCTTAGTGACTCCTTGTTGGACCACCATGCCCAACAGAGCCCTGTCCTCCCTGCTTTCCCTCTCCACTTGGTGGACACAAGGCAGGTCACTCAATCATACACTGCTATCTACTTGTCCACCTGTTTATTTCTTGTCTCTTACTAGAAGGCAAGCAATTTGTGACCTGGTCATCAGGGACCCCTTTGCTGTTGCTTCTCCAGGACCTCAGAAAGCACCTGGTATGTAGGTTGTGCTGGCCCAGGGATGTTTTTGAAGTACTATATTTGTGAAATGTCCCAGAATGTCCCTAGGCACTGCTGTCTGTACCATCGTGGGACTTCCTGCTATGATGGGATGGTTTCTCTAGCTGCCTCCTCTGCTGAGATGCCAATCCCCAATGTTTTTGCTGCTCCAGGGACCTACATTGTGTATGCTATGGATAGATAGATGGATGGACAGATTAGTTTTAAAAACCTAGAGCTGGTATTGGACCCCAGAGTTTGATAGGTAAATTGTTTGCTTTGAAAAATTAATCCCTCTTGGGGCCAGCCAGATAGCCCAACAGACTAAAGTACCTGCTTAAGCAGATGCAGGGACCTGGGTTTGATCCCTGACATGTTGTGTGGGCTCCACCCCCAGGGCACGCTGAGACTGGGCATGGTGGCACTCGCCTACAATCCCAGTGGTTAGGAAGCTAAAAACATGAGGATCACTATGAGTCTGGTCTGTGTAGTGAGATCATGTAGTCCCTGTACTAAATACAGAAAAAGAAAAAGAAAAATTAATCCCTCTGTTATTTCAATGGGCTATACACAAGTTATAATCAAACTATAATTGCTCTTCAAAATATCCCTCCGTGCTTCAAATGCACTCATCCCACCGTCTTTTCTGCTTGCTTCAGAGATCTGGAGTTCTCTTTCCTGAGTGGTTTTATGGGATCAGAAATACAATGAGTACTGCTGCCCAGTGCCATCCAATAGAAAGGCGGCTCACAAAAAGAGCCAGTACTACTATGGACTACTGGACTCTTTTGGAATATTTTGCTGAGTTCATATACCTATAATATTTAAATGATGAAACTAAACAAAAAAGGGGATACAGATGAATGACCATTTTGTATCTATGTATTCAAAATGGTTAGGATAGATGTATAGCGACATTCTCTTAATGAATAGAGGGATTTGTTCTAATAGTGTTTGTAAATAGATATCATGTCTGCATCTTAGCAAATAACCACTGGAAAAAGAGTATGAAATGTGTTACTATTGGAACTGTCCTACCAATTTGATTTGAAACTGTCTCATTGCTGTTTCTCAATAAAATTATGGAAAAAATAAAAAGCATGCTGCTGTGTCCTCTTCCACATCATCTGCTGGATCTGGCACTGGGTGACTTCCGGCTCTTCCCCAAAGGGACAATGACTATGAACGGGAAATATTTTGAATTGATTCAGGACTTTAAGGCAGTCAGGACAGCAAAACTAGAGACACTGAAGAAAGAGGACTCCAGAGCTACTGAAGAAAGAGGCAAGGATGGTGGGATGAGTGTTTTTGAATTGGAAGCAGATATTTTGAGGAATATTCACAGTGGTGTCTTTTAGTGGTTAAACATTCACTACATGGATTATTTTTTTTTATTGCATGTTTTGATGACATCATGTAAATGCCATGCAAGTTGGTCATACAGACAAGAGCAAGCAAAATGATACTTTCTTAAAAATACCTGTAGGTTAGAACTTTCTACTCTCTTCTAGGCCATAGTTAGCACTGGGTCTGTCCAGTATAATTTTAGCAATGTTACCTTTCTTTGATCTAAAAATACACTAAGAAAGAATAAAGAAGAATGAACTAAAATGAATATATTATTGAAAAGCAGGTCGGGAGGAGAAAAATGGAGACTTTAACATGTAGATTGCTTAAGTACTACTAAGAAAGCTAACATTCAGCACATTTGTATTAGAATTATAGTATTTTCCATTTGGAGAAGTAAGACAATTTAATTGCATAGTTACCATAAACTAAACTACATGGTAATTATGCCGTAACTCCTCTAGAAGCCAGAGTCATCCCACTGAATGCAAGTGTGCTAAAATAGACCAGGAGTCTCCGAGGTCACACTCCAAGGGAAGATGCATAACCCACCCGAACTGGGCACAGGACAGTGACTTCTGAGGCCAACTTCTGAAAACTGGGATTTTTAAATCAAGACGAGACTTTCAAGAAATGCTCCCCAGCACAATATTTCCTTAACAAATGGCCAGGGAAGCTCAGTTATTTATTGCCAGGCAGCAAGAAAGTTGACAGTCATTTCCTGCCTGAAGAAAGGGACAGTCCTCAAAGAGAAATATTCACAGTCCAAATTCTAGGCAGCAGCCTTGGGTTGCTCCCATTTGCATACTGTGTAGGGAGCTTGAAAGGAAGCCCTGTCTCTGTGGAGCAGAAGCTCTGGGGAGGCGGAGCAGCGCAGCACCCTCCCGTGCAAGAAGGGATTTTCCCTGCAACTGAAGCCTCTCATGCCACCAGTCTCCAGAAAGGAAGCAAACCGCCACCTTTTGTCACTGTACTTTCCTCACCCTGCAGTGCCCAGCAGCTCTGGAAAATCAGAGCTGGTGAGATGAAGGATGCTAGGTGTTTAGAAGCCAGAGGGAGAAAGGCTCCTGGGCTCAGCCATTGGGATCCTGGGTTCTGAGCACCTGGGGTTATTTTGAGGCCACTTCCCAACTGTTGGGCACAATTTTAGCAGATTTGAGACTTGCAGGACTCCCTCAGCTGAGTCATGGGTGCCCAGGAAGAGTAACTCACGGAGCCTCGTGCTGGCTGTCCCCTCCACAGACATCCTCGGGCTCTGCAGCAGCCTCTGCTCTGCTATTCGTGACCAGGCACAGCACCTTGGCCACAGCCCAGGGTTGAGACTGTGTCAGCCCTGGACAGGCAATTAGCTGCCAGGCCTTGGAGAATTTAATTTTACAGACATTGTTCTGCCAGGCTGATGCCAAGCCAACTGCCAGGCATGGGAGGAAGACATGAAATTAGGGATGAGGCAAACCAGATGAGAGGAACATTTCGAATGGCACAGGATTTCAACCTTATTTGCATTCAACTCCACAGCACAGAGGAGCATAGTTCGCGCAGAGATGGGTCTACTCCCCAGCTGCACAAGACATCACACCAGCAACCAACAGAAGGGGTCATGACCAATTAAAACACGTCTGCACAACAAAGGAAAGAGCCCACAGAGTGAAGAGACAACCTATAGAGTAGGGGACATTTTTGTCATCTATTCCTCAGACAGATGACTCGTATCTGGAGTATACGAAAAACTCAGAAAAAAAAAAAAAAAACTGAAGTCTCTTCAAATCAATGCCACAATCCAAAAAGTGGACCAATGAAAGGAGCAGCTGCAGATGGGTCTTGCTTCTCCTGCATGCAAATCCAAACAACAGAATCGCTACAGTGAGTGTGAACTCAGAAAGGAGAATGCTTTGCAGTTGTTGCAGTCATTGAAAAGGCAACGTGGTCAGCAAAGATGAGGACACAGACTCATCCTTGAATGGTGAGTCCATTCAAATCAATCGCTGAATGGTGGCCCATCCAATACTGCTTGTCCTGCCACATTGCTCAGCCCTCAGTCAACATTATTGGGAGAGGGGACCACAAAACGCTCTGAGCATTAAGATTTTTTTAAACTCATTACAGGGAAAGATACTGCCATGAGTGTCCTCCAGAATCTAGTTCCTTCAGTTACACACTCTCCTCTCGCCATGCTTGGCAATTTCTGCAGCAGCTCTGGAGTCCTCTTTCTTAGGTGCCTTAGTTGTGTTGTCCTGGCTGTTTTGATGTCCTGCATGGATTCAAAAATGTTTCCTTTTCACAGTCATTTCTGACTTTGGAGAAGAGCTGGAAGTCACACAGTGCCAAATCTGGTAAATACGATGGGTGAGGATCCAGAGTGATTTTTTTTTTTTTCTGTATTTTGGGAAACAGGCCTTCAGGGTGTTCAGGGTCTTACTACTAGATTGGACTTGTAGTGATCCGCCTGCTTACAGCCTCCCAAGTGCTGGGATTACAGGTATGCGCCACCACACCCAGTCTCAATTGCCATCTCAGCACGCCCCAAGGGAGGGGCTCCCAGGGCAGACCTGAGGATCGAACCCCCTGCCCCTGAGCCTGTTTGTAAGCACCTTAATCTGCTGAGCTACTTGGCTGGCCCTTAGAGTGATATTTTATGAGCCACCTTCCTGTTGGATAGACTCAGCAGCATGCTTTGGATCATACCTCATACAGATCCTCAGGAAAGAGGATGCCAGAGCTGCTTCAGAAAGTGGCCAGAAAGGGGCCGGGGAGATGGCTCAGTGGAATAAGTGCTTCCCTGGCAAGCGCAAGGGCCTGAGTTCAATCCCCAGTTCTGAAAAAAAAAAAAAAAGAAAGAAAGAAAGAAAGAAAGAAAGAAAGAAAGAAAGAAAGAAAAAAGAAAGTGGCCAGAACAATTAGGTAAGTGTTAAAACCTAAGGGAGGATTTTGAGGTAGACTCGTAGCCAAGTGTCTTTTACTGTAAAGGGTATTTTCAATTTAACCATTCACCACACATTGTGATCCCACTTCCTATTCAGCTCCCATTTTAATAGGAGATGTATCTAAAGAGAACGGACTACACTTTTCAAGGAGCCCATGTCATTCGTCAGAACCACGGTCCTGTGTGCGTCTAGAGCAAACAGATAATCACAAAGCTTTCCTGATGTTGCTCTGGTGCTTGGACAGGCATCAGCTGGGCACCTCCTCCAGGACACGTGCGGGAGCTGGACCTGAGCAGGGCACCCAGGTTGGGCCTGAAGCCATGGAAAGCAGGGTCTGGCAGCTCTGTCCCTGCCTCGTGGGCCAGGCCGGCGCTGTCCTTCCCTGAACACCTATGCCTGGCCTCCATCACTCACATCCTCTCAAATAGTGAGGGACCGTGGAGGAGACAAGGAGGGCGCCCCGGGTCAGGCCATCTTTGTAGAGGAGTGTTTGGAACAATCCATCTCAACATGTTGTTTGGTTCTTATGATCCTCTCAGTGTCAAGGACTCTAAGAAGTTCACGGACCGCTGGGGCAATGATGACCCCAGTATCATTAGGAAGACATGGTAACGGGGACGGGCAGGGCTGGGCATGGAAGGGAATTCCCTGGTGTCTGTGTCACTGTGCTCTCACCCTAACTGAGGATGGGGCAGGCACAGAACCCTGCACACCGCCCCAGCAGACTCAGTGGGAAAATACTCAGCGTGGAACATGCAGTTGTCATGTGTGAAGACTGCCCTGGGTGTGACAATTGAAGCAAACCTTATTTTGGTGGTAGACTTTTATTTATGATCAACCTAGAGTTCACATGGGTTTTTACTTCTGTTGTTGTCTTTCAGGTTTTGTAAGCAAGTGAAAAGGGCCAGGGAGATGGCTCAGTAGAGTAAGCGCTTCCCTGGCAAACACAAGGGCCTGAGTTCAATTCCTGGTTCCGGGAAAAAAAAAAAAAAAGTCTGTAAGCAAGTGAACACATGATATGAAAATGTTGGTGTCTATTCTAAGTACTCATTACATTTTTGAAATTTTATTTATTGATACCTTATTTTC
This sequence comes from Octodon degus, assembly GCF_000260255.1. Classification (NCBI taxonomy): domain Eukaryota; kingdom Metazoa; phylum Chordata; class Mammalia; order Rodentia; family Octodontidae; genus Octodon; species Octodon degus. The sequence continues at coordinate 4,458,193 of NW_004524621.1, read as the reverse complement.
TCATTGAGTGCACATTGTACAGTATAGCAGAAAGCTCCTAACAAAACAGGAAGACACGAGAGGTGAAAGGAGAGGAAAGGTAGGCACCCATGCTCAGTGTACGCCAGGCGTGTGCAGGGAGCACACAGTTATCAGGTGTGCAGACCACCTTGGGCATGACAACTCAAGAAAAGACTATTTTTGTTGTAGAATTCTACTGGCACTTTCATTGGAGTTCACATAGAAATTTGTTTCTGTTATTTTCTATACTTTACACAAAAGCAATCAATATCGAAAATTTTAATGCTTTTTTATATACACTGAATAAATACTAAAAATTCAATATTGGTTTAATACTTTTCCTGTTAAATGCTCATTGTCTGGTATAATAAAACTCATGAGGTTAAAATCAATAATTTATCAATGGAAATATTCTAGAGCAGTGTGGGTATTACACACCCAGAGCAATGCACCTTCATGACAAAACTGGTGTTATGCCCCATAAAGAGGTTTGTGGCTCAGAATTCAGTAGCCCCAGTCCTTGCATAGGCAGCTGGCTTCCAGGGGGAGTGGCAGGGAAGAAGGGCCTGTCAGAGGGGAGCTGCTCCGGATGGGGCAGACAGAAAGCAGAGAGGGAAGGGAGGAGCCAGGAGGGAAATGAACACTTCAGACCAGCCGCTGGTGGCTGCCTCTTCCAGTCAGCTCCTACCAGCAAGTCAGCTAGGATCCAACCCCTTGACAAGTCCCACCTGTGGCCAACTGAGGTTTGGGGGTGTCCAACAGTAACACAGGACAACTTTGCAAGGCCCTTCCCTTCTTGACGCGCCACGTGAAGGAAGGTTTAAGTTCTACCAGACAACACTTGCAGGGAAGCCCAAGTCTTCTGGCGTTATCTCTTGTGATTTCTTTTTTGCTCCTAGGGATATTGGGGCCTGAGTCCCCAAACCGCCATTCAGAGTGCAGAGGGCCAGCCTGGCCCTGCTCATAGAAGTCTGGGTCCTGGGAAGCGAGCCGGCAGAGCTGCAGGCCAGGAGCGAGGGTGCTGAGGGCAAATCGTGGCTGCATCTTCAACAGGCACCGTGGACGTTCTGGATGGACAGGCGCTGCAGTGCCCTTTCCCGGGACAGCGCCACCAGCAGGCTACTCTGGAGCATCAGGCATTCTGGCAGGAGGCCAAGGTCCCCTTGGCTTTGCGCTTCCCCTGAGACAGCGCTCATGCCTCTGTAGTGCTTGGTAACCGGAGCACCTAATTATTCCACTAAGAGGTCAAAGACACGCAGGCAACCCCACTGTACGGACAAGAAAGTCAGGCGAAGCCATTAATTTGCATGGGGAACTTTATTTATTCTGCTAGAGATAGGGAAAAAAGACTTCCAAAGTTCAGTGCAGTCGGCGTCCAAGATGACCTCGAAAAATAAAGAGCAATGTTTTTAAAAGGGATGACAAAAAGCAAACCAGGAAAGGGCTCAGGGTTTGTCTCTTTCTAGTTCTGGAGCTGTCCATAGACAGATGCGAGAGATCAAGGATAGAAGACAGTTTTCATCTTTCTATCGTGGTTTGACTTCTCAAGAAGGTTTCTTAAAGGAGGCTTTTTTGTTCAGGTTGGATTTGGGGGCGCTAGGGCTTCAATTTGGGGGTTGTGTCACTACTGGAATAGTCGAGTAGCCTTCTCACCTTCGCTAGGTAACCAGGTTTACAGATGACCTCGCTGTCCCGCCGTGCCATAGCTGGCCGCGTTGTCAGGTTTCTTGCCTCTGGCTGCGCAGCCAGTACTGGGTTTCTAGAGAGCCGCTGCCTGTACTGAGGACGCACGGGTCCACCCATCCTGGTCCCACAGTGCAGGGTCCCTTGGGACCTGGCCGGGCTCCTTGTCCACATGCTCTGCTGCATAGGGAGGGAGAAGACAGTGAGGCTCGGGTTCCCACCCCCGCACTTGCCTCTGTATGAGGCCCACACTAGCGTGGCAGCGCGTGTGGATCTCCCTGCCTGCTTTGGTGACCGTGAGGACCCCTAAACTGCAATCCTCCAAAAAAAAGCCCCCAAGCTGCCAGGGGCTGGGGACCACAACAGGAGGCCAACTAGGAGCAAGGGCCAAAATTATTGCTCTATGGTCATTTCCATCACCAGTAACAAAGGTGAGAAAGTTGTTTCGTGCAACGCAGAGGTGCTTGGCCGGCCGGTGCGGCCTGGGTGCTTTGCTGAGTCATCGCCACGCTGCACCAGGCACTTGCCCTGCATGGTGCTGCTGCTGCTCAGAACGGCTGCTCCCTGCTTGGCACTGCGCAGGACGGGGCGCTGGCGCCCTCTGCTGGTCGCGAGGGTTGACGACCGCGCCCTGAAGCTCCAGCGCGGTCCTGCAGACCCAGCCCTGAGTCCTGGGTGTCTCCTGAGGCGCCCGGTGATTGCAGCGTGCCTGGGGTCTTCCAGCAGGCGGGTAGCCCTCATGCGGAGAGTGAACTGTCAGGTCCACAAGGGGTGGCAGGACCCTAGGAATGCCCTTGAAAGTGAAGAGCCAGGCACTCCTGTAATCCCAGCACTCAGGAGGCTGATGAAGTAAGGTCGCTGGGAGTTTGAGGCCAGCAGGGGCTGCACAGTGAGATACTGCCTCAAAAAAAAGTTAAAATGGCAATCGTAGATAATGAACAACCTAACACTACAAAGATATGAGACAGGAAGAGCAGTGCCCATGAGAGCGAGCAGCCAGGTCTGCGTGAGGAGCACACCGGGCACACGGGCACGTCCCTGTGCCCCAGGGGCCCTCGGAAGGGGGAGGCAAGGGAGGAACCAGGGGCGACCTTGGCCGGGCGGCGGGCTGCGCTGCCGTGCCAGACAGAGGCTGGGTCAGGAGCCGGAGCACGCCTGTTTCCCGCGGAAAGTGGGGCTCAGGACCCAGAGTCACCAGGAGGCCGCTCTGCAGTGCTGCACATGCGTATGCTAAGCGAAAGGGGTTCATAAAACACAGACTATAGAGCAGAGCTGAAATAAAGCAAGGCGAAACTGTCGAGCTATCTCTCTATTTCTTCATAGAAGCCCATATTTTAGACTCTAAATTTCAAGCCCCTAATAGTATGATTTATTTGTTTATTTATTTTTTTAATTTTTATTTATTTATTTATTTATTTATTTATTTTTTGAAGGCAGACTGAAGGATGTTGTTGCTTGTATCCAGGGGGAGGAGGCAGTGAAGAACTGGGAGTTGCTGGCCCTCGGGTCTCATCCCACTGTCCTTTACTGTGCTGTCCTGGCTGCCTGCTTGTGTGAATGCATTCAAAGCATTTTCCTTTCATGGTCACTTTTATTTTGGAGAAAAGCGGAAAGGCACATGGGTCCAGATGAGGAATAGGGTAGATGAGGATGCAGCGTGGCTTTCCCAAGCTGCCTTTCCCTCGATGGCGCCTGGCGGCACCACTCCCTGTACTTCCCATCGCACCTCATAAGGCTCAGAAAAGAGGATTCCCAAGCTGCTGCAGCAAGCAGTGTGGACGATGGGATGAATTCAGGGGGAGGGGGGGGGGCTAGCTTTGAGGTGGCTTCGTGGTGATATGTCCCTTTCCGCAGTAACTTTTAAAATTTAATCATTAACCATATGTTTTTGTTACACTATGCATTATTACACTTTAAATATTTTAAATTCTTCAAGAGTATTGAAAAAAAGTATTGAAATTCCCCAAGAGTAGATATCTTTAGGTATAATTACTCACAAATATTCATTTCAAATATTTATTTGAACATGGGTATTGTTTCATCAAATGTAGTCTGACAGTGCCCTATCCTTCACTCAAACCGGCTCTGTACATCCCTTCTGTGGCCCTCACTTCTCACCAGAGCAAGACAGATGGAGCCCTCACTCACTGGGCACAGAGACTGATGGCAAGAAGCAGCCCAGGGTGGCCACAGCTTCACAGAGGACACAAAGGGGGGAGAGGAGTCCCAGGAAACGATGGTCTCTCAAGAGGACGTGCATGCAGGCACCAAGGGTCTGAGCCACCAAGGCCGCATTATGAGGGGCAAGTCTACTCTGGGACACTCAAGGTTTCTAGGAAAGGGGACAGAGATGGGGAATCACAGTTGGCAGCTCTCTTCACCTCTCTGTAATCAATATCAACCTACATCTGTTGATACACTTTTTATACATCGATCCATATACCTTTTATATCTATCCCTATCTACCCCTACATATAGGTGTGTCTAATATGCATCCCTGCATTTTCTTCTCTCTCTCACATACATACGCTCCCCTCTGACAGTCACTGTCTTAGAGAACTGTATTCTACTCAGAGTGCTGGAACCACACCTGCCTGTAAGTAGGTACAACGCTATAGTTCAAAGCAGAATGCTGGTCCCTGAAAAGAAGAGCAGAAGCCCAGGACCCAAAGAAGGGCAAATGCACTCAGCGAGGACTCTGGGCGCCTTAGTGAAGCGGAGTGCACTGGACACAGACCAACGCACATGGGACAGTGGGAAGCCAGGTGGCCTCAGGCATGGGACCCAGAGCAAGGTGGCAAGGATGAGGTGACTCTTCAGCTCCCCCTGGGCTCCCTCCCAGCCTGGACCCAAGAACCATGACAAGGCAGACATGCACAAGCGACAGTTCCCTGGCTGCGCTAACCACCCCAAGACTGTGGTCCATTTTTGTTTCATTTGGTAAGTGACAAACTAGAATCTAGAGAATCCTCAGAAAAGATGGAATTTTCCTGCAGAAGAACAAACTCATTGTCTTTACATAGAAAGTTAAAACATACAGTGCTGCTATTTTGTGTTTTAAAGTCAAATTCCATCGCCACTCTTAATTGAATAATTATGAAACTTGCTATTTCACCCGCAGTCAGCTGCCCAACTTAGCAAATCAGTGTGCGGTTGTCTGTACTGATTTACAGTGCCTGGGACTGGGAAGATTACAAAGCACAAAGTCACATGCTGCCCACCTCTTCTGTGGCAGCTCCAGAAACGCAGGCAGCTCCAGCGCCAGTCGTGTGGAGGGCCCTGGGGAGATGTTTGTTGTGAGCACAGTGATCCAATTAGAAATGCGGCAGCAATCTTCCAGATGAGTATGAGGAGTCTGAGACATTTCGAAGAAAGCAAGAAAATTTAGAAACCATCTGGAAAACTTAAATAGACTACAATAATTATTCAGCTGTTTAGAAACAAGTCCTCAACAAGAAAACTAGAAGCTGGTCTCTCATTTTCTGCTAAAATAATTGCTTGTTTGCAAATCTTACAGTGTGGGGTTTTGCAGCACCACTAAGTACTTATGCCCCTCTCCGTGCAGACAGATTCCATAAGTGAAGCCATGGGGTAAGCGCTTGAGGCCTGGCGCCCTGGCCCCTAACGTGCTATTCCCCGTAAAGTGCTGCCAGAGCCTGTTTGAAAGCCCTGCCCATTGCTCTGCTGTTCACCCTCCAAACCTGCTCAGAATCCTTCCCCTCACACCACCCCACCATCTTTGTCACTCTCTGCAGCAGCTCTGGAGTCCTCTTTCCTGAGGGTCTTTAGTTGTGCTGTCCCAGCTGCTTAATGCCCGGAGTGGATTTCAAACATTTCCCTGTCATGGTCGTTATGACTTTGAGGGAAAGCCAGAAGTCCCACGAAGAATGAGGAGAACGCAGACCCACAGTAACGCTCTTACGGTCCTGCCGTACTTACAGTCCTTAGCTAGCACTCTACTGCAGCATTCACATTTGGTGTTGTACCTTATAAAGACACTCAGGAAAGAGGAGCCAGCTTCACCTGTGTCCACGGCACCCCAAAGCTGGACCCTCTGTATCCAGTTGCAGCCCCCGTGGCCTCAGCTCTGCCCTGCACGGTCCCTGCCCTCAGACCCACTGTCTGCCCCAAGTCCTGCCCACCCCACACCCCGGTCCAGGTGAGGACAGAACAACCCTTCCTGTTTATAGCACACCTTCATTACCAAGGTGTCCCCAACATCCCAGTAGAAGCCCAAAATGTAGGACTTGATCAAAACTTCTACAGACCACTTTCTTTTCCATGCTACTTCCTGGGGACAAAGTTTAACATAAATGAAACGCAGCATGACTTCATAACAGTAAGTAGATCTCACAGTGTACTGTGAGGAACATGAATGCCTGGCCCGTGAAGAGCAGGTCTAGCAACTGACACCACCACCAAGCAGTGGCTCTCAGCAGGTAAGCTTGTGCTGCCCAGTTTCCTGGACAAAAGGACAGTGAGTATCTCGAGAAGGACAGCATTAGACAGGGTGAGATTTTAAACTCCAACCCAGAAGTGTGAAAGATTTAAAACCCATGGTTTGTTTCTGAGATTTTCCGTTGGATATTTTGGGGCCCTGGTAACTGAAACCACAGATGAGAAAACCACCACTCTATTCCTGGCATTTCGATTACCATGTGGCCAGATCCTTCTGTTCTCTCAGAATGCTCCAGAAGTGCCCAGGCTCCTCTGGACGGAACTTGGCTTCCATGACCCGCCGTACCCCTGGAGCCATGACTCTCAGTGGCCCCCAGCTCCCTCTCCCTTCTTCTTGTCCAGCAAGGCCTCCCTGTCTTCCTGTCTTCATTTCTCACCAAGAACCCAACTGTGTGGAAGGAGCAGTGTGTGGTGGGCTGGGCCCTCCCAAATCCCTTCTGTTTGGGCCTGGGTCATCACTGGGTGGGTGTTTATGTCCTGAATGTCATGCCAGTCAGCAAGCCTGATAGCCTCAGTTTACTTGGATCACCTCTTTGAACAGGTCATCTCCAAGCACAGTAACATTCTGGAGGATTGGGGGTTGGACTCCAACATCTGAATTAGAGACCAGTGGAAGGAGAGGCCCAAGACAATGGCAGGGTTCAATGAAACTCAGGGCCATTGTCAGCCTAGGGGCAGTATGGCTGGGGATACCAGGGCCACAAACTGAATGTAATTCAGCCTCCTGGGAGGTCCATGTCACCTTACTGTGTGTAATGTCCACAAAGTAATTTCAATTGCCAAGTCTTCCCCAGACTTTGAAAGGAAAAGAGGAGATTCATCCCAGAAGCCTCATCGAAGTGAATGGCCAAGCAAGAGGCAGGCAAGGCAAAAGGTCCCCAGAGCCCTGGAAGTAAAGGAAGGAGGCCTGTAGGGGTGGTGAGTGAGGCACAGAGATGCTTCCACTGGGCCAGAGTGCAGGTCTTTAGTCAAGCCCCAGGGTACAGCTTAATATTTGATCTGAACAGAGCTTCCTCCATTTTCTGCAGAGCCCACCTGAGAGCAAGCTTGGTTACGGAAGCAAAGCCTGGCTGAGAGGGCCATGCATCCCTCAGAAGGACATCTCCAGCTGTGAGTTCTTAAATAAAAATTAGAGCTGGGTGTGGTGGCACACGTCTGTAATGCCAGTACTCCATAAGGCTACAGAAGGAGGACTGCAAATTCAAGCCCAGCTCGGTCAATTTAGCAAGAACTTGTCTCAAAATATTAAAAATAAAAAGGACTGGGGATGTCACACAGTGTGAAGGTCTTAGGTTCTGTCCCCAGCACACACATGTACACTGCACCCACATACCACATACACCACACACAACACACACACAAAAAAATACGCAACATGCACACATTAGCCTAAGAATGAATGCATGATACTTTTATGAAAATTTAAAATTTAATTGGCAGATACAAATAATCTGAATAAATGGTTCCTTGTATGACATTCCTAGTATAAATTAGCATAATATAGTAGAACATACTATTAGTAAACATGACAATTATACCTCAATGAACCTGCATTTTCGATACAATATTAATCAACATTTTAGGTAGAATTTTTTATGAATTCAACATAATTCATCTAAAATGATACAGAAGAAATTAAGAGCCCAAATAGCTAAGTTGGTTCTGGAAATGGAAAGTAAAGTAGGACTCATTGTGGACCAGCCCAGAGAAAGCAGTTTTAACAACAACAATGTGGTTGTGCACAGACTGAGACAACAGAATTCTTAAATAAAAATTAGAACTCAGGCCACCTGAGGAGCAGGACTCTATGTGTGAGAAAAGTAAAGAAACTAGGGCTGGCCTGCTAGCTCAGCAGACTAAAGTGCCTGCTTAGGCAGAGCACAGCAGCCAGGGTTCAATCCATGCGCCTGTGGGGCGCACTGAGACATCGATTGAGAATGGACGCGGTGGCACATGCCTGTAATCCCAGCGCTTGGGACGCTGAAAACAGAAGAATCACTATGAGTTGGATCTACGTAGTGAGACCCTGCACACCTTGTAGACCCTGTCCTAAATACAGAGAGAGAGAGAGAGAGAGAGAGA
>NW_004524621.1:4432254-4449645 GCF_000260255.1 Octodon degus | reverse complement strand
AGAGACAGAGACAGAGAGACAGAGACAGAGAGACAGAGAGACAGAGAGACAGAGAGACAGAGAGACAGAGAGAGAGAGACTGAGACAGAGAGACAGAGACAGAGAGACAGAGAGACAGAGACAGAAACAGAGAGAGAGACAGAGAGACAGAGACAGAGAGACAGACAGACAGACAGACAGACAGAGACAGAGACAGAGAGAGACAGAGACAGAGAGACAGAGACAGAGAACTGCTCTGATGACTGCAATGGGTGACATCACTAGTGAGGAAAAGAAAGCACTATGCCCATCTGACTCCACTTGGAAACTTCAGCTCCAGACAGCTTAAGACCTACACACGAAATGAATTGCAAAGATGTAAAGGAAGAATCTTTATCAGATGAAATCAGCACAGGACTTCATAGCTAACAACTAGGAAGAACAAACCATGGTGTCATTTACTACTGGGTCTATTTGACAAAAGCAAAATGTAAACTTTGTGAGAAATGCTTCAAAGTTACGAGAGGCAGGAGAGGCTAAGATACTCACCACACCAAAAATCAACAGCATTTAGTATCTAGAATGTGGAAGCATTCTCGTGAAGTAACAAAAAGGAAAACCCTACAAAAATTAAAATTCCAAGGATGGGGATATAGCTCAGTGACACAAGTACCTGCCTGGCAAACACAAGATCCTGAGTTCTATTTTCAGTACCAAAAAAAAAAAGTTTTAAAATTCTATAGAACAAAATAACATGAATAAGAAATCACAGAAAGGTATAAATCACAGAAGATGAAGACAAAATCACTAAGGATCAGAGCAACACACGCAGAGAGAGAGAGAGAGAGAGATAGAGAGAGAGAGAGAGAGAGAGAGAGAGAGAGAGAGAGAGAGAGAGGCAGAGCAACACAAAGCCAGCTTCGATCCATGCACAGAGCTATTTCAAAATACCAGGGCCTGGGTGTGGTACAGACAACAGAAGGTTGTTCAGCTCTGCTCAGAGGCTGGAGTCCCACAGCCAAGGAGCTGGCAGGTTGGGCCCCCTCGCCAAGTAGGCCTCCTGCTGCTGCTCCACCCGGAGGGGCAAGCCTTCCTGGTCAGAAGAGCTGGAAGGCACTCAGGCTACGTTGAAAGGACCCCTCCCACCCACTAGCCAGCGCCTCGAGCTCATCGTCCCATAACCACCCTACCTCCCAGGGCTGCTATTTTGAGGGTTCGGTCTCAATATAGACTTAGGAGGTGCACAGACATTCAAGCTGCAGTCAGGTCACCTTAGCAAAGGACTCTACCCACCTGGAAGGCAGCAGCAAGGGTCGGAAAAGATGGGGGAGATGGAAGCCCATACTGGAGGGCTCACTCTATATCTGTTCTCATGTAAGGACAGCTAATAAGCATGAGGTGTGTTGGGAAACTAGGGTAAATGTTTGCATATTTTAAAATTATTAAAAGACTCGTTGCTGTGAGTCCTTATCAAAATTGTCCCCAACTTGGAACATTCACCCTAATTTCCTTACCACTTTCTGCAGCAGTTCTGGGGTCCCCTTTCTTGACTGATTTCCTTGTGCTGTCCTGGCCACCTCAATGTCTTGAATCAGCTGCAGCATTTCCTGCCATGGTCACTTTGACTTTGGGGAAGAGCCAAATGCTACCTAAGGCCAGATTTCATGAATAAGGCAGATGGGGACACAACATCATGGTTTTATGAGCTGTCTTTCCATTGCAGGGCACTTGGCAGCAGCATTCACTGTATTTTTTTTTATCATATCTCATAAAGACACTCCCAAAAAAGAGGACTCCAGAGCTGCATTAGAAAGTGTCCAGAACAGTGAAGTTGAAGTTGGGTGGAGTGATTTTCAGAGCATCGTGGCACGGAGTATTTTACCAGAATACTTGTATTTCAACGTTCAGTGTGATTTAGGTCACACCTTGCCTGTTGGAGGGGCAGCTGTGCCTGTAAGGGAGGGCGGCGTATAAAGAGGAGTCCACCGCGCCCCCGATGAGGGCTTACACTGTGTTCTCAGGATGACAAAAGCTGCATCTTCCTCAATGACCACAAGAAAAGTGAGTGAGCCCACCTTCCAGTGGGAGTGGCATATGCAAGGAGCGGTAGTGAGAGAGCACCAGAAATTAGCCCCATGTACCCCAGATCCTTGCGCACCTTCCTGAGCACACGAGCTTGGTGGGGCCCATCTGAGTGGGCTCCGGCCACTAGCTCGGACCCCAAAGCATCACCTGTGGTCTCTGAGGCCCTGTCCCTCCCAATAACAATGCTGAACTTGAAGAACTGGAAGATAAAAGAGCTCCTGGAGGAAAGGAGCCTGGGGTCTTCAATTAGCACATGAACAAAAGACACCCTGGGAAGCCCCCAACCCCATGGGACACACAGGAGTAGGCAATAAATCTGTGTTGAGACACTGGGATTTGGGGTTAGAGAGACCTGTGTTGAGAGACCTCTTACCCAGACTAGAATAGAACTCTATCAAGTCTAGTTCAGGCTTCTCCACTGAAGCTAAGTAAAGTGTGTCGTGCTCTCTGTGTCAGGTCAGTGGGACTTTGAGAGACAAAGACAAGGAGACGTCAGCACCATGGCCATTCAGGTCTTAGACAGCAGGCCTGGAAGGTCCCCTGCTTCAACTCTGGTCATGGCCCAGTGCTGGGTCACTCACACAGGGTACATGCCCCTGAGGTTGGGCACACCAGAGAGGGGCTGGCTGCAAATGCCAGCATCAGCAGGTACCCCCAAATTCCCAAGCATTCTCCAGAGAAGAACACCCCAGAAACACTGGAAGAGGAAGGTGCTTGAAGTTGACTTTCTCATGCAAAGAACACACTCCCTTAACAGCATAGCACTCATTTGCAAAATGAAATGTGCAAAGGAAGCACTATGGGAATTTTTCTTCATCTCTGTACATGCTCAGGGATTGAGATTTTGGATGCTAAGTATCGCCCTCCTCCTCCTCCTCAGATTCCCCCAGTACATGTGCGTTTACTTTGTAAATAAACCTTCACTGAAGCTTTAGTTTAAGAAGCAGTGTAGGGTTTCCAGACTTCTCAAGGGGAACTAGGAAGCTCTCATCTTGCAAACCTAGAGAGAACTCTCAGACACCCCAAATCCCTTCCTGCAGCAAGCCTCCTCCCCTGCAGTTCCCCTGAGCAGCCAGTACCACTGCACCCTCCCCCTTCAGAGCAGCACAACCAGCCTACATCTCGTGACAGACTCATCTACAGATAACAGGTTCAGTCTCAACCTGAGCAACACCTGCGGACAGCCCCAAGGAAAGCAGCCTCTCCCAGAGAAGCTGCAGCAGCACCTCTCTCAGAAGCAATGAGCTGACCTTCACCTCATGGTATATGAGGAGCTAGATGTTAATTATTGTTTAATTCCTCTCTAAAAGTAGTATTCTATCTAGAAAAGCTTCTCTTACATCTCATGCCACTTCAAGAGCCTTGTCCTTTTGTGTTATGATCAAAGTCACAGGGAGAACAGTTGTGTCTTTGTTTCCTATCTTGGTGTGTTTGGGCTGCTACTAGGAAACACCATAGACTAGGTGCTTTAAAAACAAGAATTGGATTCTCTATGTGCTGGAGGCCTCAAGGTACAGGATCAAGGTGCCCATAGGCTCAGCATCTGCTGTCCGCTTGCAAGTTGGCTGTTGGTCATTGTGCCCTCACCTGGCTGAAGGCAGACAGGCAAAAGACTCCTGTCACAGGTCATTCATTGCACATATGCAGGCTCTGTCCTCAGACTGAATCCCTCCTGAAGGCCCCACTGTTGACACTGCTCCACTGGTAAGTAAGCCTTGATGTCTGGATTTGGGGGACACAGTGGGATCACAGCAAAGCCAGCACCTGGTCTTTTGGCCCAAACACAGTTTCTCTTTGAAGAGAAAGTTGGGCTGCGAAATTATGGAAGGTGACAAATGTCATCAGAGTTGTCATCAGGTGGTACCTCTCCCTGCAGGAATTATGTGGCCGAGGAAGCCTCTGGCATCCTGGCATCATAACCCCTGGGAGTCACTTTACTGTCACATCCTATGAACTTCACTGCATAAAGAACTGCAAGCTGGGCAGATTCACCTGTGGTAACTGATAGGGCATCTACACAAAGCCTAATGCAAAATTTAAACCCAGCTTATGACAAGTCCTGTCTTCTTACTGTAGTCTGCATTTCAATGGCAAGTTTTGCATCATATCTGTTTCCAAAAAATATCTCTTGCTAACAAAGTCTGTTCTTGTGTTTGTCCAGAGTTAGAAGTGAACAATGGAGACCTGGGTGGAGAGCAGTTGTTTGCAAAATTTCTTTTTTTTTTCTTTTTTTTTTCCAGAACCAGGGATTGAACTCAGGCCCTTGCACATGCCAAGGAAGTGCTTATTCCACTGAGCTGTCTCCCTGGCCCCCTGTTTGCAAACTTTCTGCATGGCACTTCCTCCTTCTCTTCTGCCCTTGGGTGGAATGAGGTCATGCTGTGCCTGAGCTCCAGGAATGCAGGGGAAGTGACTGGCCCCTTGCAGTGTGATCGAAGAGAGGGAGAGAAGGATGCTGGGACTGAAGTCTGTTACTGAGAAAGAAACCAACATGGGGAGTTCTTCCATCCACCACTGTCTGAGACAGAAAAGTCTAAAAGCACTTTGTAAACATATTTCCAAGAACAGCTTTGGATCAGCTGGCAGGACCTGAAAGACTGGAGCAGAAGCCAGGCCTAAGTACAAGCAATGCCCTTCACTGAGGGCCACAGTTGTCTGTAGCTCTTGGTTCTGCTCCTCACCCCAGTGACATCTGCTGCCCCTCACGCCCGACCATGGGCCCTGAACGCTGAGAATTTAGTGACGTGGTGCTTTCTTCCAGTGTGTCGCAAACACCTGTGGTTACTCAGTTCTCCCAGCATCCTACTTCTGCAGAAAACACAGATACAACAAACAGGAGCTTCCTAGAAGTACTTCTTATTATTTGAAGGACAATGTGACTATCATTTTACTACCTGGACTTCCCAGGACTGAGGACTTCAGGTGAGTGAGAGAACAGGTCAGATGACCTGGGTTGGAGTCCTTGCTTTGTTGACTTAACATTCCCATCTATTTCCATTTTTTTCCTTTGCACTAATTTATTTTAGCCTACAAATTAAAATGTCATATATTTGTGGGGTACAAAGTAATGTGTCCATGTTGTGGCCTGTGTTTATGTTGTAGAAAGAGTCTGCTAAGCAATTAGCACATTCCTGTTTCTGTTTTCTTAATCAAATGTTCACATTCCCATCATTTCACTTGCGCCTCTAGAGCAGCTGCGTGATCTGGGCCCTTGCCGTTTGCCAAATATGACCATGGAAAGGGGACTCTGAGATGCTTCTGTGGTCTCAATGTGTGTCCCCACACCCAAGTCTCAGAAGTTGAACCCTTGCACCCCACAGCAATGGTGGCCGGAAGTGAGAGCTGAGGAAGCATAGGCTGTGAACCCAGAGGCCTGGGTGGAGACCAGTTGTCTGGGTGCTCCTCAGGCACAGAATCTGCTGACTCCTTGACCTCGGGCTTCCAGAAATACGTGCTGCGTCTTAGCCGTTGCTCTTAGATGCTTTCAGGACAGCAGCGCACATGCACGCAGGTGGACCTACCTCATCCACTCTTAACAGCTAGCGGGTCATTCTGTGCCCAGCAGTCTGCACGCCAGGGCTGGTGTTCACCCCAGCTGGAGGATCACAAAGCAGGGCCCCTTGCATCCTCATCCTGAGAAACAATGGCTGTGTGTGGCACCGAGGTCCAGTCAGCCCATGAATGCCCATCAAGACTCCCATGGGAGATACAGACAGGACCACTGTGGCGCATGGTCTCCAGGATAGCAGACAGTGTGAGGTCTGTCCTTTTGAAACTCGGTGACATTTTGAATGAGTTTCCCCTGGACCATACTGCTGTGCTGAGATCAGCAAATGTGGGTGAGGTGTGAAGACACAAGGGAGCATTACAGCGCCTGCAGGCAGGTGCCTGCCGTGCCAGCCCTGCCCCCGGGGCACGCTGAGACAGCAATAGAGACTGGGCATGGTGGTGTAATCCCAGCTCTTGGGAGGCTGTGAGCAGGCAGATCACCAGAGTCCAATCTAGTAGTGAGAGTCTGAACACTCTGTAGACCCTTCCCTAAAATACAAAATAAATAAATAAATAAATAAATAAATAAATAAATAAATGACACAAGGGACCATGAGAGAGACAGGGACAGATGGGAACCACATGCACCCTGAAACCACTCAATGTCTACACTGTAAGCCAGGAGGCAGCATGTGGGGTCCACAGGAGAGCCTGCCACTAGGAAGGCGTGGGTCCACAGGCACCCCCAAAATGCCTGCTGCTGTTGAGTAGTGTGGGCACAGGGAAGTGAGGACAGCTTAAAGGGAGCCCAGAAGATTCCACGTGGTCCCTGAAGCCCCCACCGTAATGGCACCCATTGGTTTCCAAGGCCAGCTGCTCAAGGCCCGTGCCAGTACGCGCCACTTGGCCACTGGTTCTATGGATGAGCGTTCCCACAGCAAGAGCCAAGCGGAAATGAAAGCAATTGGTTTTTAAATTTTCTCTTACTAAGTTTATTGGTACAATTTGGATATGCATAATGATCACATTCATCACCGGGTATTTATACTCATGTACATTATTTTGGTTCCTCTTTTCCCATCCCCCCACTTCAACCCCTCTTTCCCCTCCTCACTTTCAAAGCTTTGTCTCTATGTCACTCTTCTTTTCTCATTTTTCCTTCTCCCTTCCTTCCTTTGCCCTGCCCTTTCCTGTTTCCCCTTTTCTTTTGAACAATTTCTTCCTAATAGATGCAACTTAAAGCCATGCTCTTAAGTGAAATAAATTGGACGCACATGTAAACATTGAATTGTCTCTCTGGTGTGAGAATTGAAAGTATACATAAGAACCAAAATGTATATTAGATATCAAGAGCTAGGAAAAGGCCAGTATCTTTAGACTTGTCCATGGTGAACAAGGGAGCACCAGGGACCAGAGCAGGAATCGCCCCCTTCCCCTTGGAGGCCAATCTCAGCAGCGAGAAAGAATTTAATTACAGCGCAGGCTGGCTGGAGCCCTTCCCCGGCAGATGCTCGCTGTTCTGAGCCACAGAATCCCACCTCAGCTGTGAGCCTGGGAGATGGGCTCTGTCCTAAGCCGTTCTTCTGCTTGATGTTCCAGTAAACAAGTCTCTGCTTCCATTTAAATAAAAACATCGAGGGGCTGGTGAGATGGCTCAGTGGTCTAAAGCACCTACTTAGAACAAGCTCAGCAAAGCACAGGAACCGCCAGGCAGTACTTGTAATTGCCAGGCAGACACTTGTGCTGCTGAGCTGTATTTCTGGTCCCTGTGAGCACATTGGTAAGGGTCTGATTCTAATGGTTTTGTGGTGGAATCCCATCATCTAAGTGGCCCTTTCAATCCCCCAGCACCACATGCCAGCCAGCCCCCACCCCCTGGTGGGCTGAGCTGGCCACACACACACACACACACATAAAAAAAATAATAAAAATAATAAATAAATAAATAAATAAATACATCGAAAGCCACCCTCTTTTTCCTTTGAATAGCGGAATTTTAGCAGAGACAGTCAGTAAGAAGCTGTCTTCTCTGTGGTTTTCTTGCTTTCCATTTTCCAGCAGATAACTTAATGATTCAGAGGAGAGGAGCTGCCCACCAAGTTTAAGCAAGCCTTGAACACCTCCATTTGTGTTCTTCCTGTTTGGAAGTTTTGTGTCGCTGTGAGTCTAAGTTATGTGTACATTTTGCTTTGTCTTGTTTTGTTTAGTACTGTGAATCGAACTCAGGACCTTGTACTTGCCAGGCAGACACTTGTGCTGCTGAGCTGTATTTCTGGTCCCTGTGAGCACATTGTTAAGGGTCTGATTCTAATGGTTTTGTGGTGGAATCCCATCATCTAAGTGGCCCTTTCAACAGGAACAGCCCCTGTCTTCATGTGTGTCTCAGGCTCTTCTTTCTTTGACCTCTGAAAACACCAAAATAATCACAGTAACAGAGAGACCCAGAGTACGGGCATTATGAAGTACTGAAACACATGACCTGAAAATAATTAGAACCCTGCAGCACTGGATCTACTTGCTTCTTAATGCATGAGAGCAAATAATCACAAATTTGCTGCCTTAAAATATAAAACGTTACTTTCCTCCGCCAACTCTAGAGGGCAGAGGGGTGAGATCCAAGTGTGAGCAGGGCCCTGCTCAGCTGTTCTGGCCACCTCTGTCCAGAACACACACACACACACACACACACACACTCACTCACACACACACACACTCTCTCTGGCCAGGGCCTCTCTTGCCTATGGAGACATCTCCAGTCCCCACCTGCCTCTGCGCCCGGCTTCCTGTTTCTTCCAACCAGACACCTGTCATACTGGACAAAGGATCTATCCTAATTAACAAGGTTCTCACCTACAGGTTCTTATCTTACTTGCATTTGCAAAAGCTTTTGTTCCAAATAAAACTATGCTTGGGAGTTCTGAGAGATTGCCACTTTTGGGAGCCATCGCCTACCCCACTACGCTGCAGAAGAAAGATACAAATGAGACGGGAGAAAGAACCTATAAAGGAAACAACCCTCCACTGAAACTTAGTGCACAGGCAGAGTTGCATTTCTGTGGGGAGAAGAGGGATTATTAAGAAAGGATAGCGTAAGATTTGATCATTGGGAAAAAATAAAACTTTGTTTCTACCTCATTTGTTTTCTCTAAACTGAGCAACAGATGAATCAAAGATTTCAGTGGCAAATAATAAGCCACAAAAGTTCTGCAGGTAAGGGCCAGCCAAATAGCTCAGGGAATTAAAGTGCCTGCAAGCAGGAGCAGAGACCCAGCATTGGATCCCCGTACCTGCCATGCTGGCCCCGGACCCGGGGCACACTGAGACAGCAATTGAGACTGGCCGTGGTGACGTGCCCTGTAATCCCAGCACTTGGGAGGCTGTAAACAGGAGAATCACCATGAGTCCAATCTAGTTGTGAGACCCTGACCACCCTGTAGACCCTTCTCTAAAATACAAAGAAAGAAAAAAGAAAGAAAGTTCTACAGCAAAGGACATGGTGACGTAGGCAGAAGCCAAAGACCAGAAGTCATGAAGGAAGGCTGGACTTCAAAATGCACAATTCCATGACGGAAAATGCCACAAAACTTTGGAAAAGTGCATGACTTTAAAGGAGGCTAATTTTCTTTTTCTGCAGAATTTGTGAAAATGAGTAAGCAGAGCCTAATAGCCCAACTTAAAAATGATCAGCTGGCATGAAGAAGCATTCACAAAAGAAATGAATACAAATGGCCAAGGACCACATAGACAAGATAATGAAATCAGGGAGCATCCTTCATTATTGTTCCATAAGGGAAGGACAATAAATAATACTCAGTTCTGGCAGGAATGTGGGGAAGTGGGTACGAACTTTCAGGAATGACACTTTATAGCAACTTAAAATTCTTTTCAAAATCCACAAAAATCTCAAAGTTTATCCAGTAATATTGTCTTAACAGTTGATCAAACACTATCTACAAGATTATTCATTGAAAAATGACTTATAGAAATAAAACTGCATCTCACATAAGTGTATGGTTTGGAGTTGCATCTACTTGCCCATAAAAGTCTCAAGTTTATCCTTCTTTGTGGCTCAATAATACTCCATTATAGAAAGAATGCATCTTTTTTATCCATTGCTCAGTTAATAGGCACTTGGGTTGTTTCCAAGATTTAGCTATTACAAATGGGTACACATCTATCACTGTGCTGTGATGCTTTTAGTTCTTCTGGGAAGATACCTAGGAGGAGAATAGCTGGGTCAAATGGGACTCCTAGTTAATCTCAACACTAATTTCCAGAGTGGTTGCACCAGCCTGCACTCCACCAGCAGTGGAGAAGGGTTCCTTTTCCCCCACAGCCCCTTCAGCATTTGTTATTTGTTGATTTCTTGATGATAGTCATTCATTCTAGGGTGAGATGGAATCTCAGTGTTGTTTTAATTTGCATCTATTTTATGACCAATGATGTTGAACAATTTTTCCTATTTATTTGTCAATTGTAGTTCCTCATCTGAGAAGTGTGTATTCATCTCAGATGCCCACTTTTGGATTGGATCTTTAAATTTGGGAAGCCTGATATTTTTCAACTTTTTATATGCTCTAGATATAAGTCCTTTGTTTGAGGGATAACTGAATAATTTTTCCCACTCAGTGGGTTGTCTTTTCACTCTATTGGTGATTTCTCTTTTTATCCAAAAGCTTTTTAATAAAGTAAGATCTCATTTGTTGATTTTCCATAGTATTTCCTGTGTGATCTGGGTCTTATTCATGAAGTCTCTTCCTAACCCCATGTCTTCAAAATTTCCAACTATTTTCTCTTCCAGTAGATTTAGTGTTGCTGTTTTAGTATTTAGATCTTTGATCCACTTTGACTTTAATTTAGGGCATGGTGATAGACATGGGTCTAGTTTTAGTCTTCAACATGTGGAAAGCCAGTTTTTGCAGCACAATTTATTAAGAAGGCTATCTTTCTTCCAGTGAACATATATATGAGCATCGTAGTGTCTCACTAGTGTGAGAAGGTAAAGAACAAAATAAAATTCAAAATGTACTATGACCATGTTATGCCTAAGATGTCTGATATTTAGACAGATAGCTAGGGTAAACTGAACTGCATGTGTTGCAGAGTAATAATAAGCTTCTCTTCTGGAAGGTTAACAACCTAAGTTAGCAGATCAAAAATTGGAGAAGAAGAAGGACTGCAAGTTCAGCCAACATGTTGGCCTTAGCCTTTCAAGGTCAGTGAAGACTCAGGATGTAGGAAAACCTGTACTGTAACATCATGTAACTCAGTTGTGCCCCAAATTTTCTGATCAAGGAGATTATGGAGCCCCAGAGGAATGTGATCAATGATGTATAGTGTGCTTGGGGAGAGTCACATGGAAAGAAAACATTCTCCCAGGCTTTCACAGAGAGCAAATTGGTCAAGCAAAGGCCATGACTCATCCACATGGCTGACAATGACAAAGGATCTACAAAGTACGGTACAGGGTTACAGGATAAATCCTGAGGGTACTTGACTGACCTTATCAGATTCAAAAGTTACTTTTCTTGTTATATAGGTCTTGCTTTATCTTGGTCTTAACCATCCAACAGAAAAGTATAAAAATGAGGTATATAAAGTTAAACCATATTAATATGATGAGCTGTAAAAGGCTCAAGTCACTAACTTCTGAGGATAACCCACTACTATTATGGACTGCTGGACAATGGTGGATTGTTTTTGCTGAATTCAAGCACCTATAGTATTTCAATGCCAATAGAATACCCACCTCTGACAGGACTAAACAAAAAAGGGGATAAAAGGAAGGACCATTTTGTATTTTTTTTGTTGTTTATTTGTTTGTTTGTTTTTTGTTTTTTGTTGTTGTTGTTATTGTTGTTATTTTTGGCTCTGAATGTCCTCAGGGCAGGTTTGGCCTGCTTAAGTTGTGGGGATCAAACCACAGCAACCTGAGCCTGACTGCTTTGTTGAAGCAGCCACTTAAAGAACTGAGGTAAGGGACAGCCCCCCCCCATTTTGTATTTGTATATACAAAATAGTTAGGATAGATATACAGCTACTTTCGCTTAATTCAATGAGAAGAAAGATTTGTATTAATAGTATTTGGACAGGATATCCTGTCTGCTTCTTATACTGTGGATAACCACTAAGAAGATAACAATGTACAATGCATTAATTATTGAAACTGTCTTATTAATCAGCTTTGAAATGGTCTCATTGTTATTTGTTCCTCAATAAAATAAAATAAATAAAACATAAAATGTACTGTGAATTGGGAAGAAACTGTTCAAAAGGGAAATTGTGATGAGGAAAGACAGAGAAAAGTAAAAATATAGATATACACATAAGATAATTAAGATAGTTATAAAGCTAGTTTCTTTTAGTTCATTGAAAAGAAAGGTTTGTGCTAATATTGTTTGGATAATATTTCATATCTATATCCTGTATTGTGAATAACTACTGTGAAGACAATAACATGTAAAGTATTATTACTCCAATATTAACCTACTTTGGAAGTTTGTTTTATTTTTTGTTTTCTTTAAAATAAAAAACCTGTAAACAAACATGCTCTTCACTGACAAATTGGTTAAACAAACTATTTTCCCTCCACAGAATGAAAGGTGCAGTGACTTGATTAGATCTCCAAAAGGCATGCATTGGAAATCTAACATGCAATGTCCTGAGACAAAGATGGGCGAGGCCAGGTGTGAGGGCTCCTCTTCCATGAAGGGGGTAATGTCATTGTCCCAGGAGTCACTTTCTTATCACACCAGGGGTTTGGCCTAGAATGATCTCAATCTCTTCTTGTCCTCTTGCTCTCAACGGCTCCTGGCCTTGCACCTTCCACTAGACGAGGGTACCACCCAAGATCCAGAGCCACCTGCCCTTGGTACTCTGTTCCTGGACTTCCCAACTTCCAGAACCATATGCGTTCCTGTTCATCATAAATTACCCAATCTATGGCCTTCAGTTATAGCACCATAAAATCAAATGAAACAGAACAGAGCAAAATAGATGCTTAAAAAGAATAAAGTGAATGTGTACTCAGTAGAGTAGAAGGAAATCTGCAAGATAGTTTATGAGGTGGGACTCAAGGCATAAGACAGAGCCTGTCAATTCTGGTCCTTCTTGTATAAGTAGAATATGCACTCTACAGATGGGTTAAAGTATATCTAGAAAGAATTACAAGAATCTTTCAGAACCAGTCAGCCTTGAGAGGGCAGAGTGAGGGAACTGCTCTAGTTTTGGATCGGTGCCTCAGGAGCTGCAGCCCGGCCCTCCTGGAGGCTCCTTCCCCATACACCTTCCAGATGTCCTGGTTCCCAGATCTCATGACACAAAAATTTTCTTGCCTGGCAGGAGCTTTGTGACTACCGTCCCACACCAGCACTCATCTGCTCATGCCTCAAAAGGAGGATGAAGATGTTAACACAACTTACTCTCAACCTTTAATCTAAGCTACTCCAGAAAAATTCCCCATAGTCTCAACTCCAGAAATGCAGGGACACCTTGCAGGAAGGGCTGCTGTGAGCATGAATCAGGACATGTCAACTTCACCAGGTTAAGAACACCTGGAGACTGGTAGAACACACTCCTGGCTGCCTCGGTGGCTCACAGGGGTGTGGCCTTCAGGCTGTACCTGGCCCCTCACTCCTTCCTCTTGGGCCTTGTCCCCAGCTCTGCTCCCCAGCTCCCAGTGACACAGCAGCCTGGCTTTACCGCATCCTTCCACCATGCTGCTGCCACCTTAGAGCAGTAAGCCATGGACTGAACCCCCAAACTGTGAGCTGAATGAAGCTTCTCCCTCCTTGAAACTGTGGGAGTCAGCTATTGTGTCAAGCAGCAGGAAAGCTGACTGATCTGGCTGTATTTAGGGAGGTGACAAAAAGGCAAGTGGCTCAGGTTGGGTAACATGCACTGTGACCAGCCACCTGCCAGATATCCATGATATAATGATGACAGGATTAGTCCTAAGGAAGTGTGCCTGCCCAAAAGCTAGGCTGCCAGGCAGATGTGAGCAGTGTGAGGCTCAACACAGCTTCCCCTCAAACTCATCTCCTCCATCCAGCTGCCCCACCCCTTACCTGCTGCTTAGATGGGCTGTGCAGGTAGACCTAGTCCAGCACCCAGGCCAGAGGAAAGGTGCAGTCTCCATGTCACAGCATAGAGGGTGACATCCCAAAAAGAGCAACAGCATTCAGGCTGCCTTACAGGGAGTCTCCAAGGACAGTAAAGCAATTGTTTGTTAAAGTTCAGACCCCAAGATTTAGGAGGAGTCTTTCTTCCTGGAAGGAGAAGAGCTGTCATCTGTGACCTGCAGGACCACGTGGTTTGCTCTCTTGATGGGACAACTTTTGCCATTCTGTGCAGAAGTCATTTTCCTGGCACGGCTCATCATGAGCAGCCTGGATGCACCCTCCTCAGCATGTCAGAGGCCTAAGCACAACCTTCCCAGGAAAACTTTCTCCCCAGGATGGGCATGGCAGAAAACACCTTAAAATTTTCACCCACACCCATACTCTAACATCAGGACAAACATATAAAGAAACTTCTAATTCATGGGTATCACCCCTTCATAGGCATGTAAGGGACTCTATGCATTGAATGTTCAATATATTATCTTGTAGGTATGTACAAGGGTTAGACTCCTACCCCCCAGCAGCCACAGACCTTTGGCAGCTCTGTAATTGCATTCACTTTCTATGTCAAACTGGATGTAGTATGGATTAAGGATCTCAGAGCTATCAGTCATCCATTCACTTCTGATATAGACATGGATTTCTTTCCCTGAAAGAATAACTGTCAGATAAAGATGCATAAATGCCCACAAAATATTCCATCCAGGGCCAGAGAAAGCCAAGAAGCAGCAAGCATAAGAGTTATCTGAAGAATCAACTTAAATGTGCTGTGAGGAGATCTGGGCGAGCTCTGACTCCCCAGGCCAGAGGGAAGATGCCTCCCCAGACATTTGTGTGAGATGAGCTCACAATCCTTGTGAGCTACCAAATGCCCAAGTGGGGAAGCCAGGTCAACCTGTAGGTGGTAGGAAGAAAAGTGGGAACAAGAAGGGCATCAGTGGGAAGAGTAGGGGCTATAGGTGAGCACAGAGAACCCAAGGCTGCCTTACAAGGTCTCCCAGAGTGATAAGCCCAGGTCAATGTCCACACAAGAGGCAGAAGTCTGGGGCTTCCAGAAAGCTACCTGGCACTATCTGCACAGCCACTCTCTGCCACCAGAGTGGTCCCCCATCTAGAAGGTAGGCACTTGCCATCTCCCCAAGCTCTTGAGCCAAAGATTGAGCAGCGCATGCCTTTTACCAGGGCCCCAAACCACAACACAGATGACAACAAAGGAACCCAAGAGTCACACTTACAAAATCTTCATGTTCAATGACCAGGAGTGTGACATGGAAAGACACTGAAAACATTTAGTGTTTTCCTCTTGGCCTATCCAAGAGAAAACAGCAACCATCCTAAGTATCCTCTGGCTTTGGCTTTGTCTTTGTGGATGTTTAGTTAATTTCACGTATAATCCAGAAGTTCTGCACTGCAACGCATCTTTAAAAGCTCAGATATGGACCTTTTTATGTAGGAATACATTCCTTGACAGCCAGATCTGCCCCTGGATACCAAGGTAAAGTATTTTCCTGAGATACGGAGCTCCTTATGGCCAACACCAATGGGTGACGCAACTGTTCAGCCTTTTGCTAGGATATAAAACATATCTCCTGTGAATGCTCTGGAATAATCAGTAAGTCTAAGCTTGGGATACTCAGAAAAACAAGCAAAGTGGCTGCACAAGTAACCATTTGTAAACAGTTCTAGCTAAATCCAGAGAATGGTGGTGAAAGAATCCCCTCCATGTGCATGGCCAGCAAAGGACAAGGATAGAAGCCAGCCTCGCTGTGTTGTGTTTGCTCTGAGGATGGCTGGGGGCTGTCACGGGCCTCACTGTCTCCTTGGTGTCTTTCCACTGAGACAGTCGTGGCTCTGGCTCACAGATGGAGGGGCAGCGACCTTGTCACTGGGGTGCTCTAAGGAGCCGAAAGAAATGCTGCTCTCCAACAGGGACCTGACTGTCTCAAGGGCCACAAGTGCAGCCTAGGAGCCTGCTTGAGCCAGCCACAGGAATTGGGTCTATAATGCTCAGCACAGATTCATCCTAGCAGATTCCAGTGATAAGCATAGTATACACGAAGTAACAAAAGTCAGCCCACTTCTCAAATCTGCAGCAGGAGAAGAATCTCTGGGAGGCCACTGCCAAGAGGAAAGGGTTAGATGTCCGTGGCAGCCAGCACACAGCTGCTGAAAACTGACCCTCCTTGACAGGATCCAGACTCATTGCTTTCTATAAAGTCACTGGTTTTGTAATAAAACCTTTTAACACCAATTTTGAAAACCATCAGGACCACATTCTCTCTGTGAAGATGGCTGCAACAAACATGCTGTGTGTACCAGAAAATACTCTCCATGCGATGCATAGTGCACATAACCCTCCAGTGACCCACGGCTCAGATCGAATTGTGCTCTAGCATAACCCCACCCAAGGCCCTGCAAGAAAAGCCTGCAAAGCTTTAAAGCTTTTAATAAAAATCTCTCCCCCCTCTTCTAGACACCATGAACTGAACAGGTTTCCTCTGCCATGTCATTCCATCATGAAAGTCTCACCGAAGGACTGCAACAATGGAACCACGCACCCCATCTTAGTAACTTTGCTCAGTGCTGAGACAAAATGCATGATATCCAAAGTCAAAGGAGGGAATGTTTATTGAGCTCACAATGTGTAGAAGTTTCAGTCTATAGTCAGCTGGCTCCAAGGCAAGGTGACATGGCAGAGGGGTCCTTGCAGAGGAGACTTCATCCATGGCAGGCAGAAAGTAGCAAAGCAAGTGATGGAGCAGAACTGGCCCCAGAGAGAAGCCAGTGCTACAAAAACTGGTGCTGGGGTAGGGCGGGGCAGAGCCACCCCGGCCCTTCAGAGTTCACAATTTGCCATGGATTGCTGGGGATGCTGCCCATGGAACTATGAGACTTAACATTGGCCCTGCTGGGTTTTGGACTTGGGTTGTGTCCATTCCTTTTTCCCCTTCTTTGTACTTTATAGAATAAAAATGTCTATCTTGTGACACTGAATTTTGTTTTTGTAATGTATTTAGTACAGGGTCTACAGTCTCACTACACAGACTGGATTTATAGTGATCCTCCTGTTTTCAGCCTCCCAAGCATGGAGATTACAGGCACCCGCCACCATGCCCAATCTCAGTCAATGTCTCAGCTAACCCTGGGGGTGGGGCTGGCAAGGCATGTGGGGGATCGAGCCCTGGTCCCTGTGCCTGCCTAAACAGGTGCTTTAGTCCTCTGAGCTATCTGTCTGATCCCCTTTGTACCACTGAATTTTGAAAGTGTTTAGCCTTCTTTTCATTTATACAGAATTTACAGCTAAGAGTTTGCCTTAAATCTCAGGGAAGACTTTGGATTTGGACTTTTCAACAATGCTAAAATCATTAGGAATCTTAAAGATTAGAGGATTAGAGGCTGGGAAGGTATCTCAGAGGTTGAAACACCTGCCTGGCAAGCTCAAGGACCCAGGTTCAACCCCTGGTACCACGTGCTGTGCCAGACTCAGAACCCCATATGCTCCATGCTACCCTGAAATCGGGCATGGTGGCACATGCCTGTAATCCCAGTGCTGGGGCAGCTGAGACAGGAGGATCACTCTGAGTCTGAGCTGCATAGTAAGACTCTATACCAAATAAAAAATAAATAATTTTTAAAACATTTTTTAAGGAGTACGCTTACTAGCTTATTCCTTTCTGCTGGTGGACACCGCGGAGGAAGCATCATCAGGCTCTCTTCC
>NW_004524621.1:4350016-4430629 GCF_000260255.1 Octodon degus | reverse complement strand
TTCAATCCCTGGTTCCACCAAAAAAGAAAGAAAGAAAGAAAGAAAGAAAGAAAGAAAGAAAGAAAGAAAGAAAGAAAGAAAGAAAGAAAGAAAGAGGCTCAGTTTGTCTCTTTCTTGCTCTTACCTGTCTGCTTGCCAGGGACTGTCTCCTCTATGATGTCCTTCTGCCATGCCACCAACTATGACTGAAACCCCTACAAACTGTGAACTACATGAACCTTTCCTCCTTTAACTTTGGGTGTTGGGTTTTTTGTCTCCACAACTCCGAAAGTGACTAACACATACCTACACACTGAAACCTCTGAAACTATGAATCAAAATAAATCTTGCAAGACTTTGAGTTCATTTATTGCTGTTATTTTGGTTACAGCCACGGAAAACTGGCTAGCACAACAGCCAAAATAAGAAATAGTTGTCACCTCAAATTCTAGGTGTTTTAAAATGAAATTGAAAATGAAATCACATATAGATTGGCAGCAAATAGCTATGTGTTTGGAATTCCCTCTTTTAGCCTTTGAGAATTAGAGAATTTAGAAGAAAGAAAAATGCTTGTCACGCTGCTGGAAAAATGTCTTTGGGGCCACAAATATTGATACTTCTATAAAACAATGTGGGACCATTTTGTGACCTTGTGATTCTAGCAATCCACAGCTTCTGGGACAGTGAGCTTGCCGTGGCTCCCTGCAACACTGGTACTGCAGGCGAGCTCGGGCTCACTGTCAGACCCACTGCCTTTACAGAAAAGTGAAGTGGGGCACAGTTAAAGTTGGAAATTCAAATGTAAATATTCAAGTTTTAAAATGGTGATATATTTATAACCACTGCTTAGCTTCTACATTTCCCAAATGAGGTCTACTATTTTTCTTATTTAAGTGCAATGAACACACAGATCTCACGGTTTGGGAGCCTACGTGCCTGTGATAACATTCATGGCCAAACAGCAGGCTGGGGCTAAGTTATTTGCATGGAGACAAGAGAGGCGTCTAAGTGGCCATGGTGAGTGAGAAATAAGAGGTCTAGGAAGGCTTCCAAGACCAGCGAGCTGGACAGCCTGGGCTGCACCTGTCATCCTGTCTGATCTTTGCGACACTACTAGGCCACACTATCATTGTGGGGAGGAAAGGAGAGTCGCTTTTGTACAAACACATACACAGCTAGAACAGTGGCAAATTAACTTCCAAACCTAAATGCAGCTACCTGGAAAGGGCATTTGATTTTTCTCTGCTCCCTTCTGTCTTCTGCAAAGTGTAAGGATGTTCTTTGGAAGCCCCAGAGGGTGATTCTATAGCTGTGTGGCAAAGCCAAGCAGAGATGAAGAGGAGCAAGGACAGAATCAGGTGGGTGCAGCTGGCAAAAGGACATTCTCACCAGCCAACAGAGTAAGGAAGGGAGCTTGAGGAGGGCCTGGCAGCAGCGTAACAAGGGGAGAGTTCAGCTGGACCCAGATGTGGGCAGGAAGCGGGAGGGGAGCAGGTGGGCTCTGTGTGAGGATTCTACCTGAGGACCTGGGAGGAAAGCTGTGCCCACAGCCCCCTCCTGGGCACAGGGCCCCCCTCCCCGCCATACATGACCAAACAGGAAATGTCATGGGTATGTGCATCAGAAACTGCACCATGCTGTGCCGTGTCAGGTGGAGGTGAGGCAGACTCTGAGTTGATAAGAGAAGCAATGAAGGGGTGGCGAGGGACCCCAGCAGGGGAGGGGCTTCTGAATTCCAGGGGCGGGGTGAGGATGAGAAGAAAAGCCAGCTGCTGAAAGAGGTGTGAGACCACAGGATGAGGCTGGACCAGAAGTGACAGATGGGAGCATGCAGGGATGCAGGAGGAAGGTGAAGTCAGGCGTGTCTGACTCTGATTTTTCCACCAGGGAAAGCAGGAAAGAGCTTGTGTCTGAGTCCATTTTGCACTGTTCTCACAGAAAACCAGGTAACAATGGCAGAATGGCCCCAGAGTTGCGATGCTCAGGATGGTGAGGATGAGCATGGGACCATGCAACCAGGCCATGAGGCATCACAGGACCAGAGCATCTGCAAAAGAAAGAAAGCAAGAGGTAGGTGGGACCCACAGGCTCCAGCCCTTTTATGACAGGCACTGACCCACCCACCCCCACCTCCCAACATGGCTGCATGGGGGTCTGGTTTCCAGCACATGAATTCTAAGGCCACATGGAAGCCACAGCACCCACATCAGTGAGTGGGACTGGAGGTGCCCGAAAAGAAGCTGGGTCCTGAGCTGCTGCATCCTGGGCAGAGATCAGACACCCACCCAAAAGGCCTCCACTGAACATCAAAGCTAAAGCCAGAGCGAAGGTGTGCTGTGCAGGGCACGGAGATGGCAGACATGCTGGCAGAGCCGCTTCAGAGGCTGGAGGGAAAGGGCACCCAGCCAGGGACATGGGGCCCCACTGCCAGGTCAGGACAGCAAGAGGCTGTCCTGCCCTGCACGGCCCTGCATGCCAAGGCAAGGTCATCCTGGAGGGCAGAAGGCCAAGCCTGTTCACAGACTGCTGCATCCAGGCTCTCTAGGGGGAAAGCTCCTCTGAGAGGACGCTGGACAGTGCTGAAGGCACACCACACCTCCAAAATGGGTTTGTCCAAGAAGCCCCAAAGAGATGACGAGAGCATGCGAGTGGGGCCCGTGTCCCTGATCTCATGTGGGGGCCTCCTGCAGGACCTTGTTCATGACGATGAGCAGCCCAGCCACAGAGGCTCAGCAGTCTTCACAGCAGAGTTCTCAAGGAATATAACAACATGGTTTTTACGTTGAAAACTGCATGGGGCTGGCCAGGTAGCTCAGCAGACTAAAGCACCTGCTTAGGCAGAGCACAGCAGCTGGGGTTCCATCCCTGGCACAATGTGTCAGGCCCGCCCCCAGGGCACGCTGACATGGTGATTGAGACTGGGTGTGGTGGCACATGCCTATAATCCCAGCTCCTGGGAGGGTGAAAACAGAGGGATCACTACAAGTCTGATCTATGTAGTGAGACCCTGTAGAACCTGTACCAAATACACTTTTTAAAAAACTGCATGTTACAGTAAAATATAAATGCAGAGTATAATGGATTGAATTATTTTCTTAGCTAACAATGAGAAAGGTGGAGGAATTAGAAATGCTTGGAGTTTCAGGATTGTGTTTAGAATTCTGGTCCAGCCTCCTGCCTGACCCCTTCCAGCCTCCTCACCTGGCACCCAGGGTCACCCCATGGCCACCTATCTACCGTGCGGTGCTACGCCATGCAGCACACAGCTTGCCGTACATTCCCTGGTGTTTTCCCACCCCTTCCTCTATATGTCCAATTCCTCCGTCTGGTACAGGAGCTTCCTGAGCTCAGAACACTGTCCACCTTCACCCCTGTAGCCCCTGGCACCCAGCACCCTCTGGCACACTGTAGGTGACAATGAAGTTTGGAGAGTTTTTCCGGAGGATGCTAGTGGGTGATTTCCCCGCGGCTTTCCCTAGCACGATTTTCTGCAAGGATTCAGACTCTGTGGTGGCTGTGTGTCACCGTCGAGCTCCTGCCACTCCTCAGCAAGCTCATCTCCTCTGTGTTCCCTAGCCAGCCCCACCAACGCCTTGGAGCTTCTGCAAAGCAGCTGTGACGCTGCGTGGCGCTTTCCCAGCAGGGGGCGCTGGAAAGCCACGCACGACGTCGCCGGCTGTGCAGGAGAGCTGGGTTGGTCTTTGCCAGGTGTACTTGTGAGGACAGCCTAAGGCTTGAGTTTTTAGCGGCTGACCTTTCTGGAACTGCAGCCTCGTCATAACCCTTCCTTGTCCTCCTGACACAGATGCTGCACCCTCCCCACACAGCCACTTTGCCCCAAGGACAGTAGCCTGTAGCTCCTGAGGGTGTCCTGTGGTGGCCCCAAGGCCAGGGAAGTCCCTCAGGGCCCTTCCCCGGTATCAGTGTCCTTCCCGGAAATCACCCTGTTCCAGGGCTGCCCTGAAGCTTCCTTCAACTCCGAGCTACCCTTTGGTCACAGTTACCGATTCCTCTTATTACATCCCTGGGTTTGCCCACCATTAGGCTTCTCTCCCCTCACTAGGCTCGGTCTGCTACAACTGATCACAATCCTCTGCAAATCCTTGACTCAGCCCAAAACCC
Organism: Octodon degus; assembly: GCF_000260255.1. Lineage (NCBI taxonomy): Eukaryota > Metazoa > Chordata > Mammalia > Rodentia > Octodontidae > Octodon > Octodon degus. Next base: position 4,426,528 of record NW_004524621.1, on the reverse strand, counting down.
CACCCTGGAAACCACCTGGATGGATGGAGCCATCGATTCAGCCTGGAGGGGGCTGAGCAGTGAGCCAGGAACTGCTAGCACAGCTGGCCCCGGGCGCAGGGACTTGTTCTTCAGGACGGGTGTGGACCAGCTGGTTCCCCAGAGTCTCTGTCTGGAATTTGGTGTGCAATGCAGAGAGGGGCAGCCAAGTCCGGAGTGGTCCTGGCTGATCTGACTGGGACCCGCCGCCTGCGAGAGCCTGTGCTCTGCACCACATTAACTAATGCAAGCCACACGGGGGCAGTGTGCGGGGCAGGTGAGCTGCTCAGCTCTTCACGGATGATGAAACCAAGACGTGGATGAGCGCGACGTTAAGGCCTCAAGGGTGGCGAGTGGTAGAACTGCTTCAGCAGTCTACGTCCCCCATCACTGCATAAAATTAAAATGTTTGCACGCACGAAAGACATGGACAACTTCATAAATTACTTTCTAATTAAAAGATGCCCTTGATTTTACTTTCTCCTTGTGGAAACACAATACCCAAAGCCCTCAGCTTAAAGGAGGAAAGGTGTCTTTACTACTTTTCTCAGCCCTGAGACAAGATACCCAACACCCAAAGCTAGAGGAGGAAAGGTTTGTTGTAGCTCCTTTGTGGAGAATTCAGTCAGCTGGCCCCAAGGCAGGGTGGTGGCAGAGGAGAGAGAGTTCATGGTGGGCAGAAGGCAGCAAAGCAGCTACGTAGTGGAGCAGCAGGTAATAGCGGCAGCCCTCTTTCTGTCCTTTATGTTCTATCCAGACTGCTGACTCTTAGGCCTGACAGTATTCACACTGAGGGTGCAGCACCCTTAGCCCTTGAATTATGCCATGAATCAGTCCCAACATCACACACTAGAGAGCCAGCTAGACCCACGCCAGAAGTGGGTCTGAAAAGACCCACCTAGGGAGAAGCAACAGCAAGTGACAAGCAACCACAGCAGCCCCTCTTTCTGTCCTTTATGTTCTGCCCGAGGCACCTATCCTTAGAACTTCCCATTATTCACGGCCAGAACTGTGCCAAACCAATCACCGAACTAATTTAGTAATCACACACCCTTAATCCTGAGTAACATACTCAATCCCAGCATCACACACTCTAGTCACCTGTGAGAAGCCCCACTTTTGACCTCATGAAGCTTTGGGGGAACGTCTAGACACAAGCCATAACAACAGGTTTATTTTGGCTCTCGGTTTGTAGAGGGTTCAGACCATGCAGAGGGGCCTGGCTGAGGAGATGGGGCTTGTGGTATGGCAGGAAGTAGAGATTGAGTGGGGCAGAGCCCAGAAAAGAAATACTGTGAACTCTTCCGGGCCACGCCCCCAGCAACTGCCACTTCTGAGACCCCACATCCAACAGCACATCAGCTGTAAGCACCATTATCCAATCGCCTTCCTTAAGCCCCACCTAAGGATCCAAGAGGCTTTGGGGGACAAACACCCATCAAACATCTAAACTGTGACACCCACTGAACACATCAGCTTGACATCTGCAGAGGCAAATGGGGTAAATATGGGAAACAAGAACAAAAAGAAAGAATACATGCAGGAAATGCGTGAATCAATAAAAATGACAGTGGGTTATGCAGATGTGTGCAGCTGTGATGTGGGCATGGGTGAGCAGGCAAAGCCACTTCTTGTGGGGGGCACCACATGGAATGGCAGTAAAGCCTGGTGTTCTCTGCACAGCAACCACATGGGGTGCCCCTGCCTGAGCACAGCTACAGCTGCATGCGACAAGCTTGCTGCCGGCCACACAAACAGAGAAGCTGGATGTGGGGCTGAAGGCTCTGTGAGGGTCAGGGCTTGGGTCAGGGCTGGGGTGTGGCTGAGCACACAGATGGTGCTCCATGGCTTGGGAGAGAGGGAGGGAGGGAGGAAGGGAAGAAAGGAGTGGATGGATGAATAACTAAGCAAAAGGGCTCCCTTCCAAGGAGGCTATGGACAGATGGTGAGGTGCCTGGTGCCCTCCGAGACCAAGAGCAGAGACAGCTGTCCAAATGGAGGAAAGAAATAGAAAAAAAAGAAAGAAAACTAGGGTTCCTATTGCTTCTTTTGTAAAATTTAGGATATCACTCTTTGAAAGAGCATTTTCAAGAGTTATTACCAATAATGTTTTTACATTAAATTCATGGGTGGGCCAAACGGTGTCCAAGTAGGTTCTCCCTCCCATTAGTTTTCTGCCGCTTGGAGGATGAGGGCTCCCAATATTTAATACTAGTCCGGGGAGATGGCTCAGTGGAATAAGCGCTTCCCTGGCAAGCGCAAAGGCCTGAGTTCAATGCCCGGTTCCAAAAAAAAAAAAAAAAGAGCTCAGAATTACCAATATTTAATACTAAATCAAAGTAAGGAATTGATTGTAAATGCTGGTGTGGAATTAGCATGCATCAAGCCAAAATGATTAACTTAGAAATAGCTGTTTGCTTTTCACCCTAGCCAGAAAGAGACCCTTTAATCTGACCCTCATCTCATCATGAGAGAGCAAACACTAAATTAATATTTGCTTCTAGGAGATGCCTGTAATAAAATCTACAGAGGCACATAAAGGCTGAGCACCTGGGAATATTAAAGGCACCGCGTACACAAATTTTCTAAGCTGTGCCACATCCTCTGGGATCCTGTCCATATGACTCCACCAGGAAACTCTGCACCTCCCCTACTCACCTGGCTTCAGTTATTGCCACCAAAGATAGCTCTTTGTCTTAGATATAAAGTCACAACACCACTGAGCACCTGGCCAGAAAGCCACTTCACCAGGGAGCTGGTCCTGAGCATCTGTGCCTGGTGCACATCGCTTCCTTTGGAAACTCTCACAGTGCCGCAGATGTGCTCATGTAGTTACAGTCCTAGTGCAACCAGCGTGACAGTCATGCCAGAGCAGAGGGAGCCTGTGAGGTGGTGTGAACATGGACCAATAAATCCTAGAAATCCAGGGATTGAGGGAGATGCTGGGCAGGGACAGCTTTTCCTTGGGGACAGAGTAGTCCACCCACCTAGCCATCAGTGGCCTATGAGCTGTGGCCTCAGAGAAAGGGCCAAGCCATCACGGGAGATACGGTGTGGGGCACAGCTGTCACCAACTCTCGCCACTGTCCTAGGCTGAAGTAAAGCCTTTTAGCCCCTTGACATGCTGAGCATTTTAGCTCCTGATAGGAGTGGACACCAAAAGAGGAACTTAGAGGGACAGGAGGCTCGATGATGGGAGAAAACCAGAGTATTTTCACTTTAACAGAGTTGGGTTTTATTTCCTGGGAGAGAAAATTGGGAAGTAAAATGGTCTTGTAGTTTATTTTCCAAAGAGATAGATGCACGTTTACCTGTTTCCAGCAGCCACTTGGGTGATGCTGGAGGCCACCAGGAAGAGCACCCTCACAGTCCTACTTGCCCCTGGGTGTAGATGCTGGAGCCAGGCTTGGCTGTAGGGTCAGCTAAGTCTGGAGTTGAATGCAACCTCTAAGTGAGCTTCAAGTCACTTAAATTTATCCATAAATTATAATACCTCTGCAGCATAGTTTGGTTCCCTGACTTCTGATACAGTTAATTTCTCTGGGATTCTTACATCGCACATGTCTGACCTTCTGAAACTAAGAAAATGAGGTGGGCTTTGGAAAATGGGTATTGAGAGAGAAGAATTATTTTAGCATAAGAAGGAAGGACCTGAATCATACTAAGCCCATAAATATCTCCTCTGGGGCCCCATGTGTTCAAGGATAAACAAGTTCCCCTGGGCTCACCTGCACCATCTGCACCCCTCTCCTGCTACCCCTGTTCTTGGTGTTCGGAATGGCCATCATTTCCTTCTATACATAGATAAGAATTATAAAGAACTGGAGAAAACACTGGCTAATTATCAAGGAAGGTGTCAGATGTTGGCGGCTTTAGGCTCCCCTTCCTGACAGCAAGCCAGCTAAAGCCCCAGGATCTAATCACCTTCCACGAGCCCCTCTCCTAAGCTCATGAGGCTTTGAGGGATCCTCAGGTCCAAACCTCACCAGTCAGATGCCCCAGGCTATCCACCCCGGTGTGAAGGGTTGGATGTGTAGCCACCTCTGGTGGAGGACGGCGCTGTGGACACCTCAATCCACTGGCACAGTGTGTGAGCTCTCTATTCTGGCTGGCCACATGGCCTAGGCCGGGAGAAGGTGGCCCTTGGCAGAGAAACAGGTACAAGAGTTCAGTGCCTCCCTCAGGAAATGTAGTGCTTGGGAAACTTCCTGAAAGTGCTGGGGCAGAAGATAAGGACCAACTGCAAAGGTCAGTGGGAAGAAGGACAGCATGTCTCAAGTAAGAACATTGCTGACCAGATTTCCTAGACTTTCTTGTGTGTATTTTGTTCCCCATTTGAAGTAAGTTCCTATAGGCAATGATTAGGTCTTACTCATCATTACATTCAACGAATCTCTCAGAAGCATTGCTCCATTTGGGCTGGACTGGTAAGGCCTACCATGAATTATGGACTACTGGATTCTTTTAGAATATTTTGCTGAGTTAACACACCTATAATATTCAAATGATGGAACTAAACAAAAAAGGGGACACAGATGAATGTCCATTTTGTATCTGTGTATTCAAAGTGGTTAGAATAGATATATAGTTACATTCTCTTAGTGAATAGAGGGATTTGTTCTAATAGTGTTTGTAAATAGGATATCATGTCTGCATCTTGTACAGCAATTAACCACTAGGAAGAATGTATGTAATGTGTTAATTATTGAAACTATCCTACCAATTTGGTTTGAAACTGTCTCATTGCTATTTGTTTCTTGATAAAATTATGAGAAAAAATTTAAAAAAATAAAAATAAAATAAAAAATAAATACAGACCAAGGTGTGAAGGAGGCAACAGGTCCACCTCTTTCTACCTCCTAGAGAGATGGCTGCTCATAAAGAATGACAGAGTAAAAATGCTTAGCACCACAAAGAAAACTTCAAAAGTTTTCTGTAGTATAACCTTGAATGAGCAAGGCCATGAGTCTGGTTTTTTAATAATTTCATTATTATTTTAAGAAAGAAAATATACTAATTTTAAAAAATATTAATTTGTATAGAATGTAGAGCAGACTATAAGCATAATCACATTATACACACACACTCATTTAGACATATATTTTTAAAACCATCACTATGCTATAGACACCATTTATATCCACAGACATATTTCTAGAATATTCTAGAGTACCATACTTATCAATTTCTTTGACTTCTTTAACTTACATAAACTTGATTTAAACTAATCTTTAAATAAGATAAATGCAAGTACAAATTCGCTTGGGTTTTTTTCATACTCTTCAATACTTCTTACATTTTCTTTGATACATGATGGTACTTTTCTACTACCCTTGCTCGTATTATAACCAAGGCAAAATACAAAGCAACAAGATTTTGCAGGTTTGGGTTGGCCCTGTGTCCTTAGGACCTTGTCCATCTGAGGACAAGTTCAATCCAGTGCTGGCCTCACCCCTGGACAGAAGGTCCTGCTCTAGTGACATTACGCTGACACCTGTTGCCCATTTGGAGATTGCTGTCAGCAATGGACTTCAATGGGAGGCTTTCCAAGTTGTTTGTCCCAAGTATGCCAAACTTAATTTTTACTCAGATTCCAAGGCTTTAAACCAAAATATGTACCAATTCTTCCGGGCAGCCATGCCTCTGACAGACTTATGTCTGCTGGGACATTGTTTCTGAGGTTCCATTTCACCCATTACCTCTCTTGAAGTTATTAGTCAGCCATGATTACATGCACTACCCTGGAAGTGCTGTGGTGGGAAAGGAGAGAAACAGAAAACTTACACAAATCATCACCCATCTACACTGTGGTTATAATTACCCTCCGGGCCTGAGCTTAGGTCTTCAGCAGGATGAATGTGAGGAAAAGGAGGCAGTCGGGACACGGAGAGACAGCCATGAGGTTCCTGTCCTGGATGCCTGCGCCACAGTCTCCACACTGCTCGGTTCTGATGGCTTTTGGAAAGTTCCCAGGCCTATGCCAGAAATTTCAGGGCAGAAAACCAATCCCTAACTGTCCTTCTGGAAAACAGCTTTCAGTGGAAAGCTAACAATCCAGACCCCAGCTCCTATAGAGAGGAGCACTCCCAGAGGAGCTCCTGAGCCTTTTCTCCCCCTGGTACCACCCTTGATACAACAATGTAGTCCCAGAAGGAGAATCCTACAGAGTTGGTTTCAATCCCCTCTTGGCAGGGCCCTTACACCTCGGAACACTGGTGAGTAGTGAGCCCTCTCTGAGTGTCACGGTCTTCTTCTGTGAAATACAGTGTCAGATGCAAGCTGTGTGCTTGGTCAAATCAAGGTTGTGGATTCCCTTCCCCTCCACAGCTCCCCAGCAGGGTCCAGCCCCATCTTCTCTATCCTGCTCCTTGATCTACCCCAGATGGATCCAAGACCTCAGACACCTTCTCCTGCTTCTCTGCAAGGATGTTTCCTTGAGTCCTCTGGGTCTGGCTTTTGGCTCCAGTCGCTGTTGTGTCAGCCAGCTGCACACAGAAGGATGGACAGCACCATGTGCTATGGGCCTCCTCACCTCTGGCCTTCTCCCCCAGGTGGCCTCATTGTAAATCTGGGTTCTCTTTGGGAATCTATTGTCCAAGGTAACAGAGAGCCTTTCCCCAGAGAGGAAATGGGAGCACTCTCTGCTGGAGTCCTCCTCCTTGTCCCACTGTCCCCAGGCTGGGATGACTCCCCCAGCAGACCACAGGTGTCTCTGCTCCTCCTCTGAGGAGAAGCCAAGCCCACTCATAGGTGCAAGGGCCCCTCAAACATAGCAGAGAAGGTTGCAACCCAGCCCCATCTCAGTGCCCAGAGCCCCAGCCAGCTGCCCAAGCAGCTCAGCTCCTCAAGCTACCAGCCCCCACCACCCCTCAGCATCTCTCCCAGCTCTGGCTCAGAACTCTGCCCCATCTACCTGCCTTCCCTCCCGCATCCCCATGTCCTCCTGGCCACCTCAACCCCTTGCCACAGCAGCCTGAGGGAGGACCCCTTGGAGTACAGAGTCTGCGTGTTGATGCGTTGCACATGCCCCCCACAGTACCAATCACACTCAGAACCGAAACCACACCCCAACTCTAAGCTCCTGGCATTCTGGCCACCTCAGTGAGCTGCTCACACTGGCCACACCTCCACTCCAGACCTTCCTGTCAAGACCCTGCCTTCTGAAAGCCTTTCAGGGCTGCCCTCTCCTGAGCTGCTCTCTCCCCACTGGTCAAAGTCTGGGTGAATTCGTGTCCTCAGGGGACCCCTGACCCCGATGCCTGTCACAGCACATGCTTTCTTTTCCTCCTTGTCACATCACCACCTGTGCCCACCACCAGCCCCCTTCCCTGGATGCCCAACCCACAAGCCATCCTCTATGGGTGCCTGTCCCCCTGGCATCCCTACACACTGCCACACACTGTTGTGCCTCCTGAACTCCCTGACATCAGCAATTACAGCTTCTGTAGTAAAATCTCCTTGGAAAATGAGTCTTCTAGAATAACATGGTCCCCAAACAGTTGAACGGGGCATTCCTGCCTTGTTCTGAGGAAGTGTGGTGCATTTATGGCTCACTCACTGAAGAGACAACAGCTGTGACCCAGGCATGGTGACATGTTCTACATCTCCCTCTATTCTCTCTCTCTCTCTCTCTCTCTCTCTCTCTCTCTCTCTCTCTCTCTCTCCCTTTCACAATTCTTCCATCTCCCTGCTCTCTGGCTTTCCCCCAGGATCAGTCACACATCACAAGGTGGAGCAGGACTTCTTGCAGCCCAACTGGAGCCTCAGAATCCAGCCGTGGAGCCCAAGCCTGGGAAACTTAATTTCCTGCAGTCAATGTCCAAGCTCATTCAAAAATCAGGAAGCCCCTGGGGTCTTGATCTTGTGCTCTGGGGAGAGGAACAAGTGTCCACAGCTTCCCTTAGAACAGAGGCCTTCTGGTCGGGGCCTGCTGCAGGGAACTAAGTAGGTTCCCCCTCACTGCTGCAGCCTCACGCCTCTGTGAGCACACTGTGCCTCCACCAGGCCCTCATGTGACCTCCTGTGGGAGCCATGGGACATCCCTGTGGCTGCAGCATCTTCTCACACCTCAGCAGCCACTGCTCTGCCCTGATCGCCTCAACCTGCCTCTGGTGCAGCAGCCCACTAGATGCCCCCACAGGAGACGCTGAGGGGCCCACATCCCTGCTCCTGGGCCTGCCTCCCCAGGCATGGACCCCTGGTCTTGGCCCCAGACAGCTCACAGTCCAGGTTGGTGGTCTCTGCTTGAATCCTACCACTGTACTGGAAGCCAGTTCTGTCTCCCTTGGGGTACTGGATCCCTACACACATGATCACTGCTCTTCAAAGGACACATCCACCTGCATGTGCACCTATGCATGCAAGGCACAGAACTTGTATACACACAATGTGTGGGCACAAAAGACATGCAAACACATGTATAATACAGCACACAGATGTAAAAAATGCACATACAATGTGCATGGGTGCACACAACACATGCCCCATGCACACATGCAACCTGGCACAGGCATACACACAAAATACAAATACACATGCAACACACAACATATACACACACAATACACAACACATGCATATATGCAACGCACAATACATGTGCACACAGCACATGAACACACAGTAAGGCCTCCTCCACTTAGCTTTCTCTCTAGACTTCTATTACCACCATGTGTCTCATCCGCTCTGTGGAAAGAATATGCTCCAGAGGACACTGCAGCCCAACAGCACTCATTGTCCAGGAGATTGGTCCCTGGGAATGGGATGCCAAGCCCCTGTCCTGGGACCTGGGGCTGCCTGTTGCTGGGCAGGGAGCTGTGCCATATCAGGGTGCAGAGTGCAGGTCCTGAGCGCCTCCATTTACCACCTGGCCAGGCTTTGTTGGTTGCATGGCCTCACCCAGCACAGAGTGGGGAGGAGCTACAGGACTCTGGAACTTTTCTCCTCTCAGGAAAGAAGTGGGAGAAGGGGCTCTCATTCCATCTGCGCCCATTTCTCTGCAGTGCCCTGAGGATCACAACCAGCCTGAGCAGGAGGGCAACACCCATGTGTCTGGGCATTGGCTCTTCCTTGGGCAGAGGCAAAGCTGCACTCCGGCCCTGAAAATTCATCAATAAAGGAACAGAATCCCCTGGGATTCTGTGGTCCCCATGTGGTCCCTCTGTGATGTCCTGTTGCACTCTCCAGGGAGAGGACAGCAGGCACAGTTCTATCCACACTGTCTCTACATCCTAGGCAATGACAAATCCTGTCCAGCCTGGGGCAGAGAGGACCATCTTAGAGCACCTTGCAGCACCAAGGAGCACCCCACCTTGGCTGGGGTCAAAATCTCTTGGCCATTACCTATACTGTCTCCCCAGCTGCATGGGCCACACACCTACTCCAGGATGTGACAATGTTACAGGTGGACAGAAGGTAATGAGGCCAGCACCTATGATATGTGGGTGCCCACAGTGGTTTGTATCTTGGACCTGTGCTGCTCCCTTGGCTGTACTCTGCTGCTCTGAGACAAAGCAGCAAGATATCTGCACCAGACTCCAATTGCTGGACCTTGGACATCCCAGACTCCAGAACCTAGAGAAAGAGTCCCATCCCTGGTGACTTCGCAGCCTTGGGGATTCTGTTTCAGTAGCATGGACAGGTGGCATTTCTGTCTCTCTGGCTTCCAGTCAGAATCTGTGTGCCACCCCACCCTGGATACTCTGTTTTAGTCTCTCTGGTTCTCTTGCCAAAATGCCAATGCCATTTTGCTCCGTGGACACTGAGGGCCCCTGAGTGGACTTGACTTGCCCAGGACCACCATGGGGAAGTGAGTAGCAGAGTCTGGGTCTGAACTCGGCCATGTTCCCATGAGAACGCAGCAGTGGAGGCTTCTGTCTGCACAAGAGCCAGGAGTAGGGGCTTGGGTCAGGGACCCTGCAGAGAGAGCAAAGATAGTGGGGATGCAAAGGCACAGGGTATCCCCAATGTCCCTTTGGCATCCCCATAGGCTGTGTTGACAGCCTCCTGGAAAGCGGCCCTCTCCATCCTCTGCCCAAGTAGATCAGACGAGAAGGCCATCTTTTCCTTCCTGTTCCTTTATTGATGAATTCTCAGGGCCTGGGCCAGTGTCTGGCTCGTAGATTCTGAGAAGTATTTGAATGAGCCAGTTGTCAGTAAGTCAGTTGGAGGGTTGGTGTCTGGTGAAGAACTATGTAAACCAGAATGCCTGGCTTTTCCCATTATTATCAGACAATTAACCCAAAACTGGGTTTTACTACAGACGTCCTACCATGATATCTCTACCTCTCTCTGTCTCTGTCTTTCTATCTCCGTCTCTGTTTCTGTCACACACTCTCTCTCTCTCTCTGCCTGTCTTTCTCATTCTCTGTCTGTCTTCCTGTTTCTCTGGCTCTGGCTGTCTGTCTCTTGCTCTGTCTGACTGTCTCTGTCTCTCTGTCTCTTTGTCTCTGTCTCTCTCACTCTCTGTCTCTCGCTCTCTGTATATCTCTTGGTCTCCCTGACTCTGTCTCTCCCACTTCATGATTTATAGGCAGCGGGGGACTGAGAAGTCCCTCAGTACACATAGATCCCTTCTTATTCCAGTGGCACCATCTCTGAACACCTCATTAGGCAAGAAACAAACTTTGAAATCAGGCCTGCACAGGAAGCCTCTCAAAGCTGAAAAGGGAAAACAAGGTTAAAGTTGGCCCAGGAAGAAGCCAGAGAAAACCTCCCTGCATCTGCTGTCCGGCTCCTCCGCCCGCACTGTTGGGTCAGGGGCACAGACGCTGAGCATCATGGGAGTAGAGAAAACCTCATCCCATCCCACGCGCAATCATCTTCCCAAACAGCGCTCCTGCCAAGCACATTCTGGCTGCCTGCACTGGAACAGTGCTCCTGCTCACTTCTCAGAAGAGGCGTTCTGGCAGGAAATGAGCCCACAGGGCAAGTCCACCCCAACACCCCACCCCGGCGAGGCAGGGCCGGAAGCAGGCACAGCTCTCCCTACCCCAGCAGGGCTCTGCTCCCTCCATATTGCCCTTGATCCCAGCCATCCCAGGTATTGCCCAAGCCCCCCACTGCCCACGGCCAGCCTCTGGCTTAGCCTATTCATTTCACAAATGTCTATCTGCCAGAAGCCATTGTGAACACTTCTTGGAGTGTAGACAGACCTCTGCACAGTCTGTCTACAGGTGGGGAGTACAGTGCACCTATCTGACAGATGGGGAGACCAAGGCACAGATCAAGGAGCTTGCCTGAGGCCACACCTCCCAACCAGGACTCCCAAAGCCCCTCCAGCATGTAGTGCTCACTCTCATAGCCTGGATGGGCTAGAACTCTTTTCTGCAGAGCCCAGGGGGTGGTGTGCATAGCCAACAACCGTCTTCCAGTTGGGTGGAGTTAGTGGGCAGGCCCCAGAGCCTTCCACCCAGGGCCTTCCAGACTGCCCCTTCTGTTCACGCTTGTGTCCAGGCTGGATGCAGCTTCTGGAAGAACACATGCTGAGGGGCAGGCTCTGCATGCTGAGTGCCACGTGTGTTCCAGAAAGGCTCACAGCTCTGCCCTGGCTCAGTCCCAGGTCTGTGTCCCTGGAAGCCAGGGTCTTGTGATTGCACCTGGGAGCCCAGCACGGGCAGTGGCAGGTCCTCACATTGGCTTTGGACATAATCTTTATACTGGCTTACTTGAAAATACCCACCAGCTTCCGTGGGGTTAGTGGGCAGTTGCAGGCTTTGGGGACACTGGGCTTGGGACTGGGATGTCTTCCTGTGCCATAGAGGCCCCGGATGCTCCAGGCACTTTGGAAAGACAGCAGGAGGGGTCAGCAGGCAGCGCACCTGGGAGAGGCAGGTCCTGGTGTCATCCTGGTGTTGCCTGGGCATTTGCCACCTCTTCCTCTACTGAGAAGTTTTTCACAACAGGAAATCTTACTCCTCCTCAGGAGCCCACACCAGGAGGTGAACTTCAGCCAGTTCCACAGGTTCAGCACCAGATGCCAGGCAGGATGTTTACCATTTCTTTGTTTTCTTTCATACGCCCATGTCCGGACACCCACAGTGCCCAGCTCCACCCCACTGACGTCCCTGCAGTGCCCACAGTCCCAGAAAGCTACCCCACCCAGAGACTGTGGTCAGAGGGGCCAATAGGGCTGTGTCACCAATTCCTGGCATGAGTGCCCCTGGCTGGACAGTGGCCAGCCTGCCCCTGTTCCAGGCAATCCAGGTTCCATATGATTTTTTTCCTATGGACTAAAACAAGGGGCAGAGGCCACGCCCATATAGGTTTTTATACTCACTTCCTGGCTCTTGGAACAGTGTCCCACCAGTGACCTGGCCTGAAAGCCCCACCTCTGCCTTGCATTTCTGGAAGTTAGTAGTCCCCAACTCTGAGGCTGGCAGGACTGCTTCCTTAAAAGGAGGTACATGGTGAGTCAGGCCACCTGGAGTCAAGTAGCTGCTGGTGAACTTTCACACTACCTGGCTTGTAGAAGGGTCGCCCAGGTTCTGGCTCTACCTTTCCTTGGCTTAGCCATGTGTGCCCGTCTGTGTCCATCAGGACAGCAGTGGACCCAGGGTAACCCAGGATAACCCCATCTTAATTAGTGACGTCCACAACAACCCACTTTCCAAATAAGTTACATTCTCAGGTCAGGGCTTCAAAACATGGATTTAGAAGGGTATAGTTCATCAGCCTTGTAGTTCTTTATTTTGGGGGTGCTGGGGATCAAACATGCCATGGCCGTGCTAGGCAAGGGCTCTACCGCGGAGCCATGCCCTGGCCCCAGCCCCTGAGGACTCTGAACAAGTGGGGCAGATGTGATTAAAACACTTGATTCCCACTTGCTTACCTCATTCGTGGACAGAGGGACAAGGGCTTCTTTTTCTCCTTTAACAGAGTAGGAAGCTTTTTCTCTGTGCTAAGAAGCAGGAAACTTAATTTCTAAATAAAGAAGGACTCCCCATGGCCAATCTTGGCTGAGAATGGAGCATATAGGCTTTCACTGTCCTTTAATTGAGAACAATAGTTCTTGTCACAGCCTATTAACTCTACCTCCTTCCCAGGAGAAAGTAAAATGAGGCCTGCCAGGGGGCAACCGCTCCTCAGAGGGCAGAGTCTGGCCGAGTGCCTCTCTCTACAGCCCATGTGGGAAACAACACAACAGGATGACTTTTGTGGAAATAGGAGTGGACAGTGGACAATCTTACTAGGGAACAGCCCTGGGCCTCCCACACCAGCCCTTACAAGGGCACCTCTGAGGGCCCCTGGGCTTTGTGTGTGTTACAGTTTAGAGCTGAAGTGTGCCCCAAATGTCCCGTGTGTTTGGGAGGTGGTCGAATCACAGGCACCACATTCATCAGTGCATTGATTCACTAATGAATTCATGGCTGAAAAGGCTCTTAGGAGGCAGGGCTGGTTGGAGCTGGGTCACTGGCAGCATGCCCTGGAGGCTGAGGTCTTGCACCCTACTCCTCCCTTCTCTGCTTCCTGGCTGCCATGCTGTGAGCAGCTGTCCTCCACCCAGCCCTTCCACTGTGCTGTTCTGCCCTAGAGCAGCCAACCATGGACTGGAGCCACTGGGAACTGTAAGCCGAATCAACCTCCCCTCTGTTAGTCATGGATGCTGGTGACTACTGTGTCCCCGGATAGGGAAGTGAGTAATAATAGCTTGCCCCTAAGATCACTCTAGTTGGTGCTTCTGGAAATCCATCCCACATGGAATCAGCCTCCAGCAGGGTGCCCTCCTCAGGGGCAGAAGCTGGATCAGCCCCAAGGAGGGTACCTCCACTGTCCTGGGGATGCGGATCCAGCCACCTATCTTTCACCTTCATCCGTACCCCCAGCTGCTGACTCCACAGCAGCTCTGTGCTACAGCTGCAGTTGTAGCTGTCCACATCTGACCACAAACACAGCCACCTGCCGATGTAGGGCAAGACGTGACTCCTGCTGAAGGAATCCAGGCTCTGCCAAGTGTGGGCTCTCCTGGCCATTTACCAGTGCAATGGCCTGGCTTCAACTCACTCCAGGTGAGCTGCAGGTCTTGGAAGTGAGTTGTGGCACCAGTGAAAATTATTCATCAAACAGTAAGCTTGACATCATCTGGCATGACTGAGCCCCAGAACTAGGGGGTTGGGGTGGGGGGATATCCTTTGTGCATCCGGAAGAGGGGACAGCAGTGGACAGATGTCTGAAGAGCCACTAGGGGCTGGCACTGAGATCAGGCTGAGCCTTCCAGCCCTTGTTCTCCAAACACCAGCTTTTGCCTCCTGTGTGTCCCCAGCCCCTTGGAAGAAAATCCAAGCAGACATTTGATTAAAAACATAGCTGGCTATGTTATCTTCTTTCTGTAGAACCATCCCGCAGGCCGCAGCCTCTCACAGTGTTGGATCTCACTCCAAACGTAGTTTTCCCCAAGCTTCCTTTGTGCACAGGGACATGGAGTGGGCCTGAGCTCAGAGTTTGACTGTTTTAACCTGGACAATCTTTAAATGATTTGGGTGAAATGTAAGTGGCTTCACGTCCTCAGGCCTTGGATAAATGTGGTAGAAGAAGGACTTTGGGCACGGGCCCTTGTTGTTGGCACCTAAGTGCCCCAGGTATTGCTGCCCAGATTCACAGGGGAGGAAACTGAGGCACAAAGAGGACACAAAACCCCAGCCTGCATCCCACAGAGAAGGCCGTACCCCCTAACTATTGTGGCTGAAATAAGTAATGGCATCAAGGAGTGGCGATGCCTGCAAATGTCATCCACCATAGAGGGCAGAGATGACGCAAATGCTGACCAGGGCCTTCTTGCATCCTGAACTCCCTGGGGCTCCACGTTGGTTCTCTAAGCCTACTGAGGACATGGCCACCCAGAGGGCACTGTCCCTGCTCTGAGTGCTCCTGTGGACAGGCTCATGGTCTCTAAGTGGGCAAGTCCAGTCCAAAGGTTCAGCACACTCACACAGTCCCTCCCCATGACCTCAAAGGGGAGGGCTCTGAGCACCACCTTCTGGCCACAGAAGGCTGCATTGTGGGGCTACAGGAGTGCTGCCTTCATCCTGCAGGGAAGTTGTCCTCTTCCCAGGCTGGAGGAACCCCTGTCCTGCCCCCTGCAGGGCCACACCTAGGTCACAGAGCCATCAGGCCGATCTGCCCCTGTATTCTCTCCCTGGAGCAAACAGAGAGCTATGAGGGAGAGATCAACCAATGAGAGGCCTGGGGCAGGAGGGCGCCTCACTCACAGGCTGTGTGGAAACGGGGGAAGAGGGTGTGTTTAGTGGCAGGAGGGAAGCGGGAGTCTTTTGTCTCTTTTCATCTCTGCCCAGAAGCTGTCATTTTAGGAAATAAATTGAATCCTACTGTAGAAAAAAAAAATCAGGAATGCTAAAATCAAAAACTGTGGGCCTCTGCCACCCAATTGTTATTTATGACTCCAAACAAATCATTTATCCTACACGAGCCTCAGTTTCCCCAATCTGCGAATGTGGGACAATAATTATTGCTCCTCCTTACCCTGAACATTGGCTGAGATGATATGGCTATCCAGGGAATACAATGTGGCTGTGCTTTTTAAAGCATAAAGCACTGTAAAAATGCAGGGAGTTTATTCTTGCTTGGTGGTAAGGAGAAAATTGGAGTAAGTGGTGTTATTATTTTCACGTTCTACTCCCAGGCTCTGTGATAGTAAAGATGTGGCAGAGATGGCATAAACCCTTTAAAAGCTTTATTGTATATTGATCAACAAAAAAGTCATTTTAAAGATATGTGCTGCACAAGAAAGCACCATGTTTATTAAAGCCAAATAAATGCATCTTTATAAAAGTAATCCAGCTCTTGCCGCTTTCATTTCCAGCTAGCTGACGAGAGGAACAGAGGGCATCGCGAAGCCAGGAGCTGTCTCGGCACTCTGGGAAGAAGCTCGTGCGATAGGGGTGGCCAGTGTTATTACTGGCAAAAGCCAGGGAACAGCAGCTGGCTCCCGGGCCCACAGAGAGAGGCAGGCAGCGGGCCTCGTGGAGGGTAGGACAGGAGGTATGGAAAAGGTGGGAGGAGAGTGGCAGAGGCCAGAAGGGGACAGGCATGAGAGGAAAGGTAGTGCATAGAGATGTCCACGTTCAGCATGGGAGAGGTCTCAACAGGACCCTTGCTGTCCTGACCAGGTGGACACCCTTCCCTGCCCAAGGAGGACTGAACTCACAGCAGCAGCTGAGCGGATCCCTGGGCAGGAGGGAATGGAGCCCCAGGGCAGCTGGCCAGCACAGTCAGACACAGAGCACACTGTCGAGACACTTGTCCCTCAGTGTGTGCGGCCAGCCACCAGGCCACACTCCTCAGACTGGCACACGCCGCCTCGCTTCCTGGTCTCAGGACAGCAGTGGCCCAGCACGTCACTGTCCGCAGTACTGTTTCCAGCAGATCCAGCTCTACTGGATGAATGCAGTCACCATGTTACCTTTACATCCTGGCACCTACCCAGACTCTTGGGCCAGCGCACACCACCAGGGAGGAAAGCAAAGCTGGTGACACCTGAGAGACACCTGCCGGACAACAGTCCCCATGGACTCAGGAGCTGATGGCTTTGGGATATGTTCCTCCTGCTGGGGCTCCTGAGGAGCTGTTATCTCCTGAAAGCCCCCTTGCTCTGATTGTGCTGAGCAGACAGGACCCAAGGGTCTGTGGGTTGTTAATATAACTAGAATGTAGCAAAAACTGTGCCTCTTCCAACGGGCTCTGAGCCAGGAGTTCAAGGAAGCCCATTAGGCCAAGGGAAGCCCAGCAAAGCACATGGTGCCCACCACACAAGCCCAAGGTTCTGGTTTTCATGGACTCTGCCTGGGATGGTGCCCTCTAGGGGTTTCCAGTTCCCACCGTTTCTGCTAGGGCTGGGTTGGAAGTGGGTTGCTCCAAGCCAAGGTCTTGCCGGGTGTAGAGTTTGCCTTGGGGACACTGGGAGGAGAGGCAAGACCCACCAGAAGGGAATGAGGGGTGTGGCCTCCTCCACTCCGTAGCAGGGTCCACATTCCTTCTCCACCTGCTTCTGGGAACTCATTTGCGGCTCCGGAAATACCCTTTCTCTATTGTTCTCTGGAAACAAAGAGCAGAAACACAAGAAAAATCCTTTCATTACCTGGTACAGTGTTGCAAATGGACACAACAGAGAGAGATAAAAGCCCAGGCTTGTCGGGGAAAACAATGAGGGATTCATGGACCCCGTGAAAGAAATGCACACAGGCAACAAACCAGCACACTTCTTTTCTTTTTCTTTTGAAATATTGTAACCAGGAAAGAAATATCAACCAGAGTCTTGACTTATTCCAACAGATCTACGCTACTGCCATGTTTAAATAAAGGAAGTTTGTGAATTACATAACCCTGCCCACACCTGCCAGGGGACCTGCAGAAAGTGAGCACTTGTCACACACAGGACATGGGATCTTCTGAGCTGGGGCCTGCCTGCAAATCAGCACAAGGCTCACAGAGAGCTCATTGCTGATGCTCTCCAACCCCTGCAACAGGGCGGCAGATGAGACCCAGGGGATCACTTCAGCTGCGGACACCAGGGCCACAGGACAAGGAAGCACTGGGACTCAGGGGCCTGGTCCCCCACACTCAGCCAGAGCAGGGTGATGTGCCTGCAGACAGTGTGGCCCAAGGCAGGTACCTTCTTCCCTCGCTGGGGTAGACGTGTCCTGGATAACCAGTGCTCATCTTCCTGTGCACAAGGCATTCGTGCACTCCCAGTAGCAACGGCTGCAATGGGGTAGGGACAGGGGCAAAGGCCAGTAGGGGGCCATCCCCTCCCCTTCTGCACACTGAAAGTGCTGCTTCTTGGGAAGGTTAGTGTCCCCAGGGATACTGCAGCTCCCAAAAGAAAGGTGACCCCACTATGCCAGACATGGCCCCCATGCTCAAGGTGTAGGCTGGTCAGGGTGGCTTCCTGTAGGAGCTGCTTAGTTGGACCTGCCTCCTCTCTATTCTGGAGTCACAAGGACTTTCTGAGTATGTGGCCATTCCCCTACTTGCCAGGTGTGCCCCAGTTCTTCATCTGTGCAGCCACCTCCTGCAGTGTGGTGAGGGCTCAGTGAGCTAGGCACTGTGGGGCACATACCTTGTCAGCTTTTATGACATCTGCGGCATCTGAAGGCTGTGTCCCACCATGGAGACAAGCATGGGTCTGATGTGAGAGGATTCCAGATGTGAACCCGAGGGCTTCACATGTACTTCCAACCATGGCATAACACAAGAGCTCCTGCATAGAGCAAGGGGCAAAACCACAGGTGCTCGGTTTGCCCTTCCTGCAGTCAGAAAAGCTTCCACCTTGAGCACAGGCTGGGATTCCAGATGCCAAGGTCACTGTGGCTGGCAGTTTTGCTCTGTCCAGGAAGGGTGAAGAGGGGGAACTAGAAGAGTGAGGAGCATTAGAGAGAAACCTGCCGGCATCAAGGGAACCCCTCCCTGCCATGCTGTCTTGGGGAAACTGAGTTGGTGCCCAATGGCTCCACTTGTAGCTGATGCCAAGGGATGCTGGCCATAAGCAGGTAGCCATAGTCTGGGTCCCAACATTTCCCAGCCTGTTCTGGTTTAGATCTAAAAGGCCCAAAGTGAGTTATGTATTTAGAGGATGATTCAGTCACAGGGCACAGTACCCATCAGGGTATCCATCTATGAATGTGTTCATGGCTGAAGGTGCTACAGGAGGCGGGAAGTAGTCACTGGGGCATGATCTAAAGATTGGTTTCTTGTCCCCAGACCTTCCTTCTCTGCTTTCCAGTTGCCATGGGCAGGCAGCTCTCCTCTGCCATGATGTTCTGCCAGGTTTTTTTCTGCCCTGGAACTGGCTGACCATGAACTGAAATCACAAGCTAGAAAGGCTGTCCTCCTTCTAGACTTGGATGCCAGGGATTGTATCCCAACAATGAGGAAGTGACTAAATCCCAGTCCCAGTGACCACCGCCTGTGGACCCCTCATCCAAACAATGGCATGGAACACTCATCAGCATCCAGCAGGAAAGCAAGGCTGGGGCTTGGAACGTAAAGAAGCTGGGATGGCCCAGAACACCCACATGCCTGGAGGCACCCATGTGACACCCAGTGCCTGTCCTGAAAGAAAGACCGGTGAGCACAGCAGGGCTAGGGAGGGAACCGATGTCATGGGGCCTGTGGTGAGCATTCATTTCCCAGGGATTGATCTGTTGTAGGGGACATATTGCATGTGCTATGTTGTGTTTGTGTGATGTGTGTACTCAGTCTGGTGTGCCCATTGGTGTATGTGTGTGGCAGGTAAATGTCTTTGTGTGTATAGTGTGTATGTATGAGGGTGTGTGTGTGTGTGTGTGTGTCCATGAAGGACTCTGGGGGACCCCAGACTGGTTTTGTAAAGGAGGCTGCATGACAGGAGGACTTGGTGGGGCTTCCTAAAAGGGGAGAATGGACTTAATTTGAATGACTCCAGGAGAAATACCATAACAAAAGGAGCCCCAGAGTCTCCTCTCCCTACTCTGTGACTGAGGATGGCAGGTGCCTTGGGTCCTAGGCCCCAGGAGGTGTCCGTGTGTCTGCCTTGCAGACAGCACTTCAGGGTCACACTGGAGCCCTCAGTGACACCATTTTCACTTTTCCGTATTGTTATTGTTTTAAGGTTGCAAAATGTGAATGCAGCAACATCCCTGACCCAGACATTGAGACCATCCGGTCTTCCTCTCCCCTACAGATGACAGACAACAGAGCTGTCTTCAGTTAAATGTGCACAGGATCTTGTAGTTTGTAAGCCATTCTCCAGCACAGAGTCATCACACATCAGGCATCTAGCTAGCCTCTTAGTGTGCAGGCTGGTGATAACCCTTTTATACACGAGTTTCACTTTCTGTTAAAATAGGGTTAAGAGCATCAGCCGATTTATTCAAGGGATTGATCTAGGGCCAAGCGTCTGCCTACATCTTCAAGTGCCCAGCAAGCATCAGTCTGCATCCATCCTCCATAACCTATGACTTATGGCAACCATCACAGGGTTTTGAACAGAGAAGCAACACTGCATCACAATTTAACAGGGTCACTGTGTCAGCTGGACAGAGAATAGGCCACGAGAACAAGAGGGGGGAAAGAGGCCAGTCTGAGAGCTTAGTAGTAGCCCAGCCCAGTGAGAGATGAGGGTGGGTTACAGCAGGTGGCAATGAGGTATGAGAAGTAATTAGTCAATTTCTGGCACATTCTGAAAATATACCTAGCATGATTCCTGACAATCAGATGTGAGGTGTAACAGAAAGAAAAGTCAAAGCTGTGTCCAAAGTGTTGAGTGTGAACACTTTGGAAGACGGGCAGAGTACTTAAGTGAGGTGAGGAAGACCTCAGGGAGAGGATCTCTGTGGTACAAGAGGGACATGAAATCAGAAATTCCACTGTGATCACGTTGAATGTGAGATGCAGGGGAGAAATCCCAGTGGATTATGAAAGAGTGTTGGAATGGTAATCTAAGCTGGTAGTAAGGTTTCATACCATGATTCTAGGTGAGGTCTCTAGAAGATGATAATGGGTGGGTTCTTTTTTTCTTTTTTTTCAGAACGGGGGATTGAACTGAGGTCCTTGTGCTTGCCAGGGAAGCACTTATTCTACTGAGCTATCTCCCCAGCCCATGGATAGATTCTTGTGATGGTTTAAATCAGAAGTTTCCCCCAAAGACTTGTGAACTGAGGGTGCAAAGCTCATCAACAGAGCGACCCACTGATGAGTTTCAGCTGAGCAGGCTTGTTAGGAGGTGAAGCCCAGCTGGAGGAAGTAGGGCACTGAAGGGATGACTAGGAAGGACACTTCCTGTCCCCAGCCACTTACTTTCTCTCTCCCTGGGTCTGAAGTTCTCAGTCTCTTTCCTGACCCCTATGATGTGGCAGTAACCTGCGTTCTGCCTGTCCACTATTGTTGCAGTCAGGATTTACAAGGAAAACAATTAAACATAGGATACATCACTTATAAGATTATTTTATAGTAGTCACCCAAAGAGTCAAGTACAAAGAGAGCAGGAAATCTTGCCATGCACTAAAGACCCAAGAATCCAGCTGAGGGCCTGGATCCCACAGAATGTCCTGCATGAGTTCAGCTGAAGACCTAGAGCCCATAACAATGCCTACCAGGAGTCCAACTGGAGGCCTGGTGCCCATGACAATGTCTCTGGGGAGATCTGCTCTGGGAAGGCTGCAAGGTCAGTGGTGGAAGCTAGAAAGTATGTGCCAGCAGGATAAAGGGTCTATGCCAGAAGACTGAGGGATCTGCACTGGAGCCAGGAAGCAGTGCTCAAAGTAAGAACCAGCACTTCCCTGAAAGGTACTGCAGCCATCCTCAGCAACAGTGAGTCCCAAGCTCCAGCGAGAAGAACAGCCATGTCTGTATCAAAAAAGCCAGCACAGCAAGCTTCTCTGGGACACTGGACAGTGCACCATCTTCTACTCCAGAGCCAGGGAGCAATGTTCCAAATGAGGACAGAGCTCCCCTAAAGTGAACTGCAGCCACTCTCGCAACAAGGTCCCAAGTTCCTCTGATGATGAGAATAGCCAAGTTCATATCAGGAAAGCCAGCATGACAAGCTCCTCCAAGAGGACCAAAAGCACTAGGAGAACCAACAGCCCCTAATAACTTATTCTCCTTCTCCTTCTCCTTCTCCTCTTCCTCCTCCTCCTCCTCCTCCTCCTTCTCCTCCTTCTCTTTCAGTTCTCCTTTTTATTTTGTTAGCAGCAATCCTCAGGTGCATCTCCCACACCCACAACTACATTGGCTCAGTTCACCTGACTGTTACAAGTTGACCACCAGTTGTTAGTCCACCATAACTATGATGTTTCTGACTTACAGCCAACTGATCATGGACTGAAATCCTGAGCCAATGTAAGTCTTTTCTTTCCTAGTTGTGTATGTGAGATACTTTGACCCAGCAATAAAGGATAAATAGAGAAAACCAGTATCAGAGAAGTGTGGTCATTGCTGTGATGACAGCTGGCCATGTGATGCATAAAATTGTGTGATTGGTTTATAGGAGGCTTTTGGAAAGGCTGGAGACACAAGCTAGAGAAAGCTTGGAGCTTAATGGACAGTTCTGATATGAGTTCTGAAAACCAGAATACAGATAGTAAAGACTATGCATCAACTAGGTATCACATTCAGGCAACAAACTTACTATATTGTGTCTATGTCACGAGGCATTATGGAAGGCTGAATTTTAAATGTGATGGGCCAGTTTATTTGGCAGAGGAAATTTCAAGGCAACACAACATGTGAACTGTGCTATAAGTATTGCTGGCTGTTTTGTTTTGTTTTGCCAGATTAACAGTGAGAAAAAAAATAAACAAACAACAACAACAACAAAAAAAAAAAAAACAGTGAGAGCACAAAGCAAAAAGTAGAGCTTAAGGATTTGGAAAACTTCCTGTTCGGCCAGAAAAGAAGTGCACTTGAAGTTGGAGCCAACAAAGTTGTGGTTGATAAAGAGATTAGAACCATTAAAGGAAGCCAATTATTTTACACTGGAACTAATAGAAGGATACCTCCAGGACATCACAGGAATGCCCCACATCCCTCCCATCACAGGCACTAGACTGGAAAATTTAAAATTCTTTTCAAAGGACTTTCTAAGAATAGAGCCCCAAAGAGCCCTGCTCACTCAGAGCAACCTAAGGAAGGATTTCATCCAGGTACTCAGAGGCCACTGCAGTTGTGGTTCAAGGGGGCCCAGCTAACACCCAAGCTGATGGCCGACCTAGGCATTGTCTATGTGATGCTGAGTTTGCAGGAATGCAGATTGCAAGAGTTATCAGATCAAAGAGGCTTCCAGCCAGATATCAAAGGAAAGCCTGAGGGGCCAGGAAAAAAACATATGCCAAGCTTGGAGTCCCTTCCTTCTGTGAGTCCTCGAGACAGTGATATGTGAAGCTATGGGGATGAGTGTATGAAGACTCTATGGAGTTGGAGAAGCCAAGAAAGATCCATGTAATGAGTATATCCAGCCCAAGAGAGAGGCCATGCAGGCTAGAAGCAGCAATGAGATAGGGTGGGGCCGCCTAAGCCTTTGTCTCACAAATCTTGCTATAATGTACCCCAGATTCTGGACATGAAGTCACAGGATTTAACATCTGCTCTGCTGATTTTAAGACTTTTTTGTTCCAATTCCTTTTTATTTCTCTTCTCCCTTTCAGCATGTGAACACTTACTCTATGCATCTATTGGAGATCATGTTATTTTTTAAATGAGCTCATAGCTAATAATTGCTTTAAGTCTCAGAAAAGACTTAAGACTTGGATTTTTGAGAAATATTATGTTGAGAAATACTTGTTGAGATTTTTACAAATCTTAGAGATGGAATGCATTTGTCATAATGAGGTAAAGATGAGCCTTTGGCCGATATGATTTAAATGTGAAGTATCCCCACAAAACCCATACCTTGAAGGTGCCAGGTTTGCCAATGGATCATAATTAACCCATTGATAAGTTCATAGCTTAATGAGTAATTAGTAGGCAAGAGTATATCCTGTCCACAGCTCTGTCACCTCTCTCTCTCTCTCTCTCTCTCTCTCTCTCTCTCTCTCTCTTTCTCTCTCTCTCAGCTTTCAGTCTGCCATAAGGTAGGAAGCTTTCCTTTGCTTTGTCTCTCTACTATGGTGCCTTGGAGTTAGCCAATTGTGGACTGAAACCTCTGAAACAGGTGAGCCTAAATAAATCTTCCATCCTTCAAGCTTCACATGTATTTTGTCCAGCAATGAGAGGCTAGCTAACACAGTGCTTTAATTTAGATTTTAAGGGCTCCAATCGTGACCATTGATTGAAGTTTTGGCCTCTAAGATGGCACTCTTGGGAGGCTATAGAACATTTACGAGTGGAACCTTGTGGGAACTCTTCAGGTCACTGGGGCCATGCACTCAGAAGGAACTGTGAGGGATTTCTTCCCACCACACACTCCCACCACAATGTGCTGCTTCACCATGGCTCAGAAACAGCAAGGACAGCTGACTATGGACTGAAACCTTCCAAGTTCTGAGCTGCAATAAACCTTTCTTCCTTATAAATTTATTGTCTCAGACATTTGTTAGGATGACAGAAAGAGCACACAGCAGGACACAGAAAAGGACCAAAGACTTTGGTACCTCCATACTAAGAGGTTGAGAGCAGGGGAGAACAAAGCAAAAGGGCTTGGGAAGGACAGACTAGAAGAGCATGAAAAACACAGTGAGAGGTGAAGAAACCAAGACAGTGGAGGTAGAGTGGTGAGCCCTGGCATCAAACATGGCAGAGGGTGCAGGCCAGAGCAGATAGGAACTCATCCCCTCCATTCTGGAGTCTATAACCAAGATTACATTCACCCCTGACCCTCTTTGCTTGGGTTTTAGATGTGCACCTCAGGAGTCACACTTGCTGGTTTCCACCAAGGGACTGCATCAAATTCAATGGCCAGCATGGTGGCAATGGACACCCAACGACATGAGCTTATGTATTTACCTGTAAGTTTTAGGAGCACAATATCCTAGCCCAAGACCTATCACAGAAACTTGAAAAATAAAACCCACTCCAGCCTCATATTCCCAAGCAGAGGAAAAAATGCTCTCATGACCTCTTCATTACATTGATAAACTCCAGAAATTGCCTGGTCTCCAAGGAGAGGGAAGACGGGCTGGATCCCATTGCACAGAAAGAACGTTACAGTTATATGTCAAGTATAGGCACTTTAGGGGATTTCCCTTCAAGAGAAAATCAAATTCTTAGGTGAAAATAGTAATAAACCAAAAACCTAATGAAACTCATTACCCTCAAATGCCCCAGAAGTTATACCATGAACTCATTTCTGTAGTGCAGAAATCTAAGGTCTCCAGTGATGAGGCCACAAGTTCCTTAACTCCTCAGTGTCTTAGTGGCCTCACTTATAAATGGAGGATAATCAGAACACTGCCCACAGTTGCCTATGAATTAAATGCCATAAATTGAATGAACCTGGCATATGGTAGCTGATAAGCACTATGATACCATGAGTAACTTGCTTTAAATCTGTGTTCCAACATGATGAATCTCCAACAAACATGCTTCCACAGTAGGAAGCAGCAGTGGGGATGGCAGTCCCAAAGGCCAGGTCGCAGCAGAACTCAGCCCAGCCCTCCCCAGCTTCCTATACAACTCTCAAGGGAATGTTAGCTGGGAAGCAGCCTGCTCAAGCCTATCTTTTTCATTCTCCAGATTAAAGCTCTCAAGGATTCTGAGTGGCAAGGGAAGCAGGAGGGAACAGGGCTGGCTTAGGATTCTAACAGGCCTGTAGTTTAAAAACAAACAGTAGCCATCGCCTTGTGCATACAGGTCTACATCCTGCTTGCTGTGTCAGGAAGAATATCAGCAGGGTGACCTCCTTTGTCAGGTACATCTTGTGTGTGCTGGGCCTGGCCCTCTTCTGTAGTGCAGGAGGCACCCTAACGTCCCAGGAGAAAAAGCAAACAAACCTACACTCAACTCAGCCCAGTGCAACTTGAGCAGGAGGCACCCTAATGTCCCAGGAGAAAAAGCAAACAAACCTACACTCAACCCAGCCCATTGCAACCTGGGCAGATCCCAGGCACTGTGTGCTTTGCTCCTCGCAGAGGTATGGCCTGATACCAGGCACCTTGGGGTCTCCCCTCCATGGGGCTACAAGTTATAAACCTTCCCATGTGGAGAATATCAACATTCCACAACCAGGAGGTGAAGAGGAAAGGTTTCTGGAAAATGATTTTAAGATAAATCTAAACTTAACTCCATCCATAATAATTATTTTTAGTTAAAATAATACCTCATCTCTCAAAACATAGCAGCTCTCTGTGAGGAGATTGACATGCATCATCACTTAATTTCACAAGTACTCTGTGTCAAGAGCTTCAGCTCTGTTCTGCAGTGGAGGGAGCCAGGCTGTGAAGGGGTGGGCTGGTCTCAGCTGTGGCTACCGGGACCCATCCTCACTATGCGATCCAGGAGATCTGCCTCAGCTAAACCCCTCCCTCTGCTCCCTGTTCCCAGATGACACTAGCAGCTCTGTCTCTTCCCTTTCCCTCATCCTTATTCTATCTCCAGCTGAACAAGTGAGTTGAAATAATCTAGAATAGGCCTTCTTTATTGTTCTGTGGTTTGGTTTGGTACCATTTCAGAACTCCTTCCTCACTATTGTATTACATTTTTCAATCCTATCACCAACCATTGTATAGATTCTATTGTTTTATCCACACCTCTGTTTTTCATATGTTTCTTCCTCTTTGTTTTGGGTCCCTCAGACTCCTTTTTTCTGCCAGGATGAGGTATTTTAAGAGTGGGGAATGTCTTGGTGGTCCTGGTGGTGGGAGGTGCACTGTCCTGTCCTCTGCCCATGCCTGCAAGATAGTTGGGCTGGGTATAGAATTCAGGTACTACTGCCTCACCTTCACCCCCAGTCTGCTGGTCTACTATTTTCTATCATTTCATTTCTTAGACAAACTCCCAGGCCTTGTGTGTTTACATAATTTTTCTTTGTCTTTGGAATTACATATATGTCTTTTAAAATACTCTCCCCAGGGCCCGGGAGATGGCTCAGTGGAGTAAGCGCTTCCCTGGCAAGCACAAGGACCTGAGTTCAATCCCTGGTTCTGCAAAAAAAAATAAATAAATAAAATAAAATAAAATACTCTCCCCAGCATGTGGTAAGTATTTCTTATCTGTGTTCAACTCAAAGAAGCCTTGCGTCGGTGGCTCTGACAGTCTCCTCCATCCCTATTCTGCCCCTGGCTTCCTGGGATGTGAAAGGATGGGCCTCCCTGTACAAATGCTTCCTTCCTTGATTCTATCTTAGCCTTTTGGCCCCAGAGCACTATTTCCTGAACTGAATTGCTCCAAGACTTTTGCCTATCACATTAGATTGTAGTTCCATCTCTCCTCACTTTGCTGCTTCTGCTGAGTTTGTCTGTTATGCTAAAAATTATGTTTATATCTCCAGTGATTCTCTGGAGCACTGGCTGCTCATTTTATTAACAGAAGGAACTCTTCTTTCCTTTATACAAAGCTTCTGAAATTTTGTGGCAGAAGGCTGGATTGTCTGGAGGGCTGTATGACCTCTCAAACTAGAGACCTCTGCAGCTCCCCATCATTCTCCATGTCTAAGCGCTGCTCATTGATGACCTGGAAAGACAGAAAAGCAGGGACTCTGACTGAAGGATGCTGGAAGCTAGAGGGATTCTGGGCAACCAGGACATGGGATCTTTGGGAGAGGATGGAGAGTAGAACTGGGCAGCAGGATGGAGGGTGGGAAGCGGGGAAGAGGCTGACTTGCAGGCAGCCACTCAGAACTAGAGGGAGGTTCTGGGCACACACTTCTGGTGCAATAATAGAGGCTGTTGTTGAGTTTCCATACCATGCCAGGTTCACTCTCGCACCCCACACCTCTTGCTGTTGGGGTCTTGGGGCAGCTCTGGGAGTTTGAGAAGACAGAGCTGGCAGCACATGCTTCCTTCCCCAGCTGTATGGCGTGGATCTAGAAGTGGGCCACAGTAGTATGGTATATTTTTTGTATCTTTTGTTTGTGATCTATAGGTCACGTGCCACTGTCACCTAACAGAATCTGTAGGAGCCACCTGAGGACACACGCTGCTGCCTCTACTCTGTAGATCCTTGCCTGATGCATCCTTTCTTGAGGTTCCCTGTCTTCCTTGCCTCCAACTCCCAACTGGAGGAGAGAAGTTAGGGACCCTGCCCTAAGCTTGGGCTGTTGGTTTCTTGGCCTCAGCAGAAGAGGAAAGTGCTCTCGCTGATGTAGGTCTTCCACCTCCTCTGTGATGGGTGTGACAACGCAGACTCCTGGATGTACTCTGAACAACCTGCATTTTCTCCTCCTGCCTTTTCTGCCTTCTCTATACTCTTGGACTTGTCCTTCAAAAGAACTCAGATTTTTTTCTCCTTTGTCCATACAAAGGGCAGCCCCATTCACTAAGCGATCCCCATCAACATGAACTTCTGCAGGTACTAGGTTTAAATTTGGCTTCTTCCAGAGTCCTGCCAGGGAAGGGAAGAGATAAACACTTCTAGTAACACAAAAATGAATACAGTCTCATGAGAAAGACACGGTGCAGCCTAGCAAGTCAGTCCATGGGAAGGACCCTCTCTGGACTCTGCTTCTCTGGGCTGACATCACCATCCAAACTAATGATCACCACAGCTTAAGCCAGTGGACCCTAGAGCTGCAACTCACAGGACAGTGCTGTCATTTGTGAAGTCACAATCACAGTTTCAGCCTGCAGTTTCAGCGGAAGAAGCTGCTCCTCAGGCAGCAGGACAGGAGCACAGCAGAGCTGTAGAGAAAGAAGTATTCTGTAAAGCAAGCCCTGGAAATGAAGATGAAGGAAGCAAGTAGTCAACAGAGGCACCATAGAGGTCA
Organism: Octodon degus; assembly: GCF_000260255.1. Classification (NCBI taxonomy): domain Eukaryota; kingdom Metazoa; phylum Chordata; class Mammalia; order Rodentia; family Octodontidae; genus Octodon; species Octodon degus. The sequence continues at coordinate 4,398,159 of NW_004524621.1, read as the reverse complement.
CAGATGTATTGAGTCCAGGGTGACAAGCTTCAAACCCAAGAAAACTTTCCTGGAAGGTGAGCCAGTCTAGTGGGTTGAGAAGCTGCTGGGTTTCCAGGGCTCCACATGGTACCTACTTCACTAACTGTAATGACAGAAACATAAGCACCTACCACTTGGGCAGAAAGAGCCACTCGTTTGTGTGCTGCCATTAAGCCAGGATGCTTTATCGTCAGGATTTGTGCTTCATATAGAGAGAAATGGTTTCTAGCCATTAGACATCACTTCTTTCCATTCTAGTGCCTGTTTGTAGAACATAATGACTCCATGGCTCATATGGAGTTGATGTGTGTACACACACATCTTCATTTCTTCTATATCTTTTTCTCTTCCTCCCCATCTCATTAGATGTGGTGATATTAGTTGGTAAACTATTTCCCCAACTTTTCATGCTAAGACTTATTCTTCAGAATCACACTGTAGGACACAGCTCAGTATCTTTGGTTTTCCATGCAGCATTGCCCTCTGTGCCATTAGGAGCCAGTGACTGGGAGCTCCCTGGTTAGTGTCTCTTTGCTGCTGTAACAAATCACAAATGTAGGTTGCATTATCTTTTGTATGTCTGGGCCAGCACCTTCGCTCCCTGCCCAGACCTGTGTCTACAGCCATCTTCCTCCCCACCAAAGCCAGGGACATCAGAATTGGGTTTCAGGCTTCAGGCTGAGTCCTGAGACTCTCCCACCACCACCACCTCCACTTTTGTAGAGAGAGTAGCATGTTACGGACAACGTCTGGAAATCTCTGGGATTTCAGCAGCCCACCTGTCTGGGGAAGCTGGCTGAGATACCCACCGATGCTTTCTGATACTGATGCCCCCACTTAACTATCTGGTGTGTCTTGAAAGTATATGTGGCCTTTTGTAAATCAGAATGTATTTTATTTTTTAAATGTATTTTTTGGGGGGGTGGTTGTTTTTGTTTGTACAAGGTCTCACTAGGCAGCCTGGACTCGCAGTAATCCTCCTGTTTGCAGCCTTCCCAGCACTGGGATTATAGGCATGTGTCACCATGCCCTGATTTAGTGGCCAGCTCAGCACAGCCAGGTGTGGGGCAGGTGGGGCATGTGTTGCCAGGGATCGAACCCTTTAGTACACTGAGCTATCTTGCTGGCCCTAGAATCTATTCTAAATGCGTGAGGGAAGGTTGTTATTTAAAGGCAGCCTGACTTCCTCTTCTCTCAGACCCAAATGTGCCTCCTCAGTCATTTTAAGGCCACCTCCCTAGGTCTGGTGGTACACACCTAAGTGCGGCACTCTGGGAGGCTGAAGCAGGACAACTGCAAGTTCAAGCTCAGCTTGGGCAACTAGAGACCTAGAAAGACCCTGTCGCAAAATACAAGAGGGCTGGGATGTGGCTCACTATGAAGGTCCTGGGTTTAGTCCCCCAGTACTGGAAAAAAAAAAAAAAAAAAAAAAAAAAAAAAAAAAAAAAAAAAAGACAGGTGTCATGGTTCAGGAAAAAGAGCACAGGCCTCTGAGGGCTCAAATCCAGATTGATGTTTGCTCTCTGAGATCTTAGAGTAATGGTCAACTCTCAGGTCCTGGCGACCCCTGTGATGAGAGCAGACATGGAGGAAGATGGAAGGCAGAGTCCCAGGACACAGCTGCAGCTCAGCATTGGTGTTCCTTGCCTCAGTCTCCCTTTATAAATAGGGATGCTGGTATCTGCAGCTTGGCCTCCATCTCGGTTACTCTTCTCTCGTTGCTGGGACAAATACCTGACACCCAAAATGAAGGAAGGAAATGTTTATTTAGCTCACAGTCAGTGGCGGTCTCAGTCCACACTGAGCTGGCTCCAAGGCAAAGCAGCACAAGGCAGAGGACAACCTTTCGTGGCAGTGGCAAAGAGCAAGAGAGCAAATGGGAGGAGTAGCAGCAACAAGGGCAACAGAGAGGAAGTCTGTCTCTATCTCTCTTAAATTGCAATAAGGGCATCAGCCCCAGGCTGGGGGATGTCCTCATAACCATAATCCCAGCAGAAGTCAGACCAATAATCTCAGCCTTGGATCCTGAATCAATCACAAACTCTAGAACTCCACCCCATAACTGAATAAGGCTTTGGGGGAGGGAACAGCTAGACACAAACCATAACAGCCTCCCACTGCTTGAGCATATAATGAGGATTGATAGCACTGCCTTGCAGACTGACTGCCAGCCAGCAGCGCTGGGAACAGAAGGAGTCTAGTCCAGTATCTGCCAGCGGTGTGGTCCTGGCAGTTCCATCCCAGCCCAGTGCACCTTCCCCTGCTCCACACAGGGCACTGTGTCTTCCAGGGCCATGCCTACTGCCACTTCATCCACGGGATGGCCCAGGTGGCAGGCTCTGTGACCACATATTGCCAGGCCTCCCTGTCTGTAGCCCCAATGCCTGACTCTCCTGCACCAGGAGCCCCGGTGGTGTTGGGGCCCAAAGAGGAAATGGGTTTCAGTCTGTAACCTGCTCTTGGGGCAGGTGGCACTCTGCAGGTTGTCTCCAGCTGGATACTGTGTGATGTCCAGGGAAGGCACTTCCACTGGGTGGCCCTAGCCCCGCAATGAACAGCAGAAGCCCAAGAACTGGGCCTAGGGTTTTGAATGGCATTCCTACTGCTCATTGTACCTGTTTCTCACCTGACAGTGGGAATGACAAAGGAATGACAGATGGCCACCAGGGTGAAACAGTTCACTGAAAACACTGGTCTGCTTATTATGGTGAGACAAACCTCATTGCATCCGAATGTGGCAGTGCATGTCTGTACTGGATAAGAACACACACACACACACACACACACACACACACACAGCACCACATCTTAAGATATTAACCAGGATTCCATGAGCTCACCAACCAGTGTTTAGTTTCCTGAATTATCTCATAAATGACTTTGTCATTTTGTTCCAATCAAAGTCCAAATAAAGTCCAGGTGTTACAGTGGACCACCTGGGGTTCAGGAGCCCTTCTGGTCTGTTACTACAGGATTGGCCAACTCTGCTAAAGAGGATCAAAGAGTAAATATCTGAGGTTTCCCACTTAAGCAAGTGAATACAGCTGTGTGCCCATAAAAACTGTGTCCAAATGTATACAGCTGCGTGCCTATTTTATCAGCGTAGGAAGGTTTGGGCCCCAGGATGTACTCCACCTATGCGATACAGGCGTGGCTGGATTCAGGCTTGATTCTGTGGGGAAAAACAAGCTAGGAGTAGCATGGAAGGCTTCCACCTGGGGTGGCTCGTGCTCTCCCTCTCCCCCCTCTCCCTCCCTTCTTTCCTCCTTCCTTCCCCTATTTGTTCAAGGCCTTCAGTGCCTAGATCCATGAAATCACCAAGCCCATGATATGTGAACAATCCTTCCTCATTTACTAGCTGCCTTACACCAATGAGGAGAAACTCAGCATTACAATTATTTGGTTATAGTTTGGAGATAGTACCAGAAAGTTAAGATAATAAATGCTCAATTTTTTTACTTTCTTTGCCAGCTCTTAAAAATACTCCATTGGGTTCCTCAGCACTCTTCAAAGTTAATCAATGTATTTTGGAAAAGAACATTCCGAATAAATAGGTTTCAACATAATTGCAATATTTTTGAGCCACTACAGTTATTGCTTGTCATGACATTTGAACTGTGCCAGTTTCGCCTCAGCTTGTGATAAGACCTTAGAAGGCTTTGAGAGCATCCTTGCTTTCTGACGTGGGGCGATGTTCGAGGTTGTCCCATTCCGTTTATTAAATCAGCCTTCCCCAAGCAGCCCTGGGTCTCTCTAGAGGGAAGTAATAGTTAAAAACCCTAATTTGAGAACTAAGGATGCCTGAAGTTTGTGAAGCTTTCCAATAAACATAACAAAGGAGTAGCCATTTACACAGCAGCAGACTTCAGGAATGCACAAGAACCTCCCTACAGAATAGTGGCAGGCAGCCTCACCTGGTGAGTCCAACAGACACAAAGTCAGGGACACAGAGCACAGTCACCAGTGTGGAATGCTGTCATGGGCCAGGGGAAGAAGGGTGAAGATTAAGAAATGTCCATTCAGTGAGCTGAATTTTGAGGGGGTTTTGAAAGGTGTGAGAGGGAGCGGGTGAAGGAGAAGGTTGATAGGGAATGTCAACAGCAACATCAAGCTTTCCAGAAGTTCACCAGAGACGGAAGGAGATACGAAGCTGTGACCTCCAAAGGTTAGATCAGGAAAAGTTGAAAATGTAAATAGGACATAAGAATGTGCATATGTTTATGAGCTGCTAAGGTGGATCGAGGAGGCAGGCAGAAAGTGGAGCTACAGAAGAGGGATGTGTCGGGGTGCTGTAGGCAGCTAAATTAGATAGAAATATTACAGGCAGTCAGACAGGGCCAGGTCCTCAAGGAGACAATATAGAAGCCATGGTGACTTTGCAACTTTTTTTTTTTTTTTGCAGAACTGGGGATTGGACTCAGATACTTGTGTTTGCCAGTCAAGCCCTTATCCTACTGAGCCATCTCCCTGGCCCCCAACTTTGCAACTTTGGAAGAGACAGATACTGCTTGCTGTGGGCCAGACCTCAAGACAAAAGAGTAAACAAATGTAGCCACATACTTCCCTAAGGATGGGCATCAGGGATTAATATTCTAAATAGTAATCAATCACCTCAAAAGAGCCCAAATGAGCCACTAACCCAACCCCAACAGGAAGAGACCCTGTCCCATATTCTTGCCCACTTGCTACATAACTTGCTTCCCCATTTGGTCCTGGATCTAATCAATTTACCTGAGCAGTGGTGCTTGTAATCTCATCGGTTGACCACATCAGGTCCCACGTAAGCGAGTTCCACCTTAGACCCTCCTCACTGCATGGTTTTACTCTATAAAAGTCTCTAGAAGAGACAGCTTCCTGGAGACAACCTGCTTGGGCCTCCCTTCTATCCCTCTTAGACAGAAGCTTTCTTTCCCAATAAATATTCTGCTCTTAACTTCCATTTGTTCCTAAAATTCATTCTTTGGTTTTAGAAAACATGAACTCGTTCAAGTACCTTTCAGGTCGTGGGTTTCATTTTCCCCCTATATCAGGGGCTGACTTTTCACTCTGAAAAGTCAGGCAGCTCCTGTAATAGACAAGAAGGAAGGATGCTCCTGGTCTAGTCCAGAGAAGAGCCATATCTCATTTAACCCTTACTTTCCAGCTGTGGGCACAGTGCCTGATACATAGGACATCTTAGCCGCATACTGAAAATGACCTAAGACACAGATGAAGAGAACAGAAAATAGTAGCTCTGGAAGTGGTGGTGTGACCCCCTTCAAAGTACCCCTTCATGGTAACTCTGAAGTGCTAGACTTCAGGACATGCACAGCCTAGCAGACCACATGCAGAAGCAGCCAGGGAATCCAGCAAGCTTACTAAGCCAGACATGTAAGGAGATTTGCAGATACAGAAAATAGTGCCACTGCTTTTGGTGCTTTCAGTGAAAAACAGTTTTCATTAACACGGTAGTGGGATTGCTGTGTCATATGTTTATTAGCGTTAATACATATTACACTGTACCACATAACTATGTTATTAAGTGTCTGTAATATTTCTGTTTGAATTACTGGTTAGTAGATATGGATAGGTGAAACCATGTAAAGAGTTCTGTGAGGCTCTTAAGAAATTTGAAGTGTAAACAGGCCCCAAGACCAGAAAGACTGAGAACTGCTGTTGTAAAAGGAACTCAGAGCTGGCAGTAAGAGCCAATAATCACCACCAGAACACATGGTGCTACAGTGTTCTGCTGATTGCTACACTCCCACAGGGCTTGGTTAGCTCCTAGAGCTAAAAAAAAAATGGCTAGTTGCTCACCTTCTGCTGTCCGGAGACAAGTTAAAGAGTGCAAGGAGTGATCAAAATATATGCTGAAGCTTGTATTTTTAAAAATTCACTATTGTGAAGAGCCCTGCCAAAATCATTCGGTTAGTACATCTGGCTGCTGGAACCCTTGTTTCCCAAAGCCAGGATCATGGTCCTGAGAGGGCATCCGAAAGACCATTTGTAAGGGCAAGAAGGTGACAGTCACTGAATGCTGTCACCTCAGCTCACATCACTAACCCATGAGACACCTCAGCCACTTTTTCGACCTGCACCTGCTCCTGTGTCCTGAGTCCCAATGCACCTGTTTCCCTGAAAACCAGAGCCAGCCTTTTGTGGGAAAGGCTGGAGAATGTTTGCATCACGTGGAATCTGGAATTTCAAGCACAAACTTTAATTAGACTAGAGTTTTACAAATTTCCCTTGTGACTTTTAACTATTAGAGAGAGCAAACACCTTTAATATTGAACATATATATCATGTGACCTCTGTGTCAAGGTCGTTAATAAATTCCATGTCTTTTTGCAAGGCTTAGAGCCTTCGTAGAGCTGTCTGATGTCTTTTGAACCCCTCAAGACTGGACATCAGGGAGGATAAGTAATCATTTCTTTAAAATTGTATTTCCTTTACAACCCTGAATAGGAAATGGGAATATATGAATGTAAAAGCTCAGGAATAATTTTGCAGATATATGGAGAATATCAATTTAGGTTTTACCCCAAGACCCAACTAGACTTTTCCTCTTCGTGTGGCTGGGGATTTGCTGAGTTTCGATTGAGTTTGGGGAAAACGTGATGTATGCTTAAAGTCTTCTGAAAATCAATAGAGTCAGAGATTTCTGACTCAGGGTCCTAGGATGCTAACTTTAGGGAGGCAGGAATAAAGGTGAAGTCTTCGCGGAAGTCAATGGAAGTTGCATGGAGAAAGGAAACTTGGCGTCCACCTGCTCACTGTTTGAAAATGGACTGTTTAAAAAAGCTGTGATAATTCAGCTGGAGGAGACAGAAAGATTCAGTAGAAATCGATGACAGTAGCTTCTGCAAATGTCCCTGTCACACACCCCGCGGTACCCAAAATAAATTAACCTTCCCTGCTTGCATTACTGAGCGCAGTCTCCAACTTAGGGTACATGGCTAAGCGGATATTAATTAGCTGATCCAGGGCGGGGAAGGGTCGTGGCAGCGGAGTCCATGTGGCAGTCCCGACCAGACAGTCACACACTGACCAGGTGGGCTGAGGGGACTCTGGGCGAAAAAGAGAGCGGAGCCCTTAGCAGGGTCCTGTCGGTGCAACTGAAGAGGTGGACCTTGAGGCAGCACCTCTTCAGGGATGAAGCCGTCTCCCGCAGGCAGCACCCCAGCCCTCCACCCAGCCTGGCGAAGCTCGCGCATCAGTTGCTCCCGCACCCCGAGACCCCCAGGTTGGCCTAGGCTCCTCCGCCCTACCCCCACGCGTGGGGTGGGGGAGGGCGGACGGGCGCAGGATAAGCAGCTGGGCACCAAAGGAGTGCGCCCAGCGAGGGGAGGCTTGGGCTCCAAATTGACCTTTACAGCCCCAGGCTGTCATCCGTGACCCCCAAGTCATCCTGCAGAACAAAGGGACACCCGCCGGTCCGGGGGCTTGCTCGGACCCTTGCTGCCCCTTTAAGGGTTCCCGAAACTTTTCCTCTGGTAGCAGATTAGCCTCGTCACATCCGCTGGCCGTGGCCTCCGGGGGCCGCGTTCTGAACAAAGTCAGGACCTGAGTTTCCCCGGGAAGTGAGGAGCACGGCACGGAACCAGCGCTTTCGTGGGGTGCGCGCCCGGGGGTACCCCGCACGCCCCAGACTCGGCCGCGGCAGCGGGGCGGGGCCGCGGCGCCAACTTGCTCAAGTTGGCTGCGCGCTGGGAGCCGCTCAGCGGTGGCTCCTCCCCGGCCTCCGCCCACCTCCGCCGCCCGTCCGGCCCGTGCGCGCCGCAGCACGCGCGCCCCGTCCGGACCCCGCTGCGGGGATGGGCGCGCTGGCCCGGGCGCTCCTGCTGCCCCTGGTAGCCCAGTGGCTGCTACTGCCCGCGGCCGCGACCCCCGCGCCCTTCACGCTGCCTCTCCGAGTGGCTATGGCGACGACTCACCCGGCCTCCCCAGCCCCGGTGCCCGGGACCCCCGCGTTGCCCCGTGCGGATGGTCTGGCGCTGGCCCTGGAGCCTGCCGGTGCTGCCGCCAACTTCTTGGCTATGGTGGACAATCTGCAGGGGGACTCCGGTCGCGGCTACTACCTGGAGATGCTGATCGGGACCCCGCCGCAGAAGGTAAGTGGGTGGGCGCCTCGCAGTCCCGGCGTCCCCTCGGGTGCTGCTTTGTAGGACTCGCGGCGGGGTTGGAGCGTCGCCTCGCCTCGCCAGCAGCTGCTGTCGCCGAAGAGCAGAGGAGCCCGGGGGCGCGTGGGTCGGGGGCGGGGCGCGCGCTCAGGAGGGCTCCGCGCTCCGCGTTCAGACTTGGCAGTGCGAGAGGAACCCTGGAGCGGTTCTGGGAGCTACACTTTATTCCAGCAAGGTACCCGGGCCTAGGGTGAGATGCTGTTGGAATAAGTGGGGGAAAGCCCCTGGGTTCCTCTTCTCTTAGCTTTCTCCCACGTTTTCTCTTGGCTAAGGCGGCTTGTGGCCGGCACCCTTAGAAGGGATGTGTCCGTGAGCTCAGCCAAAGCAGCCCGGCTCCAAAGTGGCGGGTTGGCCGCCGCCTGTACAGCAGCGAGTTGGATCGTGCGCGTCCTCCGCGCCGCCAGCTGCCCAGGCGCTCCACACGGTGCCGGGCGTCCACGCGCGTGAGGTTGGAAAGTAGAAAGCGCGCCCAAGCAACTGGGGTTAAATGCGGGCAGAGCCAGGCGATGACGAAACAGAAACGAAGCCCGGCAGTTTCCTTTTACCCTTATCGGATGTTCATTTTCTAGCACTTTTGATAGCAAGGAATGTGTGTCTCCAAGCGCAGTCATCTAAAAAAAGAAATTTCCAGGAGTTGCTCAGACCCCCTCCTCCCTGCAGACTTCCTAATCCACGTGCGATTTGAGGTCAGATTATCTCATCAGTCTCACACACCATTCGAAGAGCCTTTGTTTTTATTTTTAACATTGTCATTCGGGTTTTAATTCTGCTATGATTGTCCATAAATAGAATGTACTCATGACTTCTCTATAATTCTAATTAAATTATTCAACACCTTAAGAGGAAAGATATACCATGTTAATTTTTTTTTTTTTAAGGAATCTCTAGTGAATAACTTCTGTAGTTGCTTAATTGGTTTTTTTTTTTTTTTTTTTTTTCCTTCCAAAGTACATTATTCTGCCCCAAAGTTGGATTCTAGTTGCTCTGGTGGGAAACCGCGTGAGCCTTCTCTGCCCTCGCGGAGGAGGCTGGCAGCCGCAGGGCATCACAGTCAGCTGAGCAAGCTTACCGGACCCCAGCTGCCACCCCACGTGAGCACCCTTGTGCCCGCACACACAAGACCCACAGGACATTAGGAGAGTCTTCTACGTCCAGTGAAACCTTTTGGAACAGAGCTCCAGTGACTCCCCATTTGGGAGCTATGTGCTTTCGTAAAGCGAAGTTCCAGTTGGTTTTCTCAAGTGGAAGGGAATTGTGCCCTGCTGAATGAAGTGAGGCTGACTTGGCCACAGCCTGAGCCTTCCTTCCGAGGAGGAGGAGGAGGAAAGCTCCCATAGGAGTAAAAGATTTCTCTTGGCTTTCAAAAAAAACTTTCATAAGTAATAGCTTGCCTTTGCTGATTAATGCAGTGACCTGTACTTTAAAATGATGACATTTAAGTAATCTCATTAACAGGAACACACTGCATGCCTGTACCTATATCTTTATCTCAGTCGAGAAAAATTCAAGGCTGTCTTCCTCAGTGGAACAGTAGTGTATTCCACAGAAGGCTGGTTGTACCCAGCCAGGGTTCATTTGTACACAGGAGTGGGATATTCCACACCCGTGTCCTGGCCTGATTCCATGCTTTGCTGAGAAGTCCCTGACCATGCCATTTCTGAGAGCCCACTGCAAACCCTCAGGTGCTAGTGACCTCTGACCAATACTTTCGGTTTACTGCTCACCCACGCTGCTATCCTTGTAATGCCCTGACCAGCAATGGGGTGTTTGCAGTTGGTTTGACAAGGCAGCAGGGAGGTGACTTCCTGTGAGTTTCCCTGCACGGTTACTGGCCAGGAGTCATGCATTTATTCTCTGCTGAATCTCTGAAGCCTAAAATAAAAATTGCTTAGGTGGAGAGAAAAAGAAGATTGTAGAGTCAAGCAATAAATACCCAGGACATGTCCAGTAGTTCCTAGTGTGAATGAGTGTCTCCGCTCCAGGTGTTTGTGCCCTGGCTGCCCAACCTTCTTCTCCTTCTGAGGTTCTCCTGTGCACAGGGACCGGGGCTGAAGCTTAGCAACATTGACTGCCTTGGCAGGGCAACAGGGCCAGAAACGGAGTGCTGGAAGTGGATCTCCAGGAGCTGGACTCCAGAATCCTGGTTCTGAGCTCAAGGAAGGCTTCTGCTTTCTTCCTCCACTTACCTCTTACCTTTGCTTTGGTTTTGACTTCAAAATACCCTGGCACCTCTGAACCATAGGACTGCAGCTCCATCTCCTCTTTCATTTAGGGAAGTGCTTAAGGAGCAGCCCAGTGAATAGCTGAAGCCATACTAGGATGCTAGAGGAATAGGAGGCTCCTAAGGCACTGGAGCGCTGCTGGTCCCTCTGTCTGCTATGGAAGAACTGTGCTTTGGAAGTGTGCTTGTCCTCAGATGCTTTCATCAAGAACTGGGGGTCCATTGTTCTGCCAGCAGACTCTGTGCAAGCCACAGGCGTCTGCCCAGAAGCCTGAGTGTGAGCCACACGCCAGCAGGCAGGTCCACGTTGGCATGGAGATGAGAGCCCGGGGTGCACATGGATACCATTATGCGACTTCTTTCCAACAGGAGGACCAGCCTCTGCTGGAACCCTGCAATTTGGCCCGAGTAATAATAATAATGGTGTCCTCAGGTGATTATAATTATAGCAATTTCCATTATATCAAAAAATACTTTCATGCTAACACAGTAAACCCAACTGAAGATAGGAAAACTCTGCAGCTGTATACTTTAGAGTGGCTTCAAAGGAAATGGCTACTGGGGTTTCTGTTGAAAGACTGTCATCTCCCCAAGTGTGGATGGGCCTTACTGTTTTCATAGTTGAGCATTGGAATGCAAACAGCAAATAGATCATTTTGTTTCATGTACTTTGTTATCAGGCTCTTGGTGCACGCTGACCCAGAAGGCTTTGGGTTGGAAGCATGCGCTGAGCCTGGACAGTTTAGGAGGTGGTTATCTTCAGAATAAGCTGGCCAGGGAGCCCACATCATGCTGAGCTGGCCATAGAGTGGCTGGAGAAATGGAGGCAGCGTCTGCAAGGCAAGGTGTGAAGGAGCACACTGAGAAGGTAGATTGTTGAGGACGGTGGGCGCAGAGAAGATCCCGGGGTTGAAACAGCAAAGATGTGTAACTGCTTTGCCACCAGCACCATGGCGTGAGAGGCAGCCATTCCTGAGCTTTAGCAAAAGAATTCATCAGAGACTCAATGGCAGAGGACATGCAAGCAAGTCAAACTCCACACTCCCCATAGCATGGAGGGACAGAGCTGGAGAAGCAATGGACCCCAGCGTTACAGCTCCCTTTGCATCTCAAGTGTGGGTGAGAGGTGCCAACTTAGATTCTTTGCAGGGCCCAGTGCAAGGTGCATAGTGGCCATGTGCCCTGCCGCTTGGCCACGCCCCACCATGCAGCTCACCTTCTTGAGCTTTCCTGAGGTCTCATGGAGTGTACAGTTGTTTGACTTAATTACCAGACAAGGACACTGAACTCAGGAAGCCAGGTCATATGTCGGAAGCTATGCTGCCGAGGGGCAGAGTAGGGAGGTCCCCCCTGTTGCCCACAGCTCTGTGTGTGCCACTGTTTTCGTTACAATAATGTTTAAAAAGATCAGTCTTTATGTTTCTGTCAACAACTTGGTGCCACTAAACACTTCCTAGGCGTGGCAGTGTCAACACCTAGGACTGCAGTCTACTTTGGCCACCCTGAGCTTCGAAGCCTCACCCTGTAAGTTCTGTCTGCACTTACTTCCTCCAGTTGCTTGTAACAGTTGCCCCAAACTGAAGGCTTCAAATAATGTATTTGTTCAAGCTCAAATCCTGTAAGACACCTCACAAAGCCCTTAGCACATGACTCACACGAGCATCTAGGTCCGCAGTGTTGGCAGCATGTTTACTGGTGCCATGCGTTTAATCTCTAACCTGTGCTCATGCAGGCTGGATAGGATTCTCCCACTCCACGCAACTGCAGCTCCTTGGAACAAGTGCAAGAGGACAAGTGATGTGTTAAAATTTTAAGCAAGTCCTCTAATAAGGGAGCCAATAAGGAAAAACAGAAAAGTGTCCGAAACCTCCCTGCTCACTTAAAACCAAATCAGGGTATGAGGGGGCCAGGGAGATGGCTCAGTGGAATAAGCGCTTCCCTGGCAAGCGCAAGGGCCTGAGTTCAATCCCTGGTTCCGCCAAAAAAAAAAAAGAAAACACAAAACAAAATCAGGGTGTCAGCAGGAGGGTCCTCTCAGAGGACTCAAGAAGGAGCCTGCCTCGTCCATGCTTGGCCAGCTGTGTTCCCTGGCTCACAGCTCAGCCTCCACCTTTGTTTTCGTGTGAAGTCTTTACCCTGTGTCTCTCTGGCCAAATCCCCTCTGCCTTGTTTCTTCTGTTTTATTTTTCTTCATTTGTTCATATTTTGGGTTTTTGGGTTTTTTGAGACAAGGTGTTGCTATGTAGTCCACACTGGCCTTGCATTCTATGAGATTGTTTTTCTTTAATTCTTTTCCACTTTAAATCACCAGCAATTCCTATTTGGAACTCAAGTGCAATGTCCGCAAGAAGCAAGGAGCAGGGGTGATTTTGGTGTTGAGTTGATGTAGAGTCTGGTGAGATAGTGCCCAGGGGAGAGGGGACAGGAGAGATCGAGGAGGGAGGTTTCGGACACTTTTCTGTTTTTCCTTATTGGCTCCCTTATTAGAGGACTTGCTTAAAATTTTAACACATCACTTGTCCTCTTGCACTTGTTCCAAGGAGCTGCAGTTGCGTGGAGTGGGAGAATCCTATCCAGCCTGCATGAGCACAGGTTAGAGATTAAACGCATGGCACCAGTAAACATGCTGCCAACACTGCGGACCTAGATGCTCGTGTGAGTCATGTGTTAAGGGCTTTGTGAGGTGTCTGCCACCTTTCTGAGTTCAGCTATGTTAGCTGTGGAATAGGTAGGCGCTGTCCCTCCAGGGCTTCTCTTCGCTGTCCCACCCAAGTCTGGCCTGGGAACCGCTCTTCCCCCCTTGATTCCTGCAATGTAGATGACTTGCTCTGACCTGCCCTAGCCTAGCTGGCTTCTCTTCCTGTTTTTCCCAGAACCCTTCCTGGCTCCTGCTCACTTAAAACCAAAGGGGCAGGATAAGGTTAGCTGTCACCCTCTTGGTTTTCTCTTGCAAACAGCACAGACTGGTTAAATTATAAAGAAATGAAGCTCATTGGGCCCACTTTTTGGTCCAAAGCCAAGAGCCCACATCTCGTGACGGCGACTTATGATCAGAGTCCTGAGGCCACATGGGATCAGGTGGCAGAAAGCCTGACCTAACTACACTGGTTATCATAGCAGACATACTCCCCGCACAACTCATTAACCTGTTAACCTGGTAATCACATGAATGGATTAATGTGTTCATGGCCACAGAGTCCAAATCCCCTTCTCCAGGCACCTCCAGGTCCTACCTCTGTCTCATTATGGCATTGAATGTCACCTTCACTTTCTTTGGGAGGTGGGAGGATGTGGCTGCCCTGGACTGGGGACATACGTAGAGCTGCATATCTCCCCTCCCGGTGGCCTCTCACTGTGCACCTTCAGACTGACTGGTATCTTAGCCACAGAATAGATTAGGTCAAACCTTTGATCTCCAGATTCCATATCCAGCAGGTGGGGCTGTGGATGTGGCCTGGTGGCTGCTGGCTCCTGTCTCAAACAATACAGCAAGAACAGGTGGCCCCATGTGCAGGTGACAAAGCACCAATCTGGGGTCTCCTTTTACTCCCAGCCCTGGGACTCCCACCTGTCCTTGGCTTCCTGTTTCTGGTCACCGGTGGCCAGAAACTGGGGTTCCTTGTTCACTAGTGGCAGTGAATGCGACTTGGAGACCTGAACACACCTGTGAGCCAGCTGGGCAGCCGTCTCACTCCTGTCACTTCTCTGGCTGTGCGTCACATCTGTGGGTGGAACCTAGGAACGGTGTGCACCTTCCTGCACTAAGGCAGTGCACGAGGCCTGGTCAGATCAGCTGTGGCTTTGCTCCCGTTGGTCCCTTCCTGGCACAAGTGGGTTGCTGAATAGCTTTCCTCCTGCTACGTAACAACGAGGACAACAAAGCCTTTTTTTGCCTCTCGGAATTCTCAAGAAAAGTAAAAAGGTTCTTGGTGCATAGACCTAACCACATTAGGGAAATGAAAGTAGTAGGCTTGGTTTTGAGTGAATGCTGGCTGTCCTACACTGGGCTCGGAGAGGACTGATCAGATGTTTATTGCGCGGTACATCCTATAGCTGGAAACAAAATCTCAGTGCTGCCACACTGGGAAGCTTTAGGGGGTGCTGTGCACAGGGAGTGGGGATGCTGCGCTGTCCTTCTTTCACCCCCGTGCCCAGAGTGGAAGGGAGGGGCAGTTGTACCTGACTGCAGAAAGATGTTGGCTGTGGCCAGGAGACGAGTTCTGTGTCTGCTTCGTGTAGAGCCCCCTGCTGGAAGCCCAAAAAGGCCCACCAAGCAGCCCTCCCGAGTCTTGCTGGTAAAAGGTAGATGCCTTGAACCAGTTTTCTAGGTAGTGGTGATGTCAGAGTTTGTGTGTCCAGCTCCCAGGAAGGAAAGCTGCTTCTTGGCGAAGGTGGGCATGGATTCCAGAAGCCAGTGGGCACCCAGAGGCTTTCCAGGTGCATCCTGCACCCCTGGGGAAGCCCTGGGAAGTAAGTGCAGCCGTGTGGCCCACACAGTGGCTGGGGAACTTGGCGCTCTGGTGTTGAGCCCAGATATGCTCCTTGCTGGATGTTGGGTGTTTGGGGGCTCCTTTTTAACTCAGCCAGGACTCAGTTTTGTTGTCTGTGAATTAGTAAATTTGACCCAGAGGGCTGAGATCCTCCTGCAGCTGATACTCTGTGGCTAGTCTCTTCTACTGGAGAGGACTTTTGAGAGCCCTTGTCTCTGCTGCTTTGGCTTTCTGCAACTGAGTTGCCTGGGGACCTGCTAAAGTGCAGACTCATCTGGTTCAGTGTCCCAGGCAGAGGGCAGAGTGGCTTTTGAGGTCACTGTTGCCCTAGACCTGCTGGTGGGGCAGAGGACTAGGAATGCCTGGCAAAGCCAGTTAATGAGGCGGATTCCTAAAACTCGGCACAGAGCAAGGCTCTGCCTGCATTTTATCCAGGTCTTCAAGCCCCAGAAAGCACCAGTGCATGTTCTGCCCTTGTGTGGTACTTGGGGCTTGCTGTAGTGGCCTGGTCTCTCCCTAGTCATGGAGCCTCATGGAGGAAAGTTCTGCGCTCCATCTTCTCAGGCGTGTTGCAAGTCCAGCGTTGCCCTCATTCCCTCCTGCTCTGCTAAGAGCATGCTGTATCCAGGAGCTCCCTGGTGTGGTGGGAAGGGCAGAGCGTGTTATTCTCAAAAGATTGGTGCTGAAGTCTTGCCCACAGAGTCTCAGAGTCCTACAGTTTTGGCACTGAAGGGAACCTTTTTAAATTTCCAATTTTCCTGCAGCAATCGTTTGTAAATCCAGCAAAAGGAATCACTAGGAGAGCAGAGTGCAAAAGAAAAGGATGCACAAGATAAAACAGCATCTTTTTCACTGTGAGAGTCAGCCGGTGCCCCCTCTGGGAACACCCTTGCGGCTGGGCCAGGTACATCCCTGGGAAATGAGATTCTGGTCGTTGTCGAGGTATGAAGGGAAGCGTGGTGCCCAGTGAGATGGGCTGCACTTTCAGAGTAACTGCACGGAGCACAGACTCCTTTAAGTGTGGTGTTTGCGGGCTGGAGACCAGCTGACTGTCACCGTGGCCTCATAACGCAAGGGTGTGGCAGCCACTTTCCTCAGATGCCATTGGGCAGCTAGAAATCCTCAGGAAGGCAGAGTGTCTCACCTGGCAGTATAGATATCCATACACCTGTGTTCTTAAATAAGGCTGGCCTCGGCTCGGTGCCTGTTTGTTCTTAATTCCCACAGAGCTCTGAAACTGTGCTTCTTGGGTACACAGCCTCCAGAAGGCTTGAAACAGAAAGAAGAGGGCTTGAGGACTTGCATATTGCATGGCAAGGGGATGGGGCTACAGTGTGTGTCCCCTCCTCAACTCTACTGCCTTTCAGGAGGGCCAAATTGGACAGGTAAATCAGTACCCATTTCAGAGTACTGCAAGAGGTACACAGAGTATAAGGCGTTCGGATGTCAGCCCAGCATCAGACACGTGGCGTGTGTCCCACAAGTCCTGGCTCAGAAAGATGAATTCCAACAAACACAGGGGAAGGCAAAAGAAAACATCAGAAATGGAGACCTGCATCTTGATAACTCAGACTGTCACACCAGGTGACACTGCTGGCTCCTGAGAGGCAGAGGCCAGGGTTGTGGTCACACTTTCTGGGACCCAAAGGAAACTCCCACCCAGAGAAGAGTCTGGCCGAAGTGAGGACTGCTGGAAGGAGGCCTGGTCACTGGAAGCAGTTGGGGCCGGGCCTGTGCAGCTGCCCAGAGCAGATGGAGGATTGTCCCATGGGGAGCGTCAGTGTGGGCACAGGGGGCATGGCAGCAGGTAGCACCGTTGATCCCTAGGAGTTTTGCAATCCTATTTTGTTCCCGGCATCCCTCACCAGATATACAGTCAGGAAGGGTTGGAAGTTGTTTCTAACTAGAGTGATGAAGGGGTTAGTGAAGAGAAAGAATTTTGAGCTAGACTCAGAGAATGCACATTCAGTGTGTTTATTGAGCACCTACTGTGTACCATGCCTGTGTTAGGCTCAGGGAGGCAACAGTTTACTAGACAAAGATGGTCCTTGTTTTTATACAGTCTGTGTTCTTGGTAGGAAGACAGATTGTAAAAAAAGCAAACAGCACTCTCAGAAGTGCTGAGAGACATGCAGCCTGGCCATGGTGTGGGTATGAGACTGCAGAGGCGGGTGGGCAGAGATACTGCCATGGAGGTGTAATCTGAGCCACCCTGGTGTGATAAGAACAACCCTCTTGAGGCTCTGAGGGTGGGGTAGACCACCTCCAAGAGGCGTTCTGCATGAGTGCACGTGTGGGGTGCACGTAGACACTGGCTTCGGTGGGGAGCTCCTCTGTTCTCTGTTGTGAGAGTGAGCTTGGGACTGAATTTTAGGAGATCAAAGGCCTCGCCGAGAGCACGCCAGTGTCGTACTGCACCACTGACAGGTGGTGTGTGGAGGGGGTCGACACAGGGCAGCAGGAATAGCTAACATGGGCATGCAGGAGAATTTCTCAGAGAAGAAGGGAAGGGAAACCCCAAGTGCCCAGGAGAGCCTGGGTGAAGAAGCCCATGGCATGTGCTGTTCAGCTGCATCCTGGGGCCAGTGATGTGAGTGTGGGGGCTTTATGTGGGAGGTGATCCCAGGTGTCCAGGGTGGGGATTGTGTGGCATGGAGGAGGTGATGGGTGTGGGCAGGGGCATCTGGAGAGGCTTGGCTGGCAGACTGAAGGCCAAGGCAGCTAGCGTTACCAGCTGCCCCTGTCGCTCATGGCTGGAGGAGTCTAGCCCTTCAGCACTGTGGCCCTACAGCTGGCCAGAGACATCAGGGGCAGAGTGGCAGGGACTTCCTTTGGCTGAGGGTCTGCTCAGAGACGGCAAGTCCTGGTGCGAGCCTGGAGACAAGGCCGATGCAGTCAGGCCAGCATTTGGGGAATAACATAACGGATATTATTTCCACTGAGTGTACTTCGGAGCATCATTTCAGCCCCAGAATCCCAAAGCTGGGTTCTAAAGATCCTTTGCAAGGAAGCTCTCTCATGGTGTAGGATCGAGTCCTGAAAGCCATGACACGTGAGTGTGGGTGAGTGTTGCTCTCCGCTGTGTGCTTGGTGCCTGCCCTGGAGGGTGAGGGTGTCATGAGCCAGAGGGCAGGGGCAAAGGGAGATTGCGTTTGAGGCTGAACACAACCACACAGCCACCTTTGATCATCAAGCATCCAGAGCATAAGCACTGTGCAGTTGAGGTCATGGACCCTGTGGGGAGCTCCCACTGTGCCAACTTCCTGGGGTCTCTAACTGGAGTTCACAGAGGACCTGGCCCGTGGCTTTCATGGGCTGAGGAACTTAGGCTATCGTGGCTTTATCACAGCCACGTGCTGATCTCTAGGTCAGACACAGACTGCAGACAGTGCTGATCCATGAGATGGCACAGGGCAGAGCGAGCAGTCCCATCTGCTGGTGACACCGCAGAGGTTTTAAGGTCCTTCTGGCAGCCTCATCCCAGCTGGCAGGGATGCCAGCGTCACACCTCCTGGGCACGGGCTTCCAGGTGTGTCACCACGCAACAGGTCCTGTGCATGCTACTCGACGACAGTGATGGTGCTGTGAAGCTGGTTAACGTAGCTGCTGTGCTTTTTATTGTCGTTTTAGAGCTTACCTATCCTACCTCGTGGATAGCAAAGGAAACAGGACTAGCCTCAGGCCAGTCTCTTGGGAGGGAGGGCTCTAGAAGGGGGTGATGTTGCTGCTGGGAGGTCTGTGCACTGCTCCTGGGGACAGAGTGTGACAGGTGAGATGGTGAGATGGTGAGACGGGTGAGCTGGGCCCTGCAGAGGAGCAGACTCTCTCGCGCAAACGTGTGTGTGTGTGTGTGTGTGTGTGTGTGTTAGTTTTCAACAGAAAGTGTTGAAAGTTAAAAAAATCTAAACAATAGAATTTTAAAATTTATGGAATGTTTAAAAGTTACAGTAGGAAAAAAAGTTACAGTAGGGTAATTTAATATTCAAATAAAAATGTATTTTGGTTTAGTGGAGTCCATGTGCACAGTGCATGTGAAACCTTCTGCTGTGTACGGAGACACTCTGGGCCCTCAACTCCTGCGAGCTTACCTGTAACCACTTCCGGTCCTGTGAGCGCCTGCGTGGATGTGCTCAGATGGGTGCGCTGCTTTCATGTTCTGTGACATTTTTCCTCTCCCTTCCTGTGTTTAGGTACATTTGACTCAGAAATGCTTATTGTTGCATGACATTTGCCCTGAGCACTTGGGACAGTGAGTGTTGTGCAGCCTGGGGCAATGGCTTCGCCACACAGCCTGGCTGTGTAGAGGCTGCTGGCCCCACTCTGTGATGCTCATGCCATGTGATTGCCTGACGGTACACTGCATGTTCCCATCCTTGAGGGACTCGTGGCTGTGTATGTAGGTCTTAAAGGTATTTATGATATGCTATCATCCTTTGATTGGTAAATGGTTGCATGTTTTGGCCTAACCCTGTGATATATGGGGCAGCTTCTGCTGCCCCACCCTCTGGCTTTCCCTATCCTATAGTAGAGTCCTGTGCCCGGTGGACTGGTCAGGTTGCAGGCCACATACTGGCTGTATTGAATGAGCATGGGGTCCTCACGCCTCCGGGTGTGACCCTGCTCCTCCTTTATGTGTCCAAGCTGGGCACTTCCCTGGGGACTGCTCAGCTTTGGCTCTGTATACACCCACCTCTCTGTGCTAGGTTCATGTACCACACAGCCGAGCCCAGAATGAAAGGTCCCGACTTGTGGTCCAGGCCTTGGGAGAGGCAGCAGCATCTGTTATGCTTTGTGTCTGGAAGTCCCCCAAAGCCTTGTGCACTTTTTTTTTTTTTTTTTCCCGGAACCAGGGATTGAACTCAGGCCCTCACACTTGCCAGGGAAGTGGTTATTCCACTAAGCCATCTCCTTGGCCCCGTTGTGCACTTTTAGATGGGCTTTCTTGGAGGTGTCTTGAATCTAGAGTTTGATTGATTTGGGGATCAGTGCTAGGATTAAGGGTGCTGGGATTAAGGCTGGGTGATTGCTGGATCAGTTGAGTGATTGGATGAGCCGCACTTTAATCCCAGCAGTCTGGATAAGATAAAAAGACAAAAAGAAGTTTGTCTCTTTTTTCTCTTGTTTCTTTTGCTGTCTTCTGCTGCTGTGAATTGTTGCCCTCTGCCCTGTGTCACCCCACCTTGGAGCCAGCCAATGAAGGACTCAGACCTCTGCAAACTGTGAGCTAAATAAAGTTTTTCTCATTTTAACTTTGGGTGTTGGGCATTTTGTCTCAGCAGTGAGAAAGGTAACTTAAGCTCAGTCTAATCTTACACTTAAGCCTCACCCTGCAGACCAGCCTCCCTTGGGCTCTTTGGGCCTTGGCTACTGCCAGATCACATGAGTTCCCTGTTTCCCATTCCCTGCTGTCTCCAGTCTGACACCAGCTTCAGTGCCCACACTGCTGGGGAGCAGTTGGGGTCCCAGGCACACAGCAATCTTGGCTCCTCTGCCCAAACAGTGACTCTATGAAGCTCCCAGTTTGAAAGCTCTTTAGTTTGTTTCTTGTGGTAGTGCAGGAATTGAATTCAGGGGCTCGTGAATAATGGGTGTACTACCACCAAGCTATGTCTCTAGCCCTTTTAAGTTTTCTTTTGTGACAGGGTCTTGCTAAGCTATCCAGACTGACCTCAAACTTACCATGCTCCTATCTCAGCCTCCCAAGTAGCTGGGCCTGCAGGTGGACACCACGTTTCTTGGCACTGGAAGCCCTTCTGCCTTGAAGATGTAGATGCCCGCAGTGCCATCACAATGCCTGGTTCTTGGTACGAGGACTATTTTCCTTTGTCTGAGGAAACTTTTTTTTTTTTTTGCGGAACCGGGGGTTGAACTCAGATCCTTGCGTTTGCCAGTCAAGCACTTATCCTACTGAGCCATCTCCCTGGCCCCCTGAGGAAACTTTTAAGATATGCTTACACTAGGCATTTGGAAATATCATGGTGGTATGTTGGGGAAGGGTCTTTTTTTTAGAGCTGGGCCCTGGGTGAGTCCTTACAGGATGTGGAGAATTGATATCCAGTTGAGAGAGAGTCTGGCCCTCTCATCTCTCTCTTTGGCCTCGCTGTAGTTGTACTGATGTTGGACCTTCTAGTCTGGTCACTCCTATTTTGATCTCCATCCTTTTGATTCCATTCTCTATCTTCATTTTTACCTAGATAATTTTAATTTTCAGGATAATTTTAATTTCTCTCTGACCCCCTCTTCACTGTGCCATGCTCTTGTCTCAGTTACCCATCTTCTCTTTCTCTGGTAAGATTCTGTCAGTGCTTCTGCCATGGTCTGTGTGGCTCATTCAGCAGACTTCCCTGCATCTCTCTGTGGAATCACAGATCATCCATGCTGGGAGGAGGAGCAGTGATGGGCTGACTGGAAGTTCAGTACTGTGTGTGGACAAGGTCTAGGCACATTGTCACCATGGACGCTGGGTCATCACACCATGGCTGTGTAATGACAGTGTCTGTTGGTGGCTGCACTACAAGACTTCCCTGCTCTCTCCTTTTGGATCTGCAGTAGCTTCCCTTGTCTACAGATCATAACTGCAGATGATGAGCTCGGAGTGGAGGTCCCTTGGGAGCTTACAGATTGTATTTTTCTTGAAAAAGTGAAGGTGGGACCAGAATAACACATCTTCTTCCTCCTCCTCCTCTGTGCTTTTCATGAAAGTGCAAGGTGCTTGTCAGGGTCAGCCCATTCTTCCCTCAAGAAAGGTTGGAAGACAGCAGGGGTGCTGAGCCTCCCCCTTTTGAGGTACTTACCCAACACCAACAATTACTAGAGACTTCTCTATAGGGGAGGAAAAATATATTCCTTTTCCAGTCACCTTAAATCTAGAGTTTTCTGTTGAGTTCTAGCCAAGGATATTCCTCTTAACTTTCTGGGAAAATCTGATAGAGAAATAAAATTTTCTATTCTTTTTCTTGTCTTAAAGTTGTCAACATAGAAAAGGACAAACCTACAGTCTTCTTGTTGTTGCCAACATCTCTAGCTGGGTACTTATTTCCAGCAAAGGACCTTGTTAGAGAGCTCTAATCTTTGATCATCACAGGAGAACCATCCACAGAGTTCATGTGGATCAGAGGTAGACAGATGAAGACCTCAGAGCCATACCTGGCCCACTTCCTGTTTTTACAAATAAAGTTTTATTGGAATATAGCCATGTTCATTTCTTCCCATTTTTGTCTGAAGCTGGTCCATTTTCTTTACAGCTGAGTTGTACAGTGAGCTGTCACTGAATACCACAGGCCTGGTACTTTGTAAAGAATCAGGCTCATTTGGCTTGTAGATCTGGAGGCTGTAAAGTCCAAGAAATGGCCCTTGCCGCACATTAATATGTCTGAGGGCATCTCAAAGGGAGACAAACAAGTATGCTGGGGCAGATGTCTGCTACTCTTCTTGGAAAGGCAGGGCTCTAGCCTCCTGACTCACCCCATCCTCTCCCCAGCACCAAATAGCACTGACATAGGAATTTGGGGTTTGGGCTTCCAGTGCAGGAACATCTAGGTGCATGTTCAACCCTAGTCAGCTATTTCTGCACTACAGCCACAGAGGTGAGTGGTCGAGACTGCCGTGTCCCCAGCAGCTGAGGTGTTTGCTGCCTGCCCTCCCTAGAAACTTTGTTGCTCCTGGATTGCAAGGTGATAAGGGACACCTGGCCAGGTGGGCTCTGTCCCCACCAGTTGGGAGACAGTTGATGTGGGTGATAGCAGAGGAGAGGCCGGGCTTTGAGGGAGTCCGCTGAGTGTCGTGCAGAGGAGGGCTTAGCACATGGATGTTGGTTTTGCCCAGCATGCCAACCAGGTGAGTCACAGGAGGGCGGGCCTGACTCCACACCCCCAGCCGCACTGTTTCTGACCTTGAGACACTAGGGGCATGTCTTGAGTAAGGTGGGAAGTAGCAGTGTATCGAGTTATACTGGCACTTCTACTATGTCAGACCCTATGCTGGGCCCCTTGCCTTGGCTGTCTACTGCAGTGTGGATATGGCTCATCCTGTGGAGGTTCTTGGTGCCCCTGGTGAGGTCCTAAAGGGCCATACCTTCAGTAAGGTCTCTGACAGGCCTCAACAGTGAGTCCCTCGCTGGGAAATGAGAGCATTATGACATGAGAGGAGCCCTGGCCCCTGCCCCTCTGCACAGCCAGTCCCTTCTGTTGTCATACAGCCAGACCCCTGTGCCAGGACTTCGAGGGGTGGTGAAGGGGACCTCAACATGCATAGACCTCTTCTCTTCATGCACGACCTTATCCCTGGTACTCCCCTGTAGCAACACAGAATGGGCAGAGATGATGCCACATAGAAGCTTTGGTGCTAGAGAGGAGTGGACTTGCATTGTCAAACATGCATTTCCGTAAAGCTTTTGGGAAATCAGACTTTGCCAAAGAGTTTACTCAGGGGTGGAGAAGAACAGTTTTAAGGGCAATTGGTGTGTGGCAAGAGAAAGTTCTGTAGAAATGTCTTGTTTATCATGGAAACGTCTGATAGAATTACCTCGGCATACCTCGGTTCATGAACTTAATTCATTCCATGATTCTGGTGCTGAACTGAATGGGTCATGAACCAAAACAGATTTCCCCATAAGGTTCAACGTACATAAGGTTAATCCATTCTGAACCATATGTATTTTTTTAACTATAATATAGGAAACAAAGTACAGGACAGTACGAAGAGACAGAACCCTAACCTTACCTCACTGTTGTTTTGCATGTTGAGGTCCCCTTCACCACTCTGAGCTTTCCTCAGAGCCATGTTATATTGTGCAGTTCTGTGGCGCACTGGAAGTGCTGGATCACTTCCCAGCCGGTATGCCTAGGCCTGTCTGTGACCTCCACTTGAGGAAGCCAGGACCGCGTGTCAGGGCAGGGAAGGTGGCTGTAGGCATGCTCATCACCCTATGCAGAGTTGACTCGAACTGACTTATTCTCAAGTAGAAGCATTGAGGAAAGGAGGCGTTACTGTACACAGGCGTCTGTCTGTCTTGGAGATCTCCATCCAGGCAATAGGCAGAAGTTAGTCGGGGGAGGTGCAGGAAGCCCTTCACAGGGCTGCTTGCTGCTGTGCTGTGGGCTAGTGGGGACTGGAAAGTGCACTGGTCACCAGGAGAAGACCCTTGGAGCAGACATCAGAGACACCATGGAAATGAGGGAAGAATTTCTTAGAGCCTACAAGGGGGACAGAGAAGGTAAAGAAAGAGGCTGTGTGCCCTGTCCATTTAGGAGGGGCCTTGCTCAGAAAGCATCAGGACAGGGTTCACCACTGGAGTGGACAGAGGGTGGGCCACAGGCATGCAGAGGCAAATGCAAGAATCTCACCTGTGTTCGCCAAGGAAGCCAAGGAATCGAGGAAGGAGGCTTCCCTACGGGCGTTGGCTGCAATCGTTTCATTGGGCCACTGGCCCAGAGACCTGCTCCCAGGAACCATGTCATGGAAGGCAGTCTGGCCACCAGTGGGGGCCATTTGGGCAGAATTCTGCCCTGGGCTGGGTCTTTGCTTACGGCCTTGTTGATGGCTCCTTGTTGATGGCTTTTGCTTCTCAGGAGCCACCATTGTGGTCTGCTGACTGCTACTCTAACAGCGAGAGTCTGAGCAGAAAGAAATAATAAGTGCTCTCTGTGATGAGGCGGTGCTGAACACAGTCAGAGGCCCTCAATTTGCTACCTAGAAAAACACTCCTAAACTCTTGGTGTCCAGGTGAGACACTCTAATGCTTGCTTCCTGTAAGATTTTCCACCTGTCTTCCAGAGAATGTTAGTTATTTATGAGAGGAAAGTATCCCCTCCAGAGAGTTTCCTAGAGCCACTACTTTGCAGCAGGAGGGATGAGAGGGCCTTAGTCCTCGCGTCCATTTTCCAGGTGGGGAAACTGAGGCACAGGCCACTGGCATTGCTGAGGTGGCATTATTCAGGAGGGCAGAGGCAGGATTTAAAGGAAGTCGGCAGATCTCAGGCTGTATGTATGCTGGGCTAGGGTGCTGGTCCACAGCGAGGCTGCATGTGGTGAAGAGCAGGGGGACTGCGTGGCAGGTACATGTTCACATGCCAAGCTGTGCTCTTGATCTGTCTAGGACTGTTTCCCTGTATGTTTGCATCACAGCCCAAGAGGATCTGGGTCTGATGTGGCTCAGGGCTGGGCTGAATGAGTGCAGTTGGTTTCTCGACTCTCAGATGCTTCTTATTCATTCATTATGGATTCTGCTTCTGTCCCCACCTTGGCCTTCTGGGGCCACACCTGCCACTGTCCTCTGTCCATCAAAGCTGTCCTAGCATAGAGCTGAAGAATTAGCTGTATCAACCCTGTGCCAGCAGTCGTCTCATGCCGCATCCCTCTCCCCCCAGCAGGACTCACACACCCTGCAGGAGCAGCAGGGACCTGTGGGAACCCAGGGAAGGGAAGCAGGGTGCTACCCTCCTCCTTCTGCCTGTGCGGGGCAAGGAGCATGGGCTGCCCCTGCCTGCTGTCTCAGCTCCTGCCCTTGTTCTCCTCCTTATAGGGAAGCTGGAGGCTGGGCAGAGGGACACTGAGGGCTGCTAGGGACACCATGATGGGCAGCAGTCTTCCTGGACAGTAGAAGCAGGTGGGCATCTCTGCCCACCCTGGGGTCTCTACCTGAGGCTGGCGGATGGTAGGGGTAACCCTGGGACAGCAGTCTTTTCTCCTCACTCCTCTTCTGGGCCCTGCCTGTGCTCCATAGAGAGAGAAATCACACAGCTCTGAGACTCGCCACCTCCTGCTGTCCCTGTCCCTCTCCGTCCCTCTCCAGACCCAGCCACTGAGGGCAAAGCCCTTTTAAGCACCATGCACAGGCCTGGTGAGCAGAGATGGTTCTGCCCTGCCCCTTCTGAGGTCACACCTCTGGAGTAGCCCTGCCTCAGCCTTGTCTGCACAACTGTCTGGTGGAATCCTTCTGGGCTCCTGTAAAGATGATGATAGGAGGGCCAGTAAGAGTACAAGTCCATCCCAATCACTTGATCGCTTCAGTCCAGACCTCGGTTTGTTTCCAGAGTGTTCATCACACTATGGAAACTGCTAAGCAGAGAGGGCAACACAGTGGAACCGCCTCACTCACAGCCCTCTCCACTCAGACATCCCTGAAGAGGGGTGTCCACGCTGGCTGGGATTTGTCCACGCAGTGTGGCTGCAGCATCTTGGGGCCTTGGCATGACTGAACCTTGTCCCCTAAATCCTGAGGTTGGGGGCCCTAATCCCCATGCCCCAGAGTACACTGCTGTGTGGAGGCATGGTCTGCAGAGGTTGACTAATGCGAGGTTTGGGTGGAGGCTCTAGCTCAGTCTGCCTGGGGGCCTCTGAGGTCAGGGTGCAGACAGCAAGGCTCCAGCATGCACAGGAGGACCACATAGCCAACAAACGAAGCAGACTGCAAGGCAGGGGGAGGCCACCTGCTGAAGTTATCGGATCCGAAGGACCTTTTGTGATGACTGTCCAAGCAATTGCACCCACTTCAGTCCCAGGTTTTCACTGGGTTATGACATGAACATCTGTCCATTCTGTCTTCTGTCTTCTTGCATGTTCTCAGCTCCTTATACTTCCTGTTCCAGACTTGTCCCCAGATCATTTCTCTTTGGCAGAAATGAGAGGGAGTGGGGTGCTTTCCTGGACTTGGGAAAAGTTGTCCCCATGCTGTCACACCTTACTTGATCTTATTGTCTGAACCATAAGAAACATGTTACATGATATCTTGTCTCCGGTAAATTGCTTGCTATTCATATCACAAAAGCTGTTTCTCTGGCTTATGCTGTACCAGACATAGTTTTAAGAGAAACTTTTAATAGAGTTAAGTTTATTTGTTTTTCACAAATCAATGCACAGTCACTTGGGTGAAATCATGGCATCCAGGTGAAAGAGAAAATTATGATTTGGCCAGAGCCGGCCTTCAGCAGCAGAGACCATACGAGCACTTGAAGCAGGATCAGCTGGAGTGTTTGGTACAGAACCCAGCACTTAAGAGCGTGAGGCTTTCCACTATGACTCTGAGCATCTCGCCTCTGTCTCGGCAGCTCATTGATCTCAGAGCCTCCTCCAGGGAGAGGAGATTTGGGATGGGGCGGCCAGCTCAAATCCCATTATGTGCAGGAGCTGGGCGATGTGACAGCAGGCTGGTTCGGAGCCTGTTCACACTCTGTGAGTCTGCAGGGCTCTGTGTATAAATCACAGTGCAAGAAACTGCTCAGTGAAATGTTGTTTTCGGACTCTGCACTTCATGCTCTTTCCTGAAGGAAATCTATCTGGCAGTGGAAAAGATAAAGTTTGAGTTAATTCTGGCCATTTTAAACAGTAATCAACATTTTCCAAATGTGCCAACATAGCATGTTTTAGGACAATTCCATCTCTAGTGAATCTGTCATTCAGGCTCTAGTCGAGTGCTAGATGCTGGCGAACCCAGGTTGGGTGGTGTTGAGAAATCTCTTGAGTGCGGATCCCATCTCTAAGATGAGACAGTTTTGTTTGTGAGTGCCGTGTGTGGTCAGAACATCCGCCTTCCTTCTGGGCAGGGAGTTGGTGCCCGCACAGAGTGCAGCTGCTTTGTCTTCCCATCCCCTCATGTTTGAGAATGATCTGTCACCCTACTTCTTCTTACTCTCTCTTTTTTTTTGTACAGGGTCTCACTACACAGTTCAGACTCATAGTGCTTCTCCTGTCTCAGCCTCCCCAGCGCTGGGAGGTGTGTGCCAGCATGGTGCAGCAGTTCTGGGACCAGTGTAGCATGCAATACCAGGGATCGAACTCAGTTCCTTGCACTTGCCAGGCAGGTGCTTAGACTGCTGAGCTATCTCCCCAGCCTCTTCCTCTTCTTTGAGAAAGCCAGAGTATAAAGATGAGAATAAATGGTGGCAGTTTTTATGTGATTTTTAACGTTAAAAGCAGTTGTGAAATATGTTGTGATTTTTGCTGTGGCTAACTTCAAAGGTCTTTGTGCAGAACGATCAGCCATCACAGCCACGTGTTGTATTGGCGTGTGGATGATGCTCAGTGGCATGAACAGAATTAATGCAGCCATGTGTCGTTAATAATGGAGATAAGTTTGGCTCCTTTTGTCCCTGGGGGACATCCTAGAGGGACTCATACAGACTGTGATTCAGTTTCCTTTGCAACTGAAATGACATAGTAGACACAAGATGGACAAGGCTGATGCTGGGGTGACCCAGCACACTGTCTACAGGAAACTCTTCATTTATTTCATATTTATTTGCATCCGTACCAGTAATACATCATGAACAGCCATCGTGGGGAGCTGGTGTGTACGCATAACGCATCTTCATTCTTCCTGCATTCCCTCCCTCTTCCGCCTACTCCCCCCTCCATCTCTGGGCCCCTTCCCATTTACAAAAGCTCCACCTCCCTGCTGTCCTTTTATTTTGCCCTTTGATTAATTTACATGTTGGGTTTCTCATGTCAGACAGACAATGTGATGTTCCTGAGGCTTGTTTATCTGCTTTCTTCCTCCTCTTTTCCCCATTTGTTGCCAGGATGGGGTGCATCCTGGGCATAGAGCAGGTCCTCTGCTAACTGCTGCAAAGAGAGAGCGCTGGAAGCTGTGTGCTCAGCTGCAGCAAGCGGGGCACCAGTGAGCGCCCCGTTACTGTGGCTTCACCAGAAAGGTGATCACCTGTTTGTGGTGACAGATGACCGCAGGGTGTCCCTGTCACTGTGGGTGAGCCCCTGGAATGCCCACATCGGCCAGTGTGACCCACAGGGTGCCTGGGGGCAGCACAGGTTCCCATCTCCTTCCCTGGGCTGGAGGTTCTGTACTTCCTTAAAGTTCCTGGGCAGAGTCCAGGACAAAATGACAGCCTGTGAATTTCCTCTCAACCCTTTGATTTCTTCTGTCCTGTTTCCTGATAGGTTTGTTTTTTTTTTTAATGTATTTGGTACGGGGTCCAAACTCAGACTCCCAGTGATCCTCCTGTGTTCATCCTCCCCAGCACTGGGATTACAGGCATGCACCACCACTCCCCGTCTCAGTGGCCACCTCAGCGTGCTTGGGGGTGGGGCCGCTGTGGCATGTGGTGCCAGCAGTTGAGCCCCAGTCCTTGTGCTTGCCTAAGCAGGTGCTTAGTCCATTGGGCTATCTCACTGGCCCATCCTGTTTCCTGATAGAGTGGTGTCCAGGAGCTAGGTCTGCACTGGCTATGTAAGGAAGCCTCTGGCTATGGACACGGTAGGCTGCTGTGTGCACTGCATTTCACAGTGCCCTTTGGTGACTCCAGTGCCCTCCCGTGTCAGTCCTCAGCCAATAAGCCCAGCATTACCCAACGAGGCCAAAGGGAGGTCGTAGCTTAGGAAGCTTTAGGGCATGAGCAGGACAGTGGCTATCAGATAGGTGCCCAGGCTGCTGCAGCTGGGGGTCCTGAACGGTTCCAGAGGAGGAGAAGTGATGGTTTCTGTGGCACCTGAGAGTTGTTTGTAGTGAGAAGAACTGTTTCTTCACTGGGTGAGAGGCTCACGGGGGACAGACATGCCACTCTCAGGGAATTTACTGTGAAGTGTACCAGAAGACAGAACGGTGTCGGGCAGAGGGCCACATGGGGAGGGAGGCCTGGTGTTGGAAACAGAACATCTTATTAGCAAGCAGAGTCAAGCATCCTGGCAGAAGAGGGCGATACTCAAGCTGTGGATGAGAGGAGGGAACCCGGTGATGCCCCATAAGGAGACAGCTGGACCAGAGCCCACAGCAGGCAGCAGCAGGGCGCTCAGCCAGGCCACGGTCCCGCGCTGTGGTGTTGGAAGGCTGCTGAGTACATGTGTTGTAATATTTCCCCCAGACTCCTGGTTTTCTCCTGTTGTTTCGAGAATTTTATGAAGAATTCTGTGTGACCATTCTGTGCCATCAATAGCATGATATTTGTGTGAAGTGTGACTAAAAATTATAGTGAATGTTGAAATTTTTATAATGCAGTAAAAGACCCCTTGGCATGAATCCCCCTCTTCCTCCTCCTCCTCCTCCTCCTCCTCCTCCTCCTCCCCCTCTTCCTCCTCCTCCTCCTCCTCCTCCTCCTCCTCCCTTTAAACACAGGTGTCCCATCCTCCTGGCCCCTTTCTGAAGCAGCTCTGAAATTCCCTTTTCTGGAAGTCTTTGGTTGTGCTGTCCTGCCTGCCTCAGTGTCCTAAGTGGACTCAGAACATTTCCTTTCATGGTCACTGTGACTTGGGGAAAGAGCCAGAATTGACACAGTCCAGACCCGGCACATAAGGCAGGCGAGGACACGCCTCATACTTTTAGGGCATCTTTCTACCGGATGGTGCTGCACACAGCACTCGCCATATTTTGGATCATGCCTTATAAAGATACTGTGAAAAGAGCACCCCAGACCTGCTCCAGGAAATGGCAGGGGTGATGGGACGAGTGTGCTTGAAGCAAGGGGAGGGTGTTAAAGCAAATTCGGGACAACGTGCCTTTTATAACAATACACCTTTTTAATGTAAACATTCACAGTAGCTTTTATTTAATTCACACCTTGAATTTTACTGGTGTAGATGCAAAAAGAGGCAGGCATCTGTCATTTTCCTCTGGATTAGGGTTCTTCCTAAGTGTCTGGGCTCAGAGGTGCTCTGTTCTAGAGCACCAGCCTACTCATCACACACACGACTCTGCGTTCGACCTCTAGCACCTGGAAAACAATCTGGGCATCCTAGAAATGCAGAGGTGTGTGGAGGGTGGATATTTTTCTTGAAAGGAATGTACTTGGAAGGGCTTTTAAAAATCCTTTTAGCAGAGGATATCTTTGATCGCCATATGCCCATTAAAGAGCTTTTCTTTCTTGTGGATTTAACAAGGAAAAAAAAAAAAAAAAACATCAAAGCCTTGTAGGGCCCACACAGCAATAGCCAGTTTCCTAAATGGCTGGCCTGGAATTAGCAAAGGGTGCGCTGCAATGAGCAGCCTTTCTGCGTGCCACATTCCAGGGCTGGACGGAGCCAGAGGCATGGAAGGAGATGAATGCGGAACGGAGGCAGTGGCTTAGGTTTTGAGATATCGGGGGGAAAAGGTAGGGTCACAGCGTCCCACATTCGAATGGATGTGGGCATTCTGAGATCAGCAGTTGTCACCATCCGCTTCCTCAGGGAGGTGTTTGTGCCCTGTGACACCCAGCACCAACATCCACTTCCTGGTTTCAGGCACTTGGTGACAGTGTGCTGAGATGTGTTTTCTGAGATCAAATCGGCTCCACAAGGCTGACCTTGCCAGGCATCCCACGGGTGACTTCTCAGTACAGTAAGGGCATCGCTGAGTCACCTCTGTGTGCGATCAAGGGCCTGCATGGGGGAGGAGATTCACTTCCCCAGGCCCGCCGTGTCTTACACAGTGTCACAGCTGGTTGTGCGGCCTTGAAGAAGTCATTGCTCATCAACAAAGGCAGTTATTTTTCACTGTGCCGAGAAGCAGGAGAAAGGGCTTGGCAATGGAACCCAGAAGTTAGCAGAGCCCCTGCCTGGTGCCTCCTTCCTCCCCACAGCCACAGCCAGGTCAGCAGGGACCGAAATGTGACCTGGAAGAGAAGCCTGGGCTTTCATCTTGGGCACCATGGTGGTCTCGTGCCCCTAGCCTGGCACTTGGTAGCTGCTCACTAGAAACACAAATCCTCCCAGGAGAGTGGAGGGCAGGTGTCAGCCTGGTCACAGCAGTGTCATTCACAGTCACAGAAAGGCAGGAGCCACTCCAGTGACTGGCTGCAGTGACTGCTGAGACACACACAGAACCTAGAGGCGCTATGCTAAGTGAAATACAGTCTGTGGTCACAAAATGGCCAATCCCATAAGATCCCTCTGACCTGAGGTCCCTAGAGCAGTCACACAGTGAGAGAGTGGCAGGGGTTGGGAGTGAGTTCCTAGATACACAGCTTCAGTTTTGCAAGATAAGAAGTTCTGGACATGGTCAGGGTGACAGCCACACGACAGTGTGAGCCTGACCCAAGTGTTTGAGAAAGAGCCAGGCTGCTCACTTTTTGTTTTACAAAAATGGACTTGAGTCTTTAGAATAGCAGGAAGGAGTAGCCTTTTGACAACAGTATTAACTGGAATATATTATATTCTATTATTTTTTTTTAATTTTCTAAAATCTGTGACAATGTTAAGCTTTGGGTACCAGGGTGAAATTAACTGTCCTTTCTCTAAAAATTCAGAGCTAAACTTTTAAGTAGTTACCAACCCGGTAAGGAAAAGGGGGTGTTTAATGAAAGCCCAGAAATATCTGGAGAGGAAATGCCTTTAAACTTCTTCGGAAAGTGAGCAGAAGGGGTTAATCTTCAGGCACAAAAGCTTCCTATAACCTCCAGAATTAGTGTGGTGGGCTCTGGTGGCCCTTGGGGCTCTTCTAGTTGGCTCTCTGGGGAGGCCTTAACTCATGATAGAAATGTCTTCTGGCCCTCCCTTTTCGCCTGCCACCAGCCCTTGAGGACAATGCTTCCTTTGTCCTTCCTAATAGTTCACTTTCTTTAAAGTGGTAGAGTGTAGACTTTCTCTGGAGGTGGCCAGGGGAAAAGGATCTTTGTTTTTTTGGCATCAGTGAGTGAAGTCCAGTCTTGTGACTCTAGCACATGACAGCTGAAATGTCTCATTCCTTAATCGACAGCACCAAGTCCTACCAGGGGGCCACTGTGTAACCCCTGAGGCCCCAGGTTGTCTGGGGGCCTGGCGTCAGTCCCCTTGCTGCACAGAGAGAGGCCCTTGTCTTCTCCCCTCAACCTGGTCCTGAGTAGAAGGGACAGGCCATGCAGAGAGAGGCACTGTCCCCAAGCGGCCACAGCATATGGGGTCCTGCACTGTCTGTCCTGCGGCTCCCACTCCAGGGACCCTGGAGAAAACTATCACTGGCTACCTCTTTTTTTTTTTTTTTTTTTGCAGTACCGGGGATTGAGCTCAGGCCCTTGCGCTTGCCAGGGAAGCACTTATTCCACTGAGCCATCTCCCCAGCCCCACTGGCTACCTCTTAATGCCTTCAAGAAATTAAAAAATACTACTGACTCCAGCAGAGACCTCATGTGTGCTACTCAGGGTGACACCCTTATTCTAGGTGACAGAGGAGTCTGCTGAGGCTCCTGGAAGAGATGTAGACCTCAGAGGCCCCACAGCCAAAGGGAGGTAAATATTTAAATCCCAGCCAGCAGCCCTAAAGCTGCTGTTGTATTTTCTGTTTAATTTTATTTTTTCTTGTTATGAGTCCATGTGTGCAGTGCATAATGATTACGCTCATTGTGGGGGGCCGGGACATGCTTCTGGCCCATCTTATCCTTTTTATGCCCCCTCCCCATTTGCAAAAGACCCGTCTTCCTGTTTCCAGTCATCGATGAGGATGAGAGCCCACGTTCAACTCGGCTACAACTCGGCTTTCTTTCAGACAGCATTTGTGGGGGCTTGCTGAGGACCAGGGCTAGAACATGAGCTTGTGTCTGTCATCTCCTGCATCCTGTGATTGGACATGTTAGCAGCATAGTGAAGGACATGTGCGTCAGGTGTGGGGTCAGTCACCACTGTGCAGCTTAGAGAGGTCTTTTTTACACTCTTCATAACCAGTATGCATTTGTGTGTGTGTGTGTGTGTGTGTGTGTGTGTGTGCAGAGTTTTAAAACTCAGCGAGGTCCTCCCTCTGTTGAAGTCTCCATGGGGGTCCCCTCTATGGGTGTGGCAGAAGCAGCATCCACACTGGATTCAGTTTGAGGGTCAGCTTAGGGTGACCACTCAGAGCAGGGACCTCCTATGTCCCAAGCATGGCTGTCTCCACTTTATCCTCTGTAGTCAGCCTTATCCTGACAGCACTCTTATGGGGGTGGGGGGCGCAGAGGGATGGGATGGGACTGGGTCCCCACTTTCGAGTCCCCAGCCAAGCCAGGGTCCCCCCGTGCCACCCACTAGGCAACTGTGGTTCTCCTCAAAACAGCTGGGAGCTATGTGTCTCTCCACATGCGCTCTCCCCGGGTCCTGTGCCACAAGGGTGAATTACTCGCATGCCTCACGAGGGCTTGCACAGCCAGAATAAATTATATAATCAAACGTATCTTAGCCAAGTTCTATAACATCTGTTTGTGTTAAGTGGTGCTCTTTGAAAATGATGTTTTTTCCCCTACTCCTTGTAGATGGAGAAAAAAAACCCTTAATTTTAGATTGTAGAGAAATGTCCTGTGGCAATTATTTTTGTTTTCTTCGCCAGGATGCGTGTAAGTCAATGAGATCCATTCCCAGCACCAGAGCACTGAGAATCCTGATTAGGGAACTTGTGCCCACAATTGCGTGTGATGACTGTCGGCAAACAGCCTGGGCGCAAGGGCCGGGCGGGGCAGATGCTGGCAGATGGCTGCTAATGCAATTAGGACTCGTCGTTGTGTGAAATGAGCCATTATTTAAATTATCTGCTCTTTTCCTATCTATTAACCTGCTGGAAAAGAGACAGTGATATCTAAGAAAACTTCAGCTAATCACTAACTAGCTGAATCGCCCAATTTTTCCCTTTAATGCCACATTGTACCTTATTGCAGCTGTTAGCAAATGGCCTCCCTTGGGTTCCTGTCCCATGCATGGCGTGAAGGTGGGAGGGACAGATGGTGGGTGGGAAAACACAGGGTCTCTGTATGGGAAGGTTTCAGCAGGGCAGCAGGGTTGGACTGCTCCAATGATCTTGGCCTAGGGTCTCCTTGCTTCCTGAACCTTCTGCTGGCCCATTTCTGTTGTGGTCTTTGAGCTAAAGGACACCTGGTCTTTGGGCAGTGTGTCTGAGTTCACTTGGAGCCACCGTAACACAAAACCCAGCCCCAAGACTTCTAAACAGCAGCCTTCATTACTCATAGTTCCCTAGGCTGAAGCCAGAGGTCAAAGTGTCAGGTCCTATACACACACACACACACACACACACACACACACACACACACTGGCCCCAGGTGACAGAAGGGAGAGATCTGTGTGGCTTCACCCTCATGAGCTGGTCCCCCCAGGCCCCACTCCTAACACCCCCCATTGGGGGTCTTGTCTTGACCCAGGAATTTGAGGAACAGCCACATGTGTTCAAACCTTGGCCAGCACAAGGTGTAGTTTGTGTGAGGAAAATGCTCCCTCTCATTTCTCCCAGCCCTGAGATTCTAGTAGAGCAGAGGAGCCAGACGCTGTCCACAGCTTGGCACTGTCCGGGGTTCTGAGCCACACCTGTGCCCTGCTATTCCCCCTGCACCGGGGCTGTCAAACTGCAGTGTGATATAGGTGCCCCAGCTCTGGGAAGTGAAATCCTCACCCTGCAAGGTAAGAGGGAGAAGAGCTGGTGATAGAGAAGGACGGGCGTGGTGGGAGGACCAGCAAGGTGACATCACCATGCCTTGTGGGGGCCAGTGTCCTGCTGTGGGGTGGCTGAGCTTTGCCTGCTGCTCAGAGCTGGAGGGAGCAGGCCTTGGGTTTTCTTATGTGAAGTTGACAAAATGACTTTCCCACTCCCTCCATGATTGTTTTCTGAGTCTCCCAGCATGGATGCCAGCTGTAGGGATGGATTGTTATGGAAGCGCAGGCCCGACTCCTGCACCTACAGACAGTTTCCCCCCTTACTGCTAGGTTCTGGGAGAAATGCACCGGACTGTGGCTCCCGTGGGCAGGGTGTGGATGCCTGTGCCTCTCAGGTACTTGCCAGCCCGAGACCGCCTTGGTTATGCTCCAGGAGCAGGCAGCGTGGCAAGCACTGCCAGACAGAGCCAGCCCCAAAGCTGACTTCTGTGGAGACCATCAGAAAGTCTGGGATGAGCAGGTGCTGCCGCCGTTGCCAGTGTAGCTGACCTCACTGAGGAGCGTCACTGAGCTGCTCTGCAGAGGACAGTGGTCTGCGTGCCACCTTGCTCAGGCTCCCCACATGCAAGAGCAGTCAGTGTAGGCAAGGAAGCCAGGCTGTGTCCTGGGCATGTGTGGTCACCAGACAGAGGTGTGATGCTGAAAATGATACCTCCTGAGGCTGACATGAGCATGGGACAGGTGGCCGCCATTGTTCATTTGTCTCTGGCTTTTATTACCGTGACTTTGAATGAGCAGAACATAGCTGTCACTGTTCCTCAGCTGGTTACCACTGGAGGGTAAGTGCAGTATCTGGCCACACAGTTGTGGCCGCTTCTCTCAAGGCCCTCATTCCATGCGTGCCTCAGGAAGTTCTCCTGGATGGCTTAGTATTTTGTTTTCCTTGTTCTTTCTTTCTCTCCATCTCTCTTTTTCTTTCTCTCCA
Source organism: Octodon degus (assembly GCF_000260255.1). Classification (NCBI taxonomy): domain Eukaryota; kingdom Metazoa; phylum Chordata; class Mammalia; order Rodentia; family Octodontidae; genus Octodon; species Octodon degus. The sequence continues at coordinate 4,362,036 of NW_004524621.1, read as the reverse complement.
TCTCTCTTTTTCTTTCTCACCACCTCTCTTCCTTTCTCTCATTCTGGGGATTGAATCTAGAGCCTTTGCCCTGAGTTTTTTTGTTTAGGGCCTACAGTCATTTCTCAGCTACCTACCTTGTATTTTGGAACCTGTTACAATGATGGATAAGATTCCAGGCCTCCTGGCTACCATGTGGGTCTTATATATGGCTTTTACTCCTTTGTCACCCTTAAGGGGGCTGCAGAGAACACGTCCCAGAAGTCAGCTGTACAGAGACAGAAGCCTGGAAGGTCGATGGGGTCCTGAGCAAGTCTCTGCCCCATGGCACAAAGTGAGGGGAAGCCTGTGGAAATGGTTCCATCACTGCCTGAGAACTACTGCCCTAGAAGCACAGCCCTGCAATGCCTGGGCTGTGGGCTCGTGGCCTGGAGCACTGTGGGAGATGATGCGTCTGTTGCTTTATAGCATTTGTGGTGATTTACCTCAGCCCTCAGAAACCAATGCACAAGCTTAAGCATCACCATAGAGGAAAACTGAATGAGATGAATCCATATTAGTATGCTTTAATAAAGCCATAGTGGCTGAGAGGAGAGTTCTTCCAGTAGCCAAGGAGGAAAAGAAAGGCACTTGTAATGAGGAAAAATAAGATAGGTCTCCAATTTCTCACGAACACTGCATGTAGAAAGACACTGGAAAAATAAAGTATTGTTGAGAGCAAATGTACAGCCCCAATACCTAAACCCAGGCAGGCCATCCTTTCAGGCTAAAGGCTGCGTTAGGCAGCGAGACCACGAACATGCTCCAGGAACACGACGCCCATCTTGGGTGGGCTGAGCCACATGTAGGCCGAGGGCTAGTAGGAGGGAAGAAGCTATTTTCTTGAAGGATGACTGAGTTTCTGTGGGAAGCACTTAACAATTGTGAATTTCAAGACTATAACAGTGGTGCAGTCTGTTGCATGATTTACAGAATAGAGATTTGTGGCCATTTGAGGACAATCGCCACCACCAGGACAGGCCTTTCTCCTTGGTGGAAGACAGTAGTGACAGATAGTGGGGGAACATACAGACAAGGGGATTAAAAAAAAGTGTTTAGGTGCATAATGTAGAATTATAAAAAGACAGATATATCATAGAAGTAAAGGTGTTATAATCTCGCACTTTTTGCACCTTGCCCCACCCTGTCTGTTATGGTGGAGACCCACAATGTCCCCGGGCAGTCTCACGTGTCCGGAGTCTTTGGAAGGTGACTGGATCATAATGACTGGTCCAGTGCTGAGTCCACGACTGTATGTGCTGTTAGGAATTGGCCTCGGTTAGGAAAGGTATTTCCTAGTTACTTTTCTCACTGCTGGGCAAAAATACCTGACACCCACCCACGCTTAAAGGAAGAGAGCTTTATCTTGGCTCACAGTTTCTAGAAGTTTCAGTCCATAGAAGGCTGACTGCAAAGCAGAAATGGCATGAGGCAGAGGCCTGGTGGATGGAAACAGAGAGCCGAGGGAGGGAGGCACTGAGGGCGAGGTCCCGACAGATGCTCTTCCAGCTCGGACCCGTGGTGACCTCCTCTAAGCAGGCCACAGCCCTGAGCTGCCCCAGCTGCTGAACTCTAGAGGATGACTCCATGGGTGAGTGTAATGGCCCAAGTCCAGTCACCTCCAAAAGTTTCACTTCTGAGCATCTGAGAGTCTGGGGACATCTTAGATCCGGATCCTGACAAGGCATGGCCTTGCAGGGCATGTTTTCCTCCTGATTCCTCCCTTTGCTTGCTGTTCGCTGACTGCCCTGAGGAGATCCGTGTCACTCTGCCAGGTCTGTCCAGGCTGCTGCTTCTGCCTTGCAACCAGCCAACAGTGGACTGAACCTACATCAAAAGAAACCTCTCCTCCTGCACATGCCGCAAGTCAGGTGTTTTGTTCCAGCAGTTAGAAGTTGCTTTCATCAGATTTCAGAATGGTGAACCCACAAACACATCCTGAGATGCTATAGCAAGAGAAGTTTTAAAAGGAGCATATAAAATTACAGAATACAACAACGTAAAAGTGTACAAACTTGCAGACCACACCAGAATTCATATTCTCTCTCTCCCACACACTCTCTCTCTGTCTCTCTGTCTCTCTCTCTGTCTCGCTGTCTGTCTCTCTCTCTGTGTCTGTCTCTGTCTCTCTCTCTCTGTCTCTCTCTCTCGGAGTCTACAGGGTCTCACTACACAGATCACACTTGTAGTGACCCCAAGCTCTGAGATTACAGTTGTGCACCACCATGCCCAGTCTCAGTGTGCCCCAGGGGCTGGGCCCGCATGTCACGGTGGGGATCGAACCCTGGTCCCTGCATCTTCCTAAGCAGGCACTTTAATCCACTGAGCTATCTGGCCAGCCCCAGAAGAATTCTTAAAACAAGTCCATGTAGCAAGGATTTTAAAAACTAAATTTTGAGACAAAAAGTGTAGACATACGTCACCAGATACACATTATGCGGAATGATAAACTTGCTCTTAAAAGAACTGAGAGGTTTTTAAATGGACATAGATCCTAATATGGAAGACCCTGCTCAGCCAGGCAGACCCACAGACAGGTTCCCACAGCTACTTTGAGCCGCTGGATACGCAGGAGTTTCTCAGCTCCTACCAGCTGCTCTCCAATCAAGTCCAAGTTCAGCTGTCCCTTCACCCTCCCGGGCTGCACATCTGAAGATTCAGCCAACCACAAATAAAAGTAGTAGGAGAAAATCTTGAAGGTGTAGAGACCTGTTCTTATCATGATGCTCTAACCCAGCCGGTGCAGCAGCTATTTGCATGTTATTTGCATTGTGATGGTGTAAGTAAGCTGAGGTCACTTAAAGTACCAAGGAGGATTGCGTAGGCTGTATGTAGATACCATGTCCTTTATGTATTAGACTTGAGCATCCTAGGATTTGGCTATTGGGGGCCTAAAACCATTCCCTCCAATGCTGAGGAAGGACTGTAAATTTGAATAATTATTTGATGCCCCTTCCACGTTTATGAGAAGTTCAGATCCATTCAGAATTGTAGTTGGGAACTTGGAACTCTTGAACATCAAATATTTGGGTGGAGAACTGGGTCTTGCATATGTGTGTATAGTGATGCCTCAGCTCACAAGTCCTTCTGTTTGCGGCAAACAGTTTGTAAACCATGACCATCTTTTCCAGAAAAGCAGAACGAATTAAATTCGTGCACCGAGGTATCGCTGTATATTTTCCTATCTAAAATCAACTCCATAGGGGAGTGAGATGTGAATCTTAACAGGCCAGTGGTGGCTGCTGGCAGGAAGAAGCAGGAACAAGACAGGAAAAGGCAGGAGATGACCCCAGTGTGAGCCACAGTGGTCCCACAGAAGTCGGAGAGAGGTGAGCAGAGGTGAGCAGTTGTCCAGTAGATCCAGAAGGCAGCGGCGACATGGACTCCTGGGGACATGTGGGCCCAGGGGAGGCAGTGTTGGAGAAGGCTTTAAGCCATGGGGCCTCCAGAAACATGGCAGAACTGAGATTACAGATGGCAGAGTCCTCTGGGTGGGGTGCTAGGCATGTCATTCTGCCCAAGACCGACTTGCCAGGGTGTATTCATTTCCTGGGCTGCTGGAACAGAGTACCATACACTGGGGGGCTGCTCCGGCCCAAACAGATCTCCGCACCATGCTGGAAGGTGGAGTCTAAGATCGCGGTGTGGCCTGGACTGTGATCCCTCTGAGACTTCAGCAGAGTTGCTTTGACCCCTGGCAGTGACCTGCATCCTCTATATTCTAGGGGCTGTGTGACACTGGCAGTCACTTCTGTAATCCTGTGTTTTCTTTCCTGTGTGAACACAGGAGTTGACTGGATTGGGGCCCACCCAAGGACTGCATCTTAACTGATTATGCCCTTTAGTGTCCTAGCTTCCAAATAATGCTCCACTTACTTGTAGGCACAGGGGTAGTGTTTTAACCAAACATGGCTCTGAGCTTCAGGCAAAGGTGTCGGGCAGGTAAACCTGGACTCTGGAGTGCAGATCTCAGTGTTCATCACACATAGGAGGCATGGAAAGTGTGATGGGCTGTGTAGACAGACTCAGTGACTCCAAGGTGCACCCTGGAGAACACCACAGATCGGAGAGATGAGAAGCATCCTCTGTGAGACAGAAGTGGGTGAGTCAGAGAGAGGTGGGAGGAAAATTAGGAAAGCATGACACCTAGAATCCAAAACAGAGAAAGGTTTAGTTAGGAAGCTGAGTCAAATTCTGTTGTTGGATCAGGTAATGGGAGAGAGAGCTGGGCATAGTGAAATACAGACTGAAGCAAAACCCCTACATGATTATGGACAGGATGGTCTTAGATGAAAACTTGCCTGTCCTCAATCCTCAGTCTGTAGCTTTTTAAACTTGATTTTCAACCTTATGGAGTTCATCTGTCAGTTTTTATGCTTTGTTCTAAAGGCGCATCCACTTTCTCAGCGGTTGGCTGTGTATCTGGACTTGGGCTAGATGCGAGGCATGGAAAAATGAATGCCATATGCGGACACAATGAATGCTGAAATTGTACAAAAAAGATCCACAGTAATTTGTGCCGTGGACCTCCCTCAAAATCCAGCCCATCCCTCTTGCCACCTTCGGAAGCAGCTCTGCAGTCCTCTTTCCTGATTGTCTTTATGAGGTGTGGTCAAAAATACAGTGATTCGAATGGAAAAGGGCTTATAAAAATGCTGCTGTGTCCTCAGCCGCCTTAGTAACCAGATCTGGCATGGTGCTCTTCCTGTCTCTTCCCCAAAGTCAAAATGACCACGAAAGGAAAACGCTTTGAATCCATTCAGGACATTAGGGCAGCCAAGACTCAGAATCACGGTGCAAACATTTGTACTGCACAGAAATTGTACCTCAGAAAGTTATGACAGCAACAAAAGGGACACTGTTGACGGGTATCCCCAAATGCCTTGCAGGGACAAAGTGACACCAATAGCTAGGGGATTAGAGAGGCTGCTAAGAAGGGGTAGCCTGGCCATGTGAGATGTGGTTTTCCAAGAAAGACTTGCAAAGACAAGAAAAGGGGGTTTCCATCCTGGAAGAACTGGACAAGGCCTCAAGGGACAGGACTCCTCCTGTGTGCAAGTACAACAGCTTCAAAGAGAAGCCCAGGCCGAGGCTAAGCTCAGTTTTGTAGCACCTGCCTGGCAAGCCCGACGTCCGGAGATTGACTCCTGGTACCAAAAAAAGATTAAGTCCTATTACTTCACGGAACTATCTCCTAAGGCTCTATGTGTTTTTGCCAATTGTAAATTGTTCTTGGTACTTCAGCTTTTCAAAAATAAAATTACTTAACAGTATTAGCTTAATCAGATAATCCAATGTTGGGCCAGGCAGATAGCCCAGCAGATTAAAGCATGTGCTTAAGGAGACGCAGAGGCCAGAGTTCCTATCCCCAGCCTGCCATGCCAGCCCCACCCCCAGGGCACACTGAGACAGTGATTGAGACTGGGTGTGGTGGTGCGTGCACCTGGGAGGCTGAAAGACAGGAAGGCTCACCACAGGTCCAATCTGTATAGTGAGACCCTGTAGACCCTGTACTAAATACATTAAAAAAAAACAATAATAATCCATTGCTTTCTGTTTTTTTCTTCTCAAAACACAAAAGCTGCAGATCCTCGTTGACACTGGAAGCAGCAATTTCGCTGTGGCGGGCGCGCCTCATTCCTACGTAGACTCCTACTTTGACTCGGAGAGGTGAGTGGAGGTGGAGCTGGCATGGCTGGGTTTGGGGGCATGGCGTGAACGGCACAGTTCTGAACAGAAGGCTGGCCCATTTTGGGGGTCTGTGGATACAAACGTGTTGGTGTATAGACCTGTACATGCATGTGCCTGTACATGTATATATATATATATATATATATGCACACATGTGTGTATTTTTTTTAATTTTTTTTAAATTTTTATTTATTTATGTGTGTGTGTGTGTGTGGCCAGCTCAGCCCACCAGGGGGCGGGGCTGGCTGGCATGTGGTGCTGGGGGATTGAACCGCGGTCCCTGTGCTTTGCTAAGCTTGTTCTAAGTAGGTGCTTTAGACCACTGAGCCATCTCTCCAGCCCCCACATGTGTGTATTTCAATGCAGAGAATCCATAGCAGTATTGTCTTAAGAGCCTCAGTACATTCACATGAGATGGGCATCATAAAATTTCAAGTGAGACACAAGTTTTGTGGCTAGCTAACTTCTGGGAGCTTAAGGCCCTTTGATATTCACTGCAGCCCCTCTGGGCCTTATGGGGAGGCTGAGGCAGGGGGAGTGGCCTGTGGGAGCCTGAGGTAGCCTTGCAGGAGTGCAGCGGGGATGGATCCCCCCTCTGCACATGCAGGGGGTGCTGGGGCAGCTCATGGGACCAGCTGTGGAGAGAGAGCTGAGACTCTCTTGGAACAGAGTACTGTGAGGACAGCAGGGAGACCAGCGATGAGGTCTCCACCATGGAGATGATGGGGTGAGATTGTAAAATAAAGATTGCAGCCAACTAGGGGTTGCTGGGATACAGGAAGCTTGGCCTAGGGCAGGCCATGGACTCCCATTTCCAAGGAGAACTAAGTGAGGTTCAGGGAGGACTCCTAGCAGTTCTGTCACCTTCCAGCTCTGCAGAAACCCCATGATCTGAGCCCCTCCTTTCCTTTCTGGGAGGCTGAAGCTATGCTAAGATTGTGCACATTTTAACTTTACATCTGTTTTGTAACTGAGATTGAAATTCAGGCAGAGCCAGTAAGCAGGCAGGCGATGGTCTGTTTTTGAGGTCACGAGCTGTCTGGAGACTGTGGACTTTCCTACTGTAAATCCTTTTCATCTCTTCCCACCCTTGCTTTCCTGAACCATCGCCTCTTGTTCCTGAAGCTGAAGGCCAGCTTTAGCAAGGAAAAGGAGGGAGAAATGAAAGCGGGCAGGCTTCTGAGGGTGCTGGGCCAGTGAGCAAAGTGAGCTGTCTGGCAGTGTGGGAGCGCAGTGACCCAGCACTCCTGCCTGCCCAGTGTCCTGCTCCACTCTGCTGGCACGTGATGTGTTCTCCGGTACTTGGCTACTGCCGCTTTCTGGGGAGGGGGTGTGGTAGGCCGCAGATGGGGCCTCAGGGAGGCATATCCCTGTGGATGACCTGTCCCTCACAGGACAGAGTTTCGTCTGCGAGTCTTTATACTAATAAGTTTGGGTCATTGATACCTCAGAATACAACCACTGGCCAGCCATTGCCTGGGGACTGAGAAGACCAGAAATTATTGCTGTCATGGCAAGCGTGTTATGGAGGTGGGTGGTGCTTCTGTGTGGGGTTGTGGAAGAGGCTGCTTTACAGTGGTGTGTATGCCCTTCCCCAGTGAGACAGGGCTTCCACCAAGCCCTTCCCTCCAACATGGCCCCCAACTCTTATCACTTGCTCGGGGTGGCCGCACAGTGAAACAGAGTATGGAATTGGTCTAAGCACCTCATTTTCACCCATGTAGTTTGAGAAGTTAGCATTGCCAGGATCTTGTTTATGTTCTGGCTGCTATACCAGCAGTTCCCCATCTTTTCGCCCCACACCCCCTCTTTATGGCAAGTGCTTTGTGAGGTGCTGAAATGAGATCAAACCTCATATAGCTCACCTGTATACATAATCCTAGTGTCCTGATGTAATATAGCTGGGGCATCTCTAAATAGAAAATCTGAAATGCTCCGAAATCCAAAGCTTTTGAGCACCAAACTGATGCAGCAAATGGAAAATTCCACCCCTGCCTCTCTGTGACAGGTCAGAGCCAAAGCACAGTGCACTAAAAATACTGTAAAGACTTAGCTTCAGGCTGTGTGTGTGAGGTGTATCTGAAACATAAATAAATTCACGTGCCGGCTCTGAGTATCCCATCATACATATGCAAATATTTCCAAATCCAAAAAGATTCAACACCTGAAACACTTCTGGTGCCAAGCATTTTGAATAAAGGATCACGAGCCCTGTATGGTGGAAGAAATGGAAGTGATATATAGTAAGCTAATCAGTACCTCAGCGCTCCAGCAACCTGGTTGGGCCACCGTGGCGGTTAAGGTACAATGTCAACTCAGTTGGTTTTGAAATCCACTTGAGCATTGGTGGGGCACACTTGCTGGTGTTTCTGAGTGGCTTTGGGGCCCACATCTGGTCCTTTACCTTTTCCTCTTTGGCACTATTTGCTGTGCTCTGCTGCTCTGCTGCCTTGCTGCCATGAGCTCAGCAGTGTTGCTCCCCCACACCCTTCCACCAGGATGCATCTGCCTTGGAGCAGCTGACCATGGACTGAATGTGCCGAAACCGTGAGCCACCCAGAGCATTTCCTTCTCTGAGCTGTTAGTGTTAGGTGATGAGAAAGCTGACTGATACACCATACTCGGAAGGAGGGGCTAGAGGTGGATAGGCACCACCAGGGACACACAGCGCCCAGTGTGGCCTGACGAGGACTGATGGAGTTAGACTCTGCCACCCAGGGCAGCTTGGGTTGCTGGTACAATTTTCAGAAGTGGCAAAGAATCCTCATAAAAAAATTTTGGGGGAAGTATAAGCTGCTCCCAATTATCTTGTGAGTTAATATCCAATGCCCATGAAATCTGTATAGAGAACACTTAATGCATAATGGAAAGGAAGTTGTGTCCTGAGCTCAGATGAGATCCTCACCTGAGTGAACGCCCAGGGGGATGGACAGCTATTCTTATCCAGGGATCAATTTATTACTGTGACTTTTAATGACCAAAGCAAAACACCTATCACTGTGTGCAACTAGTTGTTTCAGGATGAGTGCAGTCTCTGGCCACATGGTTGTACCACCGGTAGTGGGGATCAAACCAGGAGCCCTTGAAATGAGCTTTATTCAATCTTTTTTCTTTTGCTTTTTTTGAGACAGACTCTTGCTAGGTTGCTGCGTCTGCATGTGCCCCTCCTGGTACCAAGAGTCATCTGCCCTTTTGTGCCACAAATCTATTGATAGATGATACCACAGAAGGAAGCAGAAAGGCCAGTGTTAGGGCAAAGTGGATAGATGCCTTCAGTTGTGGTTGTGCAGCTTTAAGCCTGGTGGCCTCTTCCACCTGGCATGGAGGGCGATTCCTTGGCAGCTGCCCATTGCTGGTTTTATAAAGCTTAAAGTTTGCCTCTCCACCTCAGCATCATGCTGTGCAAGTGTTGAAGCATCCAAGAGTGAATCATAGTCACCATCACCAAGACTGTGTACCTGTCACTTAATGTGTGTACAGTATTTAATCAGCTTGGCCTCTTTCTCAGGGGCCTCCTCTGATTATGGCCAATGCTTGGGAGGAGGTGTGGTGCCCATTGGGCTTGGGAGGACACATCTGTCTGACTGTCCTGCTGACCTGGCTGAGCTTAAGCAAGTGTGTGCCGAGGTGGCAGGTGGATCCCTTTCCCCATACTTAGAGACAAGAATTCTCTCACCCATCTGCATGAGAATTAAGGGACACTCCTGGGGTCTCCATGGTTCCCTGGATGACCAAGCCTTCTCTCTGCTAATCTCACACAGAGTTAGAATCACCCCACTGGCTTTTGGACCACTGAAGTATCTAATTTCTCTTTGTGAATAAAAAGAAATAACAGAGCCCACACTGGACTTCCCTCCCGATAAGCTCCCTACCCCTTCCTCCTTGCTACTTCCTGAGCAAGCACTGTAGGAATTTACTTCCTGTGTGTGAAATAGCACCCACATCCGTGCCCCTGACCCTGGAACTGCCTTCTTTTCCAAGAGCCCATTCTTGGCGGTAAGCCTTCTTCATAGCCCAATCGGACAGGAACCATTATGTTTCTATGTTGTACGGTTCTAATTCATCATGGTAAAGATACAAATATTTTCTCTCCATGCAAGTTATATGATACTAGTTTGCCCAATGCTTTCACTGACTTTAACCTGTGCCTGTTCTCAACTATTATATTTTATGGAAGCCGAGAGAAAGCTCTGGTTTTTGATGAAGGTATCTTTCCTGGGACATGGTTCCCTGTCCTGTGATGTGTCAGAATTCGCTTTGGCCTCTGATCTTCCTTCATTAAAATAAGGTTTCTGGCTGGGTTTCTCAGCTCTGATTCAAGTTCCCAGTCTTGGGATATTTGGGTTTAATGCTTCCTGAAACATCCTACAGTAATTGGAAGAGTAGCTTGGGGCTCTTTGACAAGCTCTCTTTGATTAATGGAAGAAGTTGTGGGGCTTCTGTGAGTCACTCCTCTAGCTCGGCCATGGAACTAAGCCTTCTCTCCATGGTGCTGAGTGCACCATTGAGGTACTGTAGAGCAGGAAGAACAGAAGGGTCATATATTTTTAAAATGCAGTTCTTTTCAGCCAATAAAATGGTATCTAGCCAGTTGGCTTGATGAGTGGCCTGTCCAGTACGTGCATCCTGGACCTTCTCCTGATCCATTTGGGAAATTAAACGTATTTTCAATAACAGCTTCGTGCTCCTATCTGGGGTAAAGCCCACAGAGAAGGTGTAACAGGAAACCCATTTACAGTTTTTTGCAGTCACTGCCTGGAAATGGAACTAGGTCCAGGAAGGGGCTGGCTTTTCAGCACCCTTGCTGAGAATCTTGATGGACCATGAGGCTGGAGCATAGGGCTTACTGAGCTGCCTCTCAGCCTCAGGATCCCATCACTCCATTCTGGTGACTTGTAGGATCCTGGAGGAACTGGAAGGACAGTTGCTCACCTGAGCCAGGCCACAAAGCCTGCAGGAGGGTTCCAGGTGCTTTGGAGTGCACAGGAACCCCAGCAGACTCTTAGGCAGAGCCTGGAGGCCCGGCCTCCCTGGGTGGGCTGGCTCTGGAGAACCAGAAATGAGAATTTCCCCTTCTACCTTCTCTTCTTATGCATTCCAAAAACAATAGAGAGTTTAAAATAATAATAGTAAGATATTTGTTTCTCTGTTTTCCTCTTCATTTGGTTCTGTTTTTTAATCTTGGCTTCCACGATTTTCTGATCAGAGGCAGCACCTTCCAGATTTCTGGAAAGCGTTCTCATTGTTCTGAACACTTTTTCCTAGCTTTTGACTAATTGCTCTTTCTTTCTTTTCTTTCTTTTTTTTTTTTTTTTCTTTTCTTTTTTCTTTTTTTTCTTCAGAACCGGGAATTGAACTCAGGCACTTGAGCTTGCCAGGGAAGCACTTATTCCACTGAGCCATCTCCCCAGCCCCTAATTGCTCTTTCTGAGCACCCAAATGAGAAGCTCACTGAGGATCTCTCCCTATACCCATAATTTTTTTGTTCATTTTAATGAGAAAAAAAGAAAATAGTAATGAAACACTTTCAAAACAGGTTAGTAGGACGGTTACAATAATTAAAACATTGCATATTGTTGTCTTCATAGTAGTTATTCAGAGGACAAGATGTAGACATGATATCTTGTCTGAACAATATTAGTACCAACTTTATTCTCAGTGAACTAAGAGAAAGTAGCTGACACTGACAAAAGATCTACAAGGTGCTGTGCACGGTTTCATAGTAAATCCTGAGAGGATTTTGACTGACCTTGTCAGATACACAAAGTTACATTTCTTGTTATATAGGTCTTGCTTTAACTTGGTTTTAAACCATCCAGCAGAAAAGTATAACTACGAGGTATAAAAAGTAATGCCATATTAATAGGCTGAGCTGTAAAAGGCTCAAGTCAACAACTTCTGACATTGCCAGTTCTGCTGATAGCCTACTACTATTATGAACTATTGGACTATATTGGATTATTTTGCTGAATTCAAGTACCTACAAATCTTTAGACTGGTTTCAAGCATGAAAAGATCCTTTAAAGACTTCTCCAAATACAGCTTCTGTAACTGCAGTGGAATGCCCATCTCTGACCAAAAAAAACAAAAAATAAGGCTATATTGGGAGCCACGAAGCTAGGAAATCGATCAAATATGTGTAGGTAGGACTTGGCCCAGTCCCTAAAGCAAACAAGCCGCCTCACTCCAGAGATGAACACCCATACCCATAATTAACCTGTGGAGAAGTTGAGCAACAAAGCCCTGTAGCTCCAAGAGGTAGGCTCTTATGGAGTGAAACTGGGCCTTTTCTTAATTTTTTTTTTTTTTTT
>NW_004524621.1:4323651-4349916 GCF_000260255.1 Octodon degus | reverse complement strand
TAAGCGCTTTCTCAGCAAATGCAAGCGTCTGAGTTTAATCCTTGGTTCCGCCCAAAGGAAAAAAAATTAATTAGTATTTAATTATCTGAATATTGCTTAATCTTAATTTTTGTTCTAAGATTTATACTATATCTTTGACTTACAATTTATTTAAAAGACATCATATGATATCTTCTCCTAGTATTAGAAACTTTATTTCATTTTATTTATTTATTTATTTTTTGTGGAACCGGGGATTGAACTCAGGCCCTTGCGGTTGCCAGGGAAGTGCTTATTCCACTGAACCATCTCCCCGGCCCCTAGAAACTTTAAAAAGTATATTTTCATTTTCTGTTGACTTAAAAAAAATAATAAATAACTCATTCAAAAAAAAAAAAAGGAAATTTGTACCCTTCAAAAAAAACCCCCAAAAACATATAGTTGAAAACATCCTACTCTGCAATTTTTTTTTTTTTTTTTTTTTACCAGGGATTAAACTCAGGATCTTACACTTGCCAGGCAAGCACTTATTCCACTGAGCTATCTTCCCAGCCTTTTCTTAAATTTAAAGAACTGGAAACTGTGTGCTAATAATCTACAGAGTTGCTTGGAAGTGCCCTCTGGGGTAGCACTCTTTTAGTAAGAGAAACCCAGAAATGTGAGCTCGGGATTACTTTTGTCTCACATTATCTCTGATGGTATTTCTACAAGGATGGCCACTGATTGCTGTGGCTATTTAAATTTAAATTGATCAATGTTAAATGAAATAAAACCCGGTTCTGCGCCATCTTGGACAGTGCCAGTATGGAACATTGCCATCACTGTGGCAGGTTCTGGTGGTCGTGGATGGTGCTGATCCGGATGGCAGAAGAACCTGACCTTTCAGGAGCCTGACGCTTAAGGGCATGAAAGCTCCCCTTCCCCTACCCACCTCCTTAGCAAATCTGCACTCACTGGGGAAAGGGTGTCGCTTCCCATGGGAGCTGTCAGATGTTAGAACGCATAGCACTCAGTCAAAGCCACTCTATTGGAGCACTTTCTAGGGGAAGAGTTGTGTTTTCTAATTTCTAAACTCCTAGGCTGCAAAAAGATAGCAAATGATAATTAGATAATTGTAATGATAGCACCTATTTTTGTTGCATACCTTCTGTGCTCCATGGCTGTGTCTAAATGCTTTACAATATTAATGCTTTACAGTGTTAACTCCTTTAATTGGCATAATTTATAGGACATATAGTAGTTTATCCCCATCTTTCAGTTGAGGAAACTGAGGCACCAGGGATTTAAATAGCTTGGTACCAGTCATTCGGCAGAAGAGCAGTTGAGGTTGTACTTGAGGCAGGGATGCTGTGACTCTCCTGCTCTGCTCTCTGCGAATGGCTCAGGCATACCCAGAATGCTCCCTGTGAGGGGTCAGCAGCCTGTGTGAGAACTGGAAAGAACATGCTTCATGAGCAGCCAGGCCAGTTCAGTTTCGCATTCTAAGGACTTTGCTATAGGCTGGAGGGAGTCGAAATAAAACATTTTTTTGAAAGGACCCCATAGCAGGTGAGACAGTTTGAGGAAGATAACTGATCTAGTAGACCAAGCAGAGGCACACTAGCTGTCTTAGTTACCTTCTGGTGCTGGGACCAAATACCAGACACTTAAAACTTAAAGGAAGAGAGGGCCTATTTTGGCTTACAGCTCACTCTGTAATGGTTAATACATTGTGTCAACTTGAGAAGTCTAGAAGCTAAGCTAAATAACTCAGCAGTTCTACATCCTAGAGTACAGAGGACATGCCCTTATTGCACTAGGATTTTGTTCATTATGTCACCTTGAGAAGTTTAGAAGTTTACCGTAAGTGATTCAGCGGGGCCCAGGGCCCTTACTTTGTAAATCCCCTAAGCATGTTCCAGAGGAGTGTTCTGAGATGGTGTGAGTGCGAGACCCACCCAGAGCAAGTAGCCGGCTTACTGTGTAAGGGAGGAAAGAGGCCCTTGCTGCTTCTGCTGCCTTGAACTATGCCCTCTGCCATGCCACCCTGCCCTGGAACCAGCTGATTATGGAATGAAAACTCCACGAACAAAACTCCACGAACTGAGCTACAGAAACCTTTCCTAACTTCATTTTGGATGTCAGGGATTTTGTCTCAGCAATGAAAGCAAAGTAAGTCAGGATGGCTTTGGGGCAGGGAGGGTCAGGTGAAGCCCTGCTGCTCACAAGGCAGGCAGGAAATGGAGTGGGAGGAGCCAGGCAAGGAGCAAGACCCTTCTAGGCCACACCCCGGGTGACCCCAGTGACTCTTCCAAGCATTAGCCATGGGCTAAATCTGACCTGCTGCCAGTCTTTTTAGATAAGGCTGTATGTGGAGCACAGCCTCACATGTTCCCTTCTAGAGCAGCTGTGATTGCCCCCACATTAAGAGTGGCAGAGCTCAGCAGTTGTAACAGAGAGCTCGACGTGTGCAGACTCTGGGATCCTGGGGGAGGGGCTTTTCAGAGTAAATTATGCCAACCCCTCTGCTAAATCGTGTCCTCCCAGCACTTCTAGGTGTGAGCAGCAGCGCATTTCTGAACTTCAGGAATGACTCTCAGGTGTCAGGACAGCCTGGATAGTTCAGTATTTTCCTGCTCCCCAACATGAATGTGCATGCCGCCTGCATGCCAGGCAGATCTGAATTTGCCCTGGCACTCAGATGTGTCCATCAAACAACAAACACCCATGTGGAAGAGACCCACTGGGCAGCCTGGGAAGGGCGGCTGGCTGTGCCAGAGCTCGGCACGCCCGGCTCAGTTTGCTCCCGCGCTTCTCCTGCACTGCTCATTCGCAGGAGATGGGTGCACCCCACACATTCATTTAATGTCTTTTTCTTTAAGGCCATGGAGCAAGCGGAAATAATAAGCAGATATTGAAATTCAGCATTCTTCATCATCTACTCCTCATTATCGTGTTAGAATAAATTAAATTTCTCTAAAACTCGTTTACCAGACATTCTCAAAATAACATTTTTTTTCCTGATTGTAAGAGTTTTACATGCAGAGAATGTGGAAGAATTTAGCCACAGGAATAGAAGCCCCCACCTCCACCCAGAGGCAGCCAGCACTAGCATTTGACAGAGATGAGTAATTTTTAACTAGATTCTGTCACACATGTACATTTTTTTTCTAACTTCATTTTTTCCTCTGTTATTTAAAGTGTCTTAGTAAACACCATTTTTCACTGCTAGGGAATAATCTGTTGTATGGGTGGGTCATAATCTGCCAATTCGTTGCTTCCTTTTTCCTGGGCCACTGGGTTGTCTCCAGCCGCTTGCCATTACTGATAAAACACAGTGACTGTGTTTGTCCAAGAGCCTCTATCTTTCTCCTGCTCTGCCCTCAGCGTCAGACTCTCAGAAGTGCATTTACTGAGCCAAACACATTTGGTATCTTAAGGGCTTATGAGATGTACCTCTCTTGAAAAAAATAAAGAGGGCGGATCATTTCCGGCTTCCTCCGTGGCCCCCGCGAGAGGGTGCTCCTGCTCACATTGTTAGAACAGAAACACCAGCTTGTCTGAGCGTGGCACGAGCTATCAACACAGTGGAATGAAACTCCAGCAACCTGGAGCCCTTTGGAAATATTTACTTGGTGCTTTGACACTTATCCTAGGAGTTTGGTTGTTTGCTTAGGGGGAGCCGGGATGAGTGTTTAGATATCTGCTTTAGTTTTCCGACCCCCCTGGATATAACAGTGGCCTCGGCAACCCCAGCGCCTTCACACTGCCCCCTCCAGGATGTGCTCTCCCAGAGCGGTGCACAGCAGGCCCTTCAACCGTGCTGCAGGCCTCATACACGAGGCCTCTGGCCGCTTGCTGTCCCACGCCCTGCCTGGGGGCCTGGGGACCCTGCCTCACCATCCCTACTCCCAGCGCTTACCAGAGGCACAGCAGCCCCTTTAGGGCTGTAATGGTTGATAGGTCTGTCAACTTGAGAACTGAGAAGTTTAGAAGCTTAGCTAAGCGGCTCAGCAGGAGGCCTCAGACCTCATTTTGTAACCATCCTTGTCTCCTGCCAGAGGAGGGCACAGAGATGCGGTGAGTGCTAGGTCGCCCTGGGGGTGGGCCGCCTGCTTACAGTACAAGGCAGGAGAGAGGCTTGCTGTCCCCCCATTTGCTCTAGCTGCTTTTGCTGTCTTCTGCTGCCATGAACTGTTGTCCCTCTAGCATGTGTCACCCTGCCCTGGAGCCAGCCGTTTACAGACTGAAACCTCCACAACTGTAGCTAAATAAACCGTTCCTGCCTTAATCATGGGTGTCAGGTATTTTGTCCAAGCATCAAAGGAAAAGTAACCAAGACACCCACCCCTGTCGCTGCTTTCTGCCCTTGAAGTTGTGTGTATGCTGGGTCTGAGCTTTGCTGTCCATATTCGAGTGAGGATTATCAGTTCTGAGGCACTGGGACCAGCCTGAGGATCGCTGTAACATTAGCAACGGCCAGTGCTGGCTCTGAAGAGCAGGGCCTGACTTTGGGGATGGACCTGGCCTTCCTTCATCATAAGGGCCATATGTATGAATCTGTACCCCATTCACCACTGGGGCAGGCCTGCGGCACCTCCTCCTGGGCTGTCCTGTGTCACAGAGCAGCCGCCAGAATGACTGTAAAGTCAGGACTGGAGCAGACAATTAGCCAGCGCTGGGTCTGTCTTTTAAGGCTATGACAGGAGCATGGGCTAATTACACTGGGGCACTGGGTGTTAGCTCCAGTCCTCAGATGCACACAAGCCTCACAGTGTCACCAGAGTGGTGAATATTAACAATTTTGTCCAGGGAGCTTTCCTGTGGCCAACAGTGATACCCTTGATTTTCAGAGTCCCTTACAATGAAACTTCCTGGGCAGTCTTTGCTGTGGTGACCTCTGTCCTTTCATGAGGGTCCAAGAACCTGGACTCGAGGACAGTGTGATGAGCTGTTCTTCCCTTCTGCAGGTCCAGCACATACCGGTCCAAGGGCGTCGATGTCACCGTGAAGTATACACAAGGCAGCTGGACAGGCTTCGTGGGCGAGGATGTGGTCACCATCCCCAAAGCCTTCAACAGTTCTTTTCTTGTCAATGTTGCCACTATCTTTGAGTCGGAGAATTTCTTTCTGCCTGGGATTAAGTGGAATGGGATCCTTGGGCTTGCTTATGCCACCCTGGCTAAGGTAAGGTGGCGAATCCCCAGACTGAAGTAAATCCCACAGCGGCGTGGGGCTTGGAAATGGCTTGTGGAGGGGCTGGTCCTTGAAGACAGTTGTTGAGGAAAATCACAGAAACAGATACAAAGCTTAAGGTGCATAGCACAATTCTTTGAGCCTTCCTAGAAGAGATACTAATAATAGCATGGACTATTTTTATTTTGGTTTTATTTTTAGTTGTGTAGCTTAAAAAAAAATGTTAGTAGAATATGAATCACCTCTGAGAGGGAGTTTCCTTAGGAGTCTTCTCGTGTCAACCTGGTAGAGCTCGGAGGACCTGGCCTGGAAGTAGAAATGGTCAGCTCCACTGTGGGCATAGAGCCAGGAGAAGTGGGAGAGCCCTGGTCTTGGGAGCATCTGAGCCTTCACAACCCAGGGTGACACAGAGCTAGATGTTCTCTGGGCCTCTGCCCTGGGGCCTGGGTGTACAGAGGAAGAGGAGGTGGGTACTTTCCACCAGGAAACGTGGCAGGATGTGGTAGAACGGACAGCAGGGCCCACCTCTGCTGGTCCCAGCGCTGTGCCCCAGCTGCATGGGTCAGCCTTGGGCTTTGCACCAGAGTTCAGTGAGGGAGGAAGAAATACAGTTGTAGGGCAGTGGGCCCTGCTGCAGGCCCATGATGGTCCACAAAAGAATGCCCAAAGCCCACCCTGCGGAGCATGTTCTCAGCTCAAGTTTATTAGCAACTGATGTGGGGTCAGGACAGATGAGGGCTCCCTTCCAAATACCCAGCCCATTGGCCTCTAGGGTGAGAACATTCACTCAGCGCTCATGCCTCTCCTAGCAAGGCTGCAGTCTCCCCATGGTGGATGTGGGAGACCCCAAGAGAATGGCAGCCCCACCCTGCTCAAGCCAGAGCAGAGCACCAGTGCAGAGCCAGCGAAGGGGCAGGAACCTCTGTGTCTTCTGTTCTGCGGGGCTAACTGTGTAGATCTATAGTCTGGTAGAAATGTAGTTCCTAAATCCATGGCCTTAGGCAAGATGTCTCTTCTTTTATGTGACTATGTGAAAATGAAAGATATAAGCACGATTGATCTTATGCTAATTCTCCTGACGAGGTCAGAGTAAACCTAAATTATTTATAATTAATAATGTGTCCAGCTGCCATGGCAGCAAACTCCTTTGAGGTATTTTCAATGGGTTTCCAACATCTCCATGTGACCTTTCATCTTTCTTCTATGTAATTCCAAGAGTTTTACCAAGTGGCTTCAGACTCCTGGTGTGAAGAAGGCAAAGACCAATTTGCAGGAAGTGGATTGTGTGAGGTGGCTGGCAGGGTATCCAGCACCTGTGAGAGTCATGGCATGTGGTGGCCCCTGTCCATCCCCGCCACTTCCACCATGGCTGCGTGTCACGGCCACCCTGTGGCTTCCTCCATTTCAGAGCTGCAGCCCACATCCACCTGCAGAATTGGCCATCCTGGGCCAGTCCTCAGCCGCTGTGCCACTGGCAATCCCTCGGGGGCATCCCGAGGCCCAGAAGTGGTATAGAATGACTGACGGCATCATACAACCTCGACATAAACCAGGCACTTTATACAGATTGACCACTTCTGGCCCTGGATGGTCTGGTGGGCAATGATGATCCCCTTTCATAGATCAAAAGGTGATGATGGGGAGGAGGAGCTGGACAGCATTTTTGCCACATACCCTGCCTCCTCCCGAGACAGCAGCTCTGACCAAATCCCCACCAGGCCCGCCCAGTCCACAGAGACACCCCGTCCTCCCCCACAATCCAAATACAAAGCACTGTGACCCAAGGCGCAGTTGAAGAGTGTGCAGAGTCCTGTCCTATGACCCAACCTCATGGCACCCTTGTCTACCCAAAGTCAGGAAGCTCTTGTCTGTCTTTTCTCCTCCTGCAGCCATCAAGCTCTCTGGAAACATTCTTCGATTCCCTAGTGACACAGGCCAAGATCCCCAACGTGTTTTCCATGCAGATGTGCGGGGCTGGATTGCCTGTAGCCAGATCGGGTACCAACGGAGGTAGTCTTGTGGGTATCTTTTAGTCTTACAGGGATGAAAATTCACAACTTGATTGGGGTTATTTCAGTTCTTCTAGAAACCTGCTGAGAAATTTCAGACATGTAGGCATGCATAGGTACTATAAAATTTGGTAATCTTTGTTATAGAACCTTTTAAAAATGGATACAGTTGGGTTTTCTTCTTATATTTCCTGCATCCTGCTGTTGAGAACTATGATTCCCATTGCTTTCCAAATTCCTTTACTGTCCTAAGAAAGCAAACAGTGGGTCTAGAAGGAGTGAGTCAAAAACAGTGAGAACTTGTGGCCAGTGGAACCAAGTTTGTGATGTCCCCTGAGGGTGTAGCAAAAAGTGCCCTCTCCCACCCCAGCCAGTATACTTCAGCTTCTTAGTTGTCCAGGTAATAGTTCCTGTTCCAGATCTGGTTGCTTCTGTCCCATACAAATGGCTGGTCACACTGATGTACATTGTATAAGTGAATCCCCAGCTGACAAGTCATTCTGCCTCTGTACTTCTTGCTTTCATATGGCACATAAGCCCTAGACCACCAGCAACTGCGCCTGATATCCCTGGAATGATCTGATCAGTGCCCCTCTGCCTCCAAACTCTGGCTATTGTGTCTGTGTTTCTATGTGTCTTTTCAAGGAGAAGACAGTGGCCCTGGGACAGCCTTTGTCTCTCCCCTGTCCTCCTCCCTGCTTTGCCTTCCCTTTTCCTCTCAACATATACACACACCACACAGAGAGTTATTTTCTTCTGAAATGGATTCAAGGCCATCAGCCCTATGAATGTGTCACCTAAGCTTCTGTGTAAGGTCCCTAAATCCGAACATCTAAAGTGGGCAGAAAGAATGCACAGAAAGAGCCCCTCCCAGGGAGGGTGTAGCCAGCCCCTCCACTCCACACCAGTTCCTCTATCACTGTCATCGGCCCTTGGTCTACCTGCTCCAAGTACTTTTCTATCCCCTGTGTGGAAGCAGAGCAGGTTGGGGTTTTTGGTGTGACATGATAGGTTTTGCACAATGATGTCTTGGTTCAAAGAGCCCTTGTATCCTGCTTTCTTCTTGTCCAGCTCCAGAGGCACCCTTAGCGCTTCTATTGAGTTCACTTGGGGGCAGTCTCAGTGTGGAGAGCTGGAGGTGTGTGTGCTCTTGTCAGATGTGGGAAGGCATTGAGCATCTTGGTAAGACTAGGACATGGCGCTGTGCATTCTCTGGACGTGGTCACTGAACTGTGTGCTTAATTTTCCAACATCTGTATTTGTTGGAGAACATCAAAGTGGAAGAGCACTTCCACTTTGGTTGGAGGTTGAAGGATGGTTGGTGGTCTCCGGTCCTCCCAAAGCAGTGATGTTTGTGACCTTTCACCTTGCAAGTGCATGCTTCTGTAGAGAAACTATTGATTATCTGTATACATATGTGTGTGTGTGTGTGTGTTTGGTCCTATATCTGTAATTCTGTTTCTTCCCAGGTACTGGGTGGGATTGAACCAAGTTTGTATAAAGGAGACATCTGGTATACTCCCATTAAGGAGGAATGGTATTATCAGATAGAAATCCTGAAACTAGAAATCGGAGGCCAAAGCCTTAACCTGGACTGCAGAGAGGTGCGTATCTATGTCTGTCATACCTATCTACATGGGCCTGGGTACTCCAGTGCCGCAGCAGGACCCTGTGCCTGAAGTCTAAAGTGTATACTTTTGCAAGACAGTGTAGGAATCCCCTCCAGGGAAGGAAGCAGCATGTCCTCATCCCACTGTGAGCTTTAAGATAGCGAAATGGTTGCTAGGACTGTGTCCAGCTACTCTTCCTTTCACCAGTCCTCTTGGCCTGATGGTCCCTGAATTCTGTAGAAAGGAATAAAATAAGCAGATTTTTATCCATTCAGGGCACAAAGGAGACAAAAGCAAGCCAAATTTGTACAGTGTCATTAGCTTATCCTCTAGCTGGAGCTCACCTGCTGCCCTCCTGCATTCATAACTTTGACCTGAGAAAGTTGTGGGCTGTATGTGTGTATGGGCTGGCAATGCCCATGTACCCAGTTGTGATGCCCAGTGTGGGGGCGGTGGTGTCCACAGTGCTGTGCTGCATCTTGGCTTCTTTATGGTGCATCAGGACATTATGACGATGGTGGTTGGAGGGAGCACCTGGTGTCTGGGCCATTTTTAGGATGGTTGGTGGTCCCCAGTCCTCCCAGTAGCACCCAGTGCCTTGGGAGATATTTAAGACCTAAATCGTGGAAGTAATCATGTGTCTGCATGTGTGTTTCTGTTATTAAATTCCCTTTCTAAGTAGAAGTATCTAGTGAAAGATTGTCTTCTTCTCTTTCTTCCCTGGGAAGAAAAGAGCAAGTGACTTTTGTGTAGTTCATTCAAGTGGCTCATAATGGGTCTCTCCAACTTCTAAAAACAAATGAATGGGACCGCCTCTGCTGTGGGCTGGGGGCCAGGTCCTCCATGAGGGAACATAGGCAGCTCGGAGTAAGCACCTGGCTCTTCCCAGGGGTGGCTGTTGGCTGCAGTCATGTCACTTCCTTCCACCTGGCCTCAGTTTTCCTGACCTCCTTTTGAGAACACAAGGTAAACTCTAATTCCCAGTGAGCTTGTGTGGCTGTCCGAGTCTGTAGATGGCAGGGGCGTGGCAGTGCTGGCAGCTGGGTGGGATGTGGCAGTCACTCAGTGCCCTCTCCTCTCCCGTTGCAGTACAATGCAGACAAGGCAATCGTGGACAGTGGCACCACGCTGCTGCGCCTGCCCCAGAAAGTGTTTGATGCAGTGGTGGATGCTGTGGCCCGCACATCTCTGGTAAGTCTCCAGCTGCTCATGTGCTCTCCAGATGCTGAAGGATGGGAGTCTATAAAGTATTACTTGGGGAGTTCACAATCTTGACTTGCAACATTCATTAACAAATAGTGTCTCCTATTGTCTTTGCAATACTCAATGATTAAGCCTGGATCCTTCACACTGAGCTACACCCCACCTTTTTACTTTTTTTTTGAGACAGTCTCAGTCACTAAGTTGCCCATGCTGGGCTCACACTTGGAATCCTTCTGCCACAGCCTCCCACAGTGCTGGGATTGCAGGTGTGCACCAGCCCATCTGACTTACAACACCTTCATTTGAACCCCATAGGACCTGGCCCATTTGACAAATGTCTTAGTGACTTTCTCTTTGCTGAAGTAAAGTACCTGGCACCCTCCAGTTAAAGGTGGAAATATTTATTTTGGTTCATAGTTTGTTGAGATGTCAGCCCATAGTTGGCTGGTTCCAAGGCAAAGCAGCATGGCAGAGAAGAAACAGCCCATAGCATAGCCATCAGGAGAACTTTCTTTCCCTTTTTATTTCATCCAGGCTGTAAGCCTATTGGTTGATGTCACCCACACCCAGGGTGGGTCCTCCTCCTTCAGGAAATCTGACCTGCACACCCAGAACAATACTAAACTAATCAGTGGACTCATCCAGTGTCGCACTCCCATAATCTAGCCACTCCCCAAAACTCCAGTTTGAGGTTTTAGGGAGACACAGATGTAAGTGATAGTAGTGTAGTACATTTCAACTAAGATAAACAATAATTTGTCACATAACTACAATCATGTGAGTGTGATCTGAGAAGCGCCTTGTTAGATAATTTTTGTCATTAGGCCAATATCTTCGTGAGCACTCACACAGACCCTTCCAGTGGGCCTAGGAATAAGATAGGCATTTGCTGCTACAAACAGTTTTACAGTAAGCTTTTTGTTTTTAGCAAGTAGAACGAGTACACTCTAAAACACCCATAAAAGGTATAGTGTAGTAAGTACATACGGCAATATTCCTTTGCCTTTTTGTTGTTGTTTTTTGTTTTTGGACTGGCTCAGCCCACCCTGGGGCAGGCCTGGTACAGCATATATGATTCCAGGGATTGAATCATGGTCTTTGCGCTTGCCTAAGCTTGCCCTAAGCCGGTGCTTTAGTCCGCTGAGCTACCTCGCTGGCCCCTGTCAATAATCCTTTGTTAGCATCCTCCAGTGTTATGTTCTGTAGGTCACTGTGGCTGCTCTGTTTATACACCTGGCAGTGCAGTAGGTACCTTTACCCCAGCATCACACACTCAGGAGTCAAGCTCTGCACCGCTACTGCAGGGCCTGTGGCATCCTGGGAGGTGGCATCTGCCAGACTTCTTTCTGATCTCTGGAGACCCACACTGCACATGCATTCTGCTCTGGACTGGTGGATCCTGTTACACTTCGTGGTATGTGGCCACGTAGGGAAGACACAGTGAGTCGAGAGCGCATCAGTGGCTTTACAGCAGACAGGTGAACCAGAGTTTCCCCCCTCATTGGCTCTATCCAGGCTGCACTGGCCTCTTACTTTCTACTTGATTTTTTCTAGACCAAGGATTTTTTACAAGAACACCAGTTGCAGAAAGCAGTAATTATTGTATAGCTATGTCTGAAATGCAATTAGAATGTACATAACAGTGGAGCATGCTAACAAATGACTATCAGAGGAAAGTGATGTTTTGGGGACCTGGCAGCTGATATTCCTGTTGTCACCCCAGCAGAGTACACTGATGAGCACTGGTCCTGGGCAGCTTTGGGGCCCAATGGAATTAGGTCTAGTCTAGTTTCTGCCCCTCTATCACTGGGTCCCTGGAGAGAGGTTCCCCAGGGAGCCCCACGGTCTCATCTCTGGGTTATTAAGGCTTGCAATGAGGAGCCCTGCCCCCCCCATGTCCAGCCCCACTTGGATGAAGGTGCTTATGTTGGGTGGCGCACTGCACCCCGCTTGAATGGACAGTAAACATTATCTTTGGCTTAAGCATTTTCTCAGCATTTCCCCCCCCCCCCGTGTCATCCTTGTCACCAAGAACAGGTGTCTCCTGGACAACCTGCTCCCTGGCTCTTGCATGGGGCTGATGTCCCACTGTGCATCAGGGTAGCCATACTCCAAACATGAAATGTGTAGTGGTCACTTGCTGCGGATCACAGGATCACAGCAGAAACGCAGGAGCCGTGGAGGACCACCAGGATGGTTACCCTCAAAAGATCAGCAATTGTCTCTGTTTTAGTAAAACCTAGCCCTATTGCTGTGTACTGTGTTTTTTGTGGGTTTTTTTTGGCAGAACCAGGGATTGAACTCAGATCCTTGCATTTGCCAGTCAAGCGCTTATCCTACTGAGCCATCTCCTCGGCCCCAGGATTTCTCTTTCTGTATCTCTCTTTCTCTGCATATTTCAGAAAACTCTCGCCTCCCACCTCGCACTCAGCTACTTCTCACCATTCTCACAATCCCTCATCCCCAGCCATACCCCTCTTTGTGAATTAATAAAACCCAGGCTTGGCACTGGGTAGAGGCCTTTGTTCCAGTTAGTCATTGCTCTGACTGGACTTGGGGCTCCCTTGGTTCCCCACCATTTTAGGTATGTATTTGTGTTTTTATTTGCACAGTGGGTTGCCCTGGCAGTGGTAGACAGGAATTAACTCACTCAAATGCCAGTAATGTTCCCTTGGCATTATAAATATGAACTTTATGGAACCACAGTGACATTCAGGAATGGCTTTCACTAAGAGCCAGAGGGGGCTTTGGTCATCCAGAACCAACACTTCAGAAGTCTAAAGCCACAGGGCAGGAGCAGCAGCCATACCCCCGGAACTGGGATGACAGGAAGGGACGTGAGACCCTTTCATACTCACAGGTGAAGGCAGCAGCCTGCAACAGGTGCCGCGGGAAAGCAGAGCAGATCCCTGGCTCTTTTGACCTCTGCTGAGTCAGAGAAAAGCCCTGTGGACCCTGACAGCTGTAAGGCTAGGACGTTTGTGGGTGACTGCTCCCCCGAGATAGCAGCAGGGTGCCTGTTTCTTAGCTGGTAAAACTGCCCTAGCGAAGCTGATGGGAGCACGTGGTCCTCAGCTGTAACTGCTCCCCAGGGGCCCACAGACATGTTGGAAGGGTCAGGTGGATCCACGAAGCCACCCACCCCTGAGCCCCTTCACATCCCTGAGCTCACTGGGACCCCATACCCCCAAGCTGCCAATCCAGGAGTAAACCCTGAGGAGGAAGACATATGATTGCATCTTTTTGTTTGCCTTGTCTAAAGTTGGCTGTGATTTCCTGCAGTGCCTGCATCAGAAGGGGAGCAGGCCCAGGTCTGTCTGTCTGTCTGTCTGTCTGTCTGTCTGTCTGCCTGCCTGCCTGTCTGCCTGCCTGTCTTGGAAAGGGAGATGCCTCAAGGGGCTTTGTCTGTGTTATGGCCAAGGTGTGTCCATCTCAGTTCTATGCTCGGTCTGTCTTTGATACCAGCTCTCTCGGCCTGGCTTCTCTTTCTAGTGAAGGCAAGAACAGGATTCGGGGCTCAAGGAAGTAAGATGTTGGGCCCCACGACTAAGTGCACGTTGCTCAGCATGGAGCTAGAGGTTTGCATCCTGTCCTGCTGGGCTGGGTGTAGGAAGTACAGAGCAGAAGTAGTGGACAGCACAGCACAGTCAGGAGCTCAGCTGCCAGCCTGGCCAGGTCCTGCACCTCCTTACAACTCGGGGTGTGGGGGAGGGGACAAGCCACAGTGACTTCCTACTTCAGAACTCTTACCTGAGGTCAAAACTATCCCCAAGAACACACAGGCACCCCAGTGGAGGCCTCCAGACATCTGGCAAAGGGACGAAGTTTTAGGTGTGGAAGGGTGTACCCCCAAATCCAAGCAGTGCCTCTTAGGGCTGTGATTGACCCCTTTGAGTGCTACGCCTCACTTCATGTCAGAGTAGTCACAAGCTGCAGGCTGTGTCCAACAAAGTGACCCTTTCCCCCATCAGCTGGTCTGGGGAGGGCCCTCCCCTGTGGAACCCATTTCAGATCAACTTCATTTCCTTCAAAAGCAAAAATACATGAGGACCAGCCTCAGAAACTGACCACTCAGGAATGTGAGTGGGTATGGCAGGGCCTTCTGTCCCCAGCTGGGCACCACACCGGTCACACTGCCCTGTTTCCTCCTGTGCCATCTCCTGGTACTTCCTGTCTTGTTACTTCCTGATTCTCTCTGGGCACTCTACTACCCAGGTATCTGTGGCCACCCTGTACTTCAGGGCTAGCATCTCGGTACCACCCCTGTGTCAGACCCACCCACTCACTTGTGCCTCTTGCAGACCCAGGGTACCCCCCAATTGGGACAGGGGAGCAGATCCCAGGAAAGCTACCCACACATTCATGGGGCCAATCCAGTTGCCGCAGGGCTTCCAGGTACAGGTCTTACAAGTGGAGAGTGGGCACGTGACTGCTGACCAGCTCACCGCATCCCTCCCATCCTTCTCCTGCCATGGTACCACTGGTGCCATGTGGGGACCCTGGCTGTGGCTTCTGCCGACTGCACCTCCCAGGGTGATCGTCTCTCATACTGGACTCTAGGCCTATCTTTTTCCCAGAAAGCACCTTGGGTGATGCCCCTCCTCCACCACAGGCCTGCAGTCCCTGGAGGGCTGGGGCTGGAGGAGGTGCTGTCCTCCCTTCCCTGCCACCGGCCGGGCCTGGTGGGCTGCACTCAGGACTTGGATTCCAGCAGCATCATTGCCCAACAGGCACCATGTGGTACAAGATGTGTGCTGCATCTTTCTCCCACTTGCATGGAAGGCTGGTATGGGGACAGGAAGGACCTCCATCCTGAGAGACTCTGTCCTCGTGCAGGAAACAGACATTTGTCATCCAGGAAGTGCCATTGTGGATTGCCACAGGACTGAGCCTTAGCAGGAGAGGGGCAGGGATAACCTGGGGGGACCAGGCTGGGCTCTGGCATCGGAGGCAGACGGGGCCCGCAAGGACCTCAGGGCCATGTTCCCTGATGGGGTCTTTCTCAGGCTCTGGATATCGAAAACATAGAATGAGCAGGACACGGAAGAGCAGCGGCAGGGTCAGTGAGTGATTCACTTGGAACAGGTAGGATCTACTGTGAAGGGCAGAGTGGGCCAGTGGGAGGAGCTTGGAGTTGGGGGGCTTGGTGCTGGGGGTCTCTGCCTTAGTGTTTGGGGCAGGGTTGAGGATTTGATCTGAGGTGTGGCTCCTGTAGTGGGCAGCCTTACTCAGTCCCTCCTTCAGAAGTGGAGTTGTTGACCTTGTGGGGCCTTTAGGGGAACTGCCATTGCATCCCCACAGGGCTCAAAATGTATCATCAGTGACAAGGAGATAGCGTTGTGGTGGCCAAGGGTTGCAGAAGACCACTGTGCGCATGCGCAGGGACCTGCTGCATATGAGCTAAGCTGCCTGGTTGCCTTGTTCCATTGCGTTCAGACCCAGGCAGGACTGAGCCTTAGCAGGAGAGTCTCCTCCAAGCTGGGCCCTCCCCTCTTTCCCAGCCATTTCCTTGGCTACCTTCTGCCTATGCCGCATTTAAGATTTCTCTTATGATTTAAGAGACTGTTGCTGACCATTGTGCAACCTAAGGTGAGTTCCAGCACCTCTCCGTGCCTTGGTGTCCTGCTCTGTACAGCGAAGGGGTGCTGTCCCCGGCTCGCTGGCCTTTTCCGGGATGGCAGGAGCCACTGCTGCAGAGCATCTGTTGTGCTGCCCATGCTGCCTGTGTCTTTGCAGTCATTGTAATTATTAGTTGTTGCCATGTTACTCTTCTGCTCTGTCCACGGGAGGCAGTGGTCATCCTTGTGGGCATCTGGCAAGTGGTGGTGTTTCCTGCTGACGTGCCAAGCTGGTGTCTCACGGGTTGGTTCTTGTCCAGATTCCAGAATTCTCTGATGGCTTCTGGACGGGAGCCCAGCTGGCATGCTGGACGAATTCAGAGACACCGTGGGCCTACTTTCCGAAAATCTCCATATACCTGCGAGAGGAGAACTCCAGCCGGTCTTTCCGCATAACCATCCTGCCTCAGGTATGGACTTGGCTTCCTGCTTCTCTCGTGTTTTAGCCTGTAACGTGCAAAAACCAAAGCGTTTGTGCCCAACAGGTGCATCGCGGGCATCATAGCTCTCCCAGGCGTCTGTTGCCACAGTAACAAGACCATGTCCAGGGCTGGTTCTGAGTCCACAGCCAGGCCAGCCCCCAGTTCTTGGAGCCTCAGATAAGTCCAGATTCCCAGCTAGGGACAGAGACTACTGTGGCCTCTAGGAAGAGGGAAGAGCTGAGGATGCTTTTGTAATATTGGCCAACAGCACCATCTTCTACTTTTTCCTGTACCAAAAAAGAATAAAACTGTTGGGAGTGGTGGCACATAACTGCAATTTCAGTACCTAGGAGGCTGAGGCAGAAGGATCACAAATTCAGAGCCAGCCTAGACTACAGAATGAGTTCAAGGCCAGCCTGGACTACATAGTGAGACACTGTCTCTTTTTATTATTATTGATACCTTTTAGATACCCATAATGTTCTCATTCGCTATGTGGAATTTACACCTACACATGATGCGTCCTGCTTCTTGTTTTTCCCGTTCCTAGCCCCTCCCTTCAACCTCTCTTCCCCTCACTATTTACAAAAGTTTGTTTGCATTTTTTCCTTCTGTTCTTTTTTTCTTGTCTCTTCTCTTCTCACCCCTCTCATATGCATATTTTCTTCCCCTTTCTCAGTATCTATGTTTTTATGTCTTTTATTTTTAAAAAACAAAGCTGATTGTC
This sequence comes from Octodon degus, assembly GCF_000260255.1. NCBI lineage: Eukaryota > Metazoa > Chordata > Mammalia > Rodentia > Octodontidae > Octodon > Octodon degus. The sequence goes on along the minus strand of NW_004524621.1, from coordinate 4,333,173 downwards.
AGGGGTGATGACGTCACTGTTTTTCTCTAGAATTCCAGTCCCCATGAGCTTTCTCCTGAGCCTGTGACAGAACAGTTCACAATGCTCTGCCACCCTCTGCCATTCTTCCTGCCTAGGGCCTGGCCCACGCCCCTCTTGTATAGCCTCTGTGCCCACTGCGCCTGTGGCCCCAGGCTCCCACCCTGGTCAACATGACTTCTGCGTTAACCCCTGCACCCCATGGCTTTCCTACTGCATGCTCCTGCTCTGGGCTCCCCTCTCAGAGTCCCAGGCCCTGGCCCTCTGCTGGGCCATCTCTATTCTGCCTGTCTCAGCCTCCCACCCACCCAGAGCTCACAGCCCCAGCCTGAAATGCTGTCTTGCTTTTCCTGTGCCCCAGATTCCTTCCAGCCAACTCAGACAGCCCTTGCTTTGTTGCAGCCCTGCTGAGCAAAATATCCCATTGTCCCTTGCCCTTGGAATGCATATTTTACAGGCCACTCATCTGGTGTGGGGTTATTTCTTTAGGGCATGTTTTGAATTCTGCTTTTGTGTTTGTAAAAATAATCTTATACATCTTCTTCCCCTGACTATGAATTCCTGGTGGGTGAGGATGGGCCTGTGGGCTCTCGGGCTCATCTGGCCTGTGCTGACCCGGCTGGCAGTCAGTTGAGGGAGGAGCGCAGCAGCTACCTCTTGGGCAGACACAGCGGTTGGTGTCTCAGGTTTGATTTGATGAATTGGACACAGAAGGCTGGCACTGAAGGAGATGCAAGGAAGATCCCTGTCAGAGGAGGACCCTGCCTGCCTCCCACGCTTACTGTCTGTGGGCAGTGCATGCTCCTGAGACTCCGTGGGGGAGACAACAGGAAGTTTCAAGAGAAATACAGCTCCCAAGTGGGTCTGCTTTGGTCACAGCACTGTAGGCGGCCAAAACAGGAGGACTGCAAGGTTGTGAGACCCTGTTTCAAAATACAAAAAGGGCTGGGGGTATAGCTCACACTGAAAGCCCTGGGTTCAGTCCTCAGGATCACTAAAAGAAAAAGAAGTTATGTTTCCAGTTCTGCCCTTGACTCCCTATAACTTAAGCCAATCTCAAACCTTTCCGGCGCCCTTCTCTTTCTCACCATAAGAGAGGTAACACCAATGCTCTCCAAAAGACCTTTCTGGACAAAGGCACAGGCCCTGGGTGCTTGCAGCGGTGACAGAAAGGTAAACTTGCAGTGTGTTTGAAACACCGGGCTCCTGGTATTGACATTTCAGTCAGGTGAAGAGCAAGGCGTGGCTGCCGTCTCCTCCATGTGCTTGTGCACTGAGTCCCCAGCTGGAGGACAGAGGACAGCATGCCTTGGAATTTCAGAGCTGCAGGCCAGTGCTGGCCCTTCCCTAGTTGGTGCCAGGCACTGGGCAACGGGATGAAATAGAAGAGGTCTGGACACGTTTTGCCTTGCCCAGGAATTCAATATGACCCTCATGTAGGAGGTGGAAGATATCTTCAAGGGATGGCTTTGCCCTGTTGTGATTTTGATGGCTCTGTTTTCCTGGTTTCTTACCCACATCATGTCAGGTTGCAACCCATTTCCCTGGTGGGGAGGGCAGAGATGACCTAAGGGAGATGAGCTCCCAGGGCCATGCTGTGCTCCCCAGAGGTGACCCCACCCCACAGCCTCGTCCTGACCTTGAGCAGTAATGGGGCATCTTCTCCTTGGGATCCCTTAGCGGAGCCTTCAGGCACCAGCAGTAATTGGTGAGGAATTGAGCGCCAGTGCAGAAGACAGGCCAGTGCCGGGTCTTCATTCTCTGTTCCCAGTGGTATTTCCCCAAAACACGTGAGTTAAATCCATTTGTGCTGAGGAAGAAAAAAAAAAAAAAAAATGACACCAAAACCAGCACCTGGCAGACAGGGGAAGTTTGATTTTTCTCTTTTCAAGAAATAAAAAGACCTTTAACATTGTACTCATATTCAGTCTAAATGTCACGGGTTTTTCTGCTCATGCCATTTTGGTTTAAGGCAGTTTATTCTGAGCCCCAGCAAGACTGAAGCTTCCTAGCACATTAGCAGTTGTGTGGCTGGGAGTTCTCGCTGGCGTCCGCTGGGGCACACAGAACCAGCTACGAGAGGGAGATCAGCTTTGCATATGTTGGCATCAGGATCCATTGCCCCATACAAGTGGTGATAAAAATATGTGAGAATGTTTAAATTTTAAAAGGTGATTGCACTAAAAGACACATTGCTCTGAGGGTCAGAGTCTTCCCTGAGTCTTTATGACACGTGCTCAAAAATATGGTGAGTGCTGCTGCCCAGTCACCACCAAGAGAGAGGCGGCTGTGTCCACGTCCACCTTGGTCCCCAGCTCTGTCACTGTGCAACTTCCAGCTCCTCCCACAAGTCAGAACAACCGTGCAAGGGAAACCATGAGGACAGTGAGGCAGCCAGGCAGGAGAGACAACTCCAGAGTTGCTGCAGAAAGCAGCAGGGATGATGGGATGAGTGTGTGGGAAGCAAGGGGCCGGATCTGAGGAGGAGGTGTGGGAATGTGGTATTTTCACAGTACGATATTAAACATGTACCGTATTTTTCAGTCACACCTCATATTTGATAAGTAATTGGGTTTCTTGTGGAATGGTGGCATTTACAGGATGTGGGTAGGTGTACGTGAGTGGGTATATGTGGGTAGGTGACGTTGGGGAGCCTCCCTCCACCTCCACAAGGTCCTAGCTCACCTGCCAGCACACAGAAGTGTGTGAGGTTCCTCTCGGATGTCAGTCACATTCTGACCATGGACAGAGGGGCACATGAGTGCTTTGGAAAGTGTCTCTTCTGGTGTTCCTGTCCCTTCCATGGTGTGGCGGTCTCACGTTTCCCTTTCACACATCCCCCTTAGGCTTGTCACTGTGCTCTTCGCGTACTCATCTCCTGAGACCACACGCTGAGGTCGTCTGCTGAGGTTCCCACGCGTGTCGGGGGCTCTGAGCTTACGCGGCCTCCGCCGTTTCCTGATGTGCCTGATCGTGCTCTCCCGTGTGTTTCTTCCTCTCTTCCACAAACAGCTTTACATCCAGCCCATGATGGGTGCTGGCCTGAACTATGAGTGCTACCGCTTCGGCATCTCTCCCTCGACCAACGCGCTGGTGATCGGGGCCACAGTGATGGAGGGCTTCTATGTGGTCTTTGACCGAGCTCGCAGGAGGGTAGGCTTTGCGGCAAGCCCCTGTGCAGGTGAGCGTCCCTGGTTTATCCTGGCATGCTGCGTTCCGGGTGGCACAGTAGTGCCATGAGATGGTTCCACGCATGCCTGTGATTACATCCTGTTGATAAAGTGGGTCACAGGCTTGTGGAGGGGATTCAGTGGCAGTGTCCCTGGGACACCTTCAGCCCAATGCAGACGTGCTGAGCAGGAAGCCGAAAATCCCTTCCTACACCTGCTGGGCATGTGCTCAGTGGCCCTTGCTTTTGAAATAGTTTTATTTTGGTCACTGGCGATGAACCCAGGGCCTCGTATGTGCTGAGCACACACTTGTCCACTGAATTCGTCCCTTAGCTCATGAGTTAGTTTTTTGACAGTTAAAGCCAAACAAAGGAGAAAATTCATTCATAAGTTGGGTATATTTTTCGCTCAAAGCAGTCTCATTATGAAATAGAGATTTTCTTTTCTTTTCTTTTGGTACCAGGGATCATCAAACTCAAGAACTTGTACTTGCTAGGCAGGGATTTAGGCTACTAAGCTATCTTCCTGGCCCTCATTATGAAATAAAAACCACAAGGTGTGACTAAAAATATGTGTTTCAGAAAAATTTGTTGCAGTAAAAGATGCATTGCTATGAATCCCTCTTGCCCTGAGCACACTCATCCTGTGGTCCTTGCTACTTCCTGCAGCATTTCTATAGCCCTCTTTCCCGAGGTTCTTCAGTTGTGCTGTCCTGACAGCCTCGATGTCCTGCACTGATTCAAAATATTTCCTTTTGTGGTCATTTTGACTTTGGGGAAATGCGGGAAGTCCTGTGGTGCCAGACCTGATGAATAAGGTGGATGAGGACACAGCATCATGTTTTTATTAGCTGCCTTTCCATTGCATGATGCTGGGCAGCAGCATTCACTATATTTTTGATCTCATAAAGACACTCAGAAAGAAGACTCCAGAGCTGCTTCAGGAAGTGGCAAGGACGATGGGATGAGTGTGTTCAAAGTAAGGGGGAGGATTTTGAGGGAGATTCTTGACAATGTGTCTTACTGTAATTTTAATTGCAATACTGTATTTTTGATGCCCCATTGCAAAGACTTATTGTTACTTTTTGAAATCCTAAAACCCAGACCTTAGAGCCCTTTTTTGGTAGAACTCCTTTGAAAGGCTGGCATGGGGTGACAGCATGTCATATTCTAGCATAAAGATCAGACAGGTGGTCATGAGGATATGGGGCTGAGCCTCAGGCCATGCTGCCTTCAGAAACAGGGGCTCAGCGAGGCATCCACATGGCCTGGCTTTGGGGAGGATTAGACCTAGGACTGTTGGTCCTGGCCGACCCAAAAGAGGCAAGAAGAGCAAGATGACATGAGATGGAGCTGCTGGAGCTCTTGGAGGGAGAGTCTGCCTGTGGGGTGTGGCCAGGACAGCCATGGCATTTCAAAATAGGATTTCAAAGCATTTTGATCCACTGGACTAGGGTCAGGAACAGAATGAAATCTTAAAGCTGTGCTGATAAGGGGCTAAGGGAGAGGAGAGCAAATCAGTGGGGTTTAGAAAGAACTAATGAGAAGGGATAGAATAGAAGAAACTTTGGACTGAGAGTGAGATTTGATATCTCCATGCAGATGCAAAAAAGGACTTGCAAAACTCCATGGGCAAAAAGTCTTAAACATCGGAGAGAATGGTGGGACATGGAGGTTGCTAGCCTGGCCAGCTGAGAGATTTCTTATTGTACTGGGGATTGAATCCAGCGGAGCTGTGTCCCAAGTCCTTTTCTTTTTTGAAACAGAACCTTACTAAATTGCTTAATTTCCATGCTGAGTTGAGAACATCCTGCCTCAGCCTTCAGCAGTGCTAGGATTTTGAGTATGTTTCACCATGTTGGAGCTGAGATTTCACCTGTCTTTTCACATTCAAATTGTGGTCTTTGAACATGTAAATAGAACAGGTAAGGGGCACTGCATAGGTTTGTGTCAACACATTGGCATTCCCAAAAGTTGGAGGGAGGTGTCTTCTCTCGTGCTCTCTCTCTCTCTCTCACTCTCTCTCTCTCTCTCTCACTCTCTCGCTCTCCCACTCTCCACTCTTGCTCTCGCTCTCTCTCTCTCTCACTCTCTCACTCTCTCTCTGTCCCCCTCCTCTCCCTCTCCCCCTTCCCTCTCTCCTTCCCTCAGTCCCTCTGTTTCCTCTCCCCCTCTCCCTCCCGTCCTCCCTCCATTTCTCTTCTGTACTGAGAATTAAACTCAGGGCCTTCTGCCTGCTAGGCAAGCATTGTACCACTGAGCTACATCCTGAGTCCTAGAGCAATGTTAAAAGGAAAGATTGCTTCCCTGTTATACTGCTCATTCACACAGAGCTCCCGAGCCCTGTGTACCTACATGAGAGATGGAGATGGATCTTCTTAAACAGCAGCTTGTGCTTCCTTGTGGGTGAGCAGACCTGCAAGCTCACTGATTGTGGAGCACTTGTTCATTGCAGACCTTTCCCACCCATGATGTGGTTGTGCCCTAGACCCTCTCTGCAGCAGCAAGTAGAACTGGGCAACCTAAAGTATCCCTGGAGTTCCTAACAGTGGATGTTTTACCTCTTTATAACCTAAGGAATCTAAGAACCTCAGCAATTCAGCCCATAATTTCTGCTCTCTTGTTACCACTAAAGTAAGGGCTGCCATGGCAACAGCGATTGCGCATCCACTTAACCCTGCAGAGGGTGTAATGACCAAGCCTTATACAGGTGAGTGGCTATGGGGAGTAGTTTAGTCCTCAGGGTCCCTAACTGGGAAATGTTGCTTCCCACGATTCACCTTGAATTCTCAGGTGCTCTTATATATGGCTTCTTGTCGTTGATTTGTTTCAAATGCATGCAAGGTCTTGGTACTTAAACATTTGACTTCACCAGCTGTGGAAATAGACCCTGCTATCCGTGTCCTCTTCCGTGCAAATTATGTGGCCATTAAAGCAATGACTTTCCCCAGGGCTGCAATTAAAGGAGCCAGCTGGGGCTTGGTAGCACTGTAATAAATGGAATGCATGCCTGGCCTTTCTTTAAGCCTTTATTTTTAACTCTGAAATGTTTTAAGTCATAAAGTGGTATAAATTATGAAGAAGCATACAGCGTCCTTCCGTTTCCATGTGGAATTAGTTCCAAGACCCCTCATAGGCAACAAAATCTGAGCCTGTATGCAAATTGACATAGTACTACATATAATGCATGCACTTCCCCTTTTACCTTAAGCCACCTCTGCATGGCATGTGACGTCACTGCCCTGTCAGTGCCTCTCCTCCACTATGTAGGAGGTAATGAGAAAAGTCAGTACGCTTTCAGGACAAAAACATCTTTTTTCAAATATCTTCAAATCTCACTGGCTGTGGTGCCACACTCCTATAATCCCAGCACTCGGGAGGCTGAGGCAGGAGGATCACTTTAAGCTCGAGGCCAACCTGGACTGCATAGCAAGACCCTGTCTTAAAAAAAAAAAAAAAAAAAAAAAAAATTCAGATCCCACAGATAATAACATTTTGACATATTTGCTTCAAAAGTTTGTCATAAAAATATAAGAACAAAGTCAGGAAATGCTCCATGCCAGCCTCTTCCCAGAGTGCTCTGTGTCACGCAAGTGATACATACTTTCCTCATAATCGCATGGAGTTACAAGTGTACTATACTGGTATCGGTGCTTCTGTTGATCTCCACTGCTGCTGCATAAAAACTTCCCCAAAACTGAGCAACTCCTTTTTTTTTTTTTCTTTCTGTGCTGGAGGATGAACCCAGGGCCTATCACACTGGGCCATACATAGCACCACCCTTTTATTATTATTTTTTTTTAGATATATTCTCACTAAATCACTAAATTGCCCAGGCCAGGCTTGAACTTATGGTCCTCCTGCCTCAGCTTCCCACGTGCTGGGACCCCAGTGTATGGCACCACCCCAGCTCTTAGTGGCTCATCGCGGTTTCTTATGCAGCGTCCCAGGGTGGGGAAGGAGATGGACCTCAGGGTCTATCTCCTGAGCTCAGCTACCTGAGGTCCACAGACCTGGGCCAGGGCCACTCCTCCTGCGTACACATCATCCCCACAGCTGCCCAGAGGGCCCGGAGAGGGCACCTGCTCACCCAGAATGAGTGACCAGAGAGACAGAGGGCAGCCAGACATTCAAGACAGAAGCTGCCGCCTTCCCATAACATGATCCCAGCAGGGACATCCATCCTTTCTGCCCTAGGCGCCCATCACACAGAGCTGTGGTCCCAGTGGAGGGGGCGACACGGGTTCACTTCTAGGAAACAGGTGCCTGCCCTCAGTCTTGAGAGCTGCCTGCCATAGGATCACGTATAGCTAGTGGGGCTGTGTTCATTGACCGCTTTGCAATCTTGTTGTTCCTTCTCATCATAATTTCTCTGAGAGCTGTGGTGCTGGGAATGCCATTGGTCAGCTGGACTTCCTGGCTGAGCACCATCCTGCGCAGTTACCATGTTGAGTGGGTGCACGTGGACCACAGCGTCTCATGCCATGCATCCACATTCCCAGGTCATGAGCCCAGCCCCGTGCTCACTGTCACTCGGGTTGTTTCTAATTTTTGCTGCCCTAAACAGTGCCACCTCAAACGTCTTTGCACACATGAACCAGGTCTTCCAGAAATGGAATTTCTAAGTGAGTTAGTGTGTGGTTTTTACTGTTACTGGCTGCTCTCCATTTGTCATTGAAGTCAGTAAAACATCAAGATTATATAGTGGAAGAATTTCCTTTCCCTCAAAGCATTTGAACATTAGGTTTCTTTCGCATTTTGCCAATTAATGTGTATGAAATCTTGTCATATTTCAGTGGGTCACATTCAGGATTATAAGACTGTTGATGTAGTTACAGGGTATTTGTGGGGTTTCTTTTGCTGTCTAGTACACATTTCTGTGCTTTTCTAAGTGCTTCTCTCAGACATCTTACTTGTTTTTGGTGTCTTTACTCATTTAAATTTAGTGAAATTGGATTTACTAGTTTTTTTCCCAGCTGGCCTGTACTCTGCTTCATTTAGAAAATCCTTGGGGTGGGTATGTGGCAGGGTGGTACAGCACTTCTCTAGAATGTGTGAGACTCTGGGTCCCAATCCCAGGAATGCAAAAACTAACAAAAAATAAGGAAAGAAATCCTTCCTTAATCTAAGAAAAAAAAGGAGACATAATCTTTCTTTTAAAGATACTGCTCGCCTATTCTCATTTCCCCTCTGAAGTGTGAGCGAGACGTCTCAGTTTTGTAAGGACATTCGATTTTCTCAGCATCATTTATTGAATATGTGATGTTTTCATCTCTGATTTTTCTAATAATTAGGAAGTTGCCAATACATAGGAAAGACTAAAAATAATATGATGTCCCTACATATCAACTATGTAGATTCAATCATTTTAACATGTTCCCATTTAGCACTATGTATGTGTATGCAGTTTTTGTTGAAGCATTTGGAAAAAAAGTTTCAGATCTCATGACATTTCCTTGTGGATCTTAAAAAGAAGGACATCTTCTACCTAATCACAGGGCCGTTATCGCATCCTCTTAAACTGTCAATAGCTTACCTAATAATACCAAGGCCATGTTCACATGTTTCCAGTGGCCCCACATGGTTTTCTGAGCTGTTTCATTCTTCCAAAGATCAGTTCTTTATTTGGAAAAGGATTTTTTTTTTTATCTAGCTCAGGTTGCCTTAAGGGCGGGTGTGGTAAGGCTGGTGGAACTGGGGATCAAACTGTGGTCCCCTGCACCTAACTGAGTTTGCCCAACCAAACACTTTCAACGACTGAGCTAACCCGCAAGCCCCCATGAGCAGTTCTTTATTTGGTTTGCTCTGGGCTTGGGTTTGTTTGTTGGTTTGTTGGAGAATGCATTGTGTTCCATTTTATCCATTTCCTAATGGTACCGTTTAACTTGTTCCTTAAGCCTCACAGGTCCTGTTCACTTGAACTTAAATCTGAAGTCTCAGATTCAAATGGGACATGATTGGCAAGGAACTTCCTGAATTTCAGTCATGTCTCAAGTCGCTTTCTTGTTGCTGGAACAAAGCACTTGGTACCCACAAATTAAAGGAAGAAAGGTTTACTTTGGTTCAGAGTTTAGTCCACAGTCAGCTGGCTCTAAAACAGAAGCTGCTCCACCCCTGGCTCCACCCATGGCACCTAGGAAGCAGAGAGGAAGGGCAGGACCTGGAGACCAGAGCACCCACCTCCAGGTCACGCTCCAGAGCCCCCCTGTGCCTGCCAGGCCCCGCCTTAGACAGCGTGGTCAGCCAGGAGCTCACTCTGCATGAACCCACTGATGGGCACAGCACCCATGATCCATGCCCCTTCCAATGCCCCACCTTTGTTTTTTTTTTTTTTT
>NW_004524621.1:4292858-4316828 GCF_000260255.1 Octodon degus | reverse complement strand
TCTGGCTTAGGTCTGGCTGCTGTGCTCAGCTCCTTCCCACTGCGGACCTTGGCTAGGACTGGGTCTGAGGGTTCCTGGAACTCAGCAGAAATTCCTACTCGGCAGGAGGGTGGGGGAGGTACTGCGGAGTGGTGGGGGGTGGCCTGAGGGGGTGGGAGAGGGTCCGGCCCATGCTGCGCCTGGGCTGGGACTGGTCCCGCTGGCGCAGTAAAGGTAGCAGGAAGCTCTCCACACACTCACTGGACCTGGGCTAGGACTGGGTCTCCCCTCCTTTGAACAGCTGTGAATTTCAGGGAACATTTTAGATCCCCAAACATAACAAATAGCACCGTTGTCATATACCAGCTCCCATACATATGTGGACTATTTTTTAGTCCACGTATTCTGTCCCTCTGGGGCTGCTGTAGTTCTCTGTCTCTCTGCATCATATGGTTTTAATATCAGTAATTTTAAGACCGTATCTGGGCAGGGACTGACACATGTCTTTGCTCTTCACTAATATTGTCTTGGCTGTTTTTGCCTTTTAATTAATTTCATCAAGATCCCTGAAAATACTGTTGGGATGTCAATTAAGACAGCACTGAATTTATACTTTAACTGGGAAGGAAACCAGGTTTTTACTGTATCAAATCTTTACCCCAAGAATGTGCTAAATTTCTTCATTTGTTTATGTCTCTTTGTCGTACTCAATGTTTTATAATTTTCTCCCCCCCCCAAAAAAAAACCCTTACACATAGACTTATTACTAGGTATCTCTTAGTTCTTACTTGTTACTGTAAGTGGTATTATTTTAAATTGCATTTTCTACTGTGCGGTTTGGTGGGCAGGCATGTAATCTTCACTGAGTCCTCTGTCATTAAAGAGTTTTTAAAGTGATTTGGGTTTCTCATTACATGTTCATATAATCTGCAAATAATCCATTTCAATCACTTGTAATCTGACTTTTCTCATACTTGATGTATCTTGTATATGCTGACTTCTCCAACAGTGCTGAATAGAAGTGGAGATAAGGGCCACTTTGGTCTGTATCCGTAGGAGTATTTTTCGTGCTTCACCACCGAGAATAATATGTGGAGTAGGCTTGTGGAAATTCCCTCATTAGCCCTAAAGTTAAGGATTTGTGATTCCCTCAAGTGTTTAGGATGGACAGAAAAGCAAATTTACAGTTTATGTTAGTGTTACCTGCTTTACAAGCCAGTGAGTCCACCTTAGGTAGCTACAGAGGAGAAGTGAATGCATGCCCACTAGGGCTGGGCCGCGGCTTCCCAGGAGCTCATTTAGAAAGGGACTATAGCAATAGATCATTTTACAGTGACTTGAGACTGCTTGTGGTTTCCTCTAAAGGAAGAGCCACCCAAGGGCCCTGCAGCGGAGAACGTGTGAACACCCTGTTGGCTGTCCACTCACTCGGTGTCCACGGGCGTCCGTGTGCAGAAGGCCAGCAGCTGTAGGGGGAGTGTGTAAAGTATTTGTCTAATAAAAGGTTGTAGGAAGTAAAGGCCAAAACTGTACTTTGTATCACAATAGTTGGTTTTTTAAACTTTGCTTCTGATACATGTAAGGGTTAAAAAAAAAAAAAAAGGTTTACTTCTATGGATGTAAATATTTCAGTCTTTTTCTTTCAGGCTTTTGGGTTTGCTGTCATGTTTTCAATGGCTTCTCTCACTAGAAGGAATTTTTGTTTATGTGAATCTTCTGTGTTTGATTCTCCTTGTGTCGAATGTCTAGACTATACTGCCCCCCAAGAAGACCACCCCATTGTTCTTATAACATTTATCAATAATCCACCTTTAGTATTAGTATTCACTCATTTGAAATCCCACAATCATTACATACCAAGATCAGTACATGTACAAGAGATAGATACTGATTTCTGAATTTTCTATTCTCTTTCACTGATCTGGCTATAGTACTAGTTCATTTTGCTATTTATTTTTCAAAGCTTTTCTGCTGTGCTTTCTTACCTCTTCCTTTTGAGATTTTGAATTGATTTCTTTTAAAATCTGGCATTGTAGTGAGTTGCTCATCTCTTCAAACTCTTAACTCATGTGTAAAGCTGTGTAGCAGCTCTTGCTGGTGAGCTCATTTTGCGATGTGAGCTGGCTCTTCTCTCATGGTGGGCTGCTTTACTCGTTTATTTTGCCTTTTAGTTGTTCTGAGCTCATCTTCATTGGCAGTGCTTTCTCCCTTCTCGGAGAGCATGCTGTGCCTTGGTGTCTCAGTCACTTTCCTATCACTGTGACAAAATGCCTGGTGCTCACAGTTTGAAGGAGGAGGCTCATGATTTCAGTGGACTCAGTCCATGGTCACCTGGCTGCAGGGTAGAAATGGCCCAGCAGAGGGCACGGCAGAGGACGGCTGCCCACTGCATGGCAGCCAGGACAGACAAGGTACAAAAATGCACCCTTCCAGGTCACACACAGTGACATGCCACCTCTTCCCACACCCCGATATTCTCAGTCATTCAGCTGTGATTCATCCATAGAAGACCCCTCTGGCAAGTACAGTACCCTGATGATCCATTCACCATCTAAGCCCCTGAGCCATGGGGGGACATTTTAGATCTAAACCATAACCTTGGGTTATCAAAAGTGTCCCATAAAGCAGTGTTTGCATGTGTCTCTTCTGAGTGTCCTCAAATGTGGAGCATGAGGATGTCTGCACCAAGCTGCACAAACTCAGAGGCCAGCTATGCTGGAGGTGGAGCACTAAGGGCTCCATCTGTCACGGGAGCTTCCTCCTTGCCCTGCTCCCCTGCCCCCAGACCTCAGGCAGAGCCAGCTTCCTTGTTAGAGTTGCCACAGCTCCTTGCACGGATGGGCCCAGCTACTGCAGGCATCGTGGCTTGAGGCTTGAGGGGCCAAGTCTCGCCCACATGTGCCTTGAGGCCTCAGCCCTAGACACTCTGCTCAAAACATGGCTCTTATTTCTGGGCTCAGCTACGTGTTTAGAAACTGGAGTGGAGCCGGGCACGGTGGCAGGTGCCTGTGGGTGCTTAGGAGGCTGAACCAGGAGAATCGCTGGTGCTCCGGAGTTTGGGGCCAGCCAAGGCCACATAGTGAGAACTCACTTCTTTAAGAAAAACTTAGTGATAAATGCAAGTGTAGCATGCATGATACCCTGCACTGTACCCCCTCAAAAAAAAAAAAAAAAAAAAAAACTGGGGGTTACATTTTATCTTCATGTCTCTGTTAAAGATCCAAACTGATGGAGCCAAAGGAGGATTCTTTCCTCTCTCAGTATCTTTTGCTTGGGTTTTATAATTACTCATGTTTGTTGAGTGACTCTTAACTTACAAGGTTGGCCTTCTCTGGGAGGGTTGGCTTTGGGGAACCTCCTTGACAGGGTTCCCCAAAACCCTGGGCAGCTTTCCCAGAGCACATGGACGTGGTGGATATTTTGGAAAAATTCTCCACATGCTTCCCTGCTGCTGGCCCCTGCCCAGGTTGCCCCATCCCTGCCCAAAAACCCCACAGAGCCAGAGGTGAGGCTATGTGGAGCCAGCCCTCCTGAGTGCTGGGGTCCGCAGCCGCCACTTTCTGCTGCCTTGGGGCTGTCCAGTTAGTGTCACCTATAGCTAAGAAAATAATCGCATCAAACCCCCACCTCCCTGTTCCCTTAGTATATCCAGAGCTTCTGAAATACCATCCCTTTTTATAGACCAAGACATTTAGCACCCGCGAGTGTAGAGATTTCAGCTTGTACAACTCGGAACACTTCGTAGATTGGGCAGGCAGCTCACTGAATTCTTCTCGCTACGGGTTGGAAATGATCATCTGTTCCCTGCCCATGTTTAAAAATAGGAGAGTTAGCTGTTAGGGACAGAGTTTTAGAGATGGGCCTCTGCTTTCCACTTGGATTGTACATGAGACCCAAACTCACAGGCCAGGTGCCACAGAGCCTTCCTTTACAAAAGGCAACATGAAGGGCCACCCAAATAGCTCAGCAGATTAAAGTGCCTGCAAGCAGGCACAGTGGCTGGGGGTTCAATCCCCAGGGCCTGCCATGACGGCCCTACCCCTGGGCTCACTGAAATGGCAATTGAGACTGGGCGTGGTGGCACACGCCTGTAATCCCAGCTCTTAGGCGGATCCCTCTGAGTCCAACCCAGTAGTGAGAACCGGAACACCCTGTAGACCCTTTCCAAAAATACAAAAAAAAAAGGCAACATGGGGGCCCAGAAGTCAGTGGTCCCACATGGTCGCCCTGGGTCTGGACCCCTGCAACTCCAGAGTAAGACTCAGTTCTGAATATCCAACTTCACAGGACAATTTGGAGAACAAGGCCTGGCCAATATCATTTTTTATAGCTGCAGGCATGGTATGTCTTCTCTAGGTATTCATTATTGACCAGGTCCCAACCTTTTGGGATACAACATAGAAAAAAATGTAATTACAATTGTAGCCCAAGACACTGATGAGAGAATTACAACAACCATTCCAAGAACAGGGAGAGTCTGCTAAGACAACTCACCTGGGATGCTGTACTGAGTGCTGTGTGTCTGTTAACTTGGTTATCCTTCCAGCAAGACTAACTTCTGTGGGTGATTATGTTCCCTAAAGAAGTGAGTTAAGATCAGACAAGCTGAGCAGTGATGCAAGCAGACCTGTAATCCCAGCTACTCAGCAGGCTAAGGCAGGAGGATCTCAGACTCAAAGCCAGCCAAAAAATTGTCTCAATTTTTTTAAATAAATAAAATGAACTAGGGATGCAGCTTAGTGATAGAGTGTCCCTGGGTTCAATACCTAGTATGGAAACCAATCCATCAGTAAATTAAATTAAATTTAAAAGATTGCACAGCTCACAGTTAAGCCAAGATTGCACAGCTAACTGAGGGAGTTGGGTTCCAAGACCCAAGTCTCTCCGGGGATCTCATCCCTACCACTGCGCAATGTAGTCTCCCATTTGTGAATCTAGCAAAGAGGACTGAAGCCTGCTTTGGGGCTATAGCTGAGAGGAGCCTGGGATGTACAGACCAGCCAGGAAGTGCCCTCCAGGATCATTAAATCCACTTTTCTTCAATGCCAGGGAGCGAATTCTGGAACACAAGGATGCCGTTGTCTCCAGCTAGCGTGTTCTGTCTGACAGCCTTAAACAGGGGGCGTTTTTCAAAACCCTTCACAGGAAAACACATGCCACTTCTGACTCTCACAGTAATGGCATGCGTGTTGCGTAAGTTTGATTTTGTTGGGGCTCTCTGCGTTTTCGTTATCCCACAGCACACGCCAAGGAAGTGTGTGGACTCTCGAGCATTCAGATCGGTTCCTAGAAGCTGGCGTGGATGGTGAGGGTTGTGGGTTTTCTTTCTTCTTTTTTTAACCTCAATGTGATCATGCCCCATGTGTTCCTTGGAATGCTTTTAAAAGAATCATTAGCACAAGTAAATTGAGCGTTTTAACAGGGTCAGGGGGTGCACTGAGCAAATCTGAGCTCCCCGTGCTGGCACCCGCCCCAGCCTCTAGATTTCACTATTCTACATTTAGGGTCACTTTTTTTAGCTTCTCCACCTGAGAGGGAACATGTGGTCCTCGTCTCTGTGTTTGGCTCATTTCACTTAACTCAGCCCCCTCCACTTCCAAGTGTTCTGCAGCAAATGCTTCTTAATGGCTGAATAATACTCCACAGAGCATGTGTCCCCCGTTTCCTTCATCCGTCCGTCCGTCCGTCCGTCCGTCTGTGGCTGGCACCTGGGCTGATTCCTGTGTCAGCTCCTGTGTGAGCAGAGCTGTGATAAGCAGTTCCCGCAGCTGTGCTGATTTGCTGTCCTGACTTCAGCTCCTTCACATGTATATTCAGAAGCAGGAGAGCTGCCTCATATGGCAGATCTATTTTTGACCACCTTATCCCTAGGATTTTTTTAAGCAGCCTTTGAGCGATGCTTGGGATAAAGTAAGCCGTCGGAGGGGCGCCATCTGATCGGTCTGTACAGATGCAGGCAACCTCACAACTGTCAGCAGAAGCACAGAGACCAGCGCCTCTTCAGCTGTCCTCCTTGCTGGGATTCTGCAGAAGTGGGATCTCAGAGCGTATTTCTTGTTGTTTGGCTTTGTTCACTCAGCACAGTTATTCTGAGATTCCTCTTATTTGATGCATCAGTAGTTCTCCCATTTTTAGTTCCAAGCAGTGCTTCATTCTGTGGATGTACTCCGATTTGTTTACTTCCTTCACCTGCTGGTGAACTTGAGTGGTTTCCTGGTGGAAGTGTGTTTTTCGTTTCGCTCTCATAAGTGGAGCTGTCATGAACATGGCAGACGCTTCCCAACCACTGAACATCCCAGTCCATCCATCTGAGTTACAGATGCTCTTGTCCACTTCAGGGAAAAGGCACTGAACCCCTAGCACAGCACACCGCACACCGAGCTTCCACTGGGCCCAGGATGTCCTGGCACTTACCAGCGTACGTTGGGAAAACTGTCCATCGAGTCCTTGGAAGCCAGGGGCCACCTGTTGTGATTGAAAAAGCCTTAGATGTGTATTTCTGTTTCTCCTGAATCCATAGCCGGGAGGGACTGGCTGGTCCCAGGACGGGAAAGTGCTTCACTTCCTAAGACTCTGCCAAGCTGCTGTGTAACATGTGGTCACCTCACTTTAATTCCCAGTACTAAGTGTTACACATCCCCACCCACATTTGATATGGTTAATTTTATTTTAATAAGTAGTCACCAGGGCCCGGGGAGATAGCTCAGCAGATTAAGTGCTTGCCTGGCAAGTGCAGGGCACTGAGTTCAATCCCCGGTACCCCCCGCAAAAAAAAATATGTATTCACCAGTATCTTATTGTGGCTTTAATTTGCATTTCTCTAATGACTAGTAATCTTGAACATATTTTTAGAAGCTTACTTACAATTCAGACACTTCTTTTTGGTGAAATATCTTTTAAATTTTCTTGTGGATTCCCATATTGAATTCAGTTTTTCGTTGTTGAGTTTTCAGAGTTCTTCAGATGTGGAGGATGCAAGACCTGTGTCAGAATTGCAACTTGCCAGCGTTGTCTCCTGCTCTTCCTAGTGTCTTGATATTGTCTTTGAAAGAGAAATTTATAATTTTGATGAAATCAAATTTATTAGTGTCTTTTTTATTTTTGGTGATGTAGCTGTGAAATTATTTTGCCTATCCAAGGATGCAGATTCCTTCCTGTGTTTTCTTCTGGAGATTTTATAGTTTTAAAGAGATGTTGTTTTGTTTCCAAATACTTGAGAAATTTCCTGACAACCTTCTGTTATTGTTCCCTCGTTGAATTTTACAATGGTCGGGGCACATAGTACCTGTGAATTAAACCCTTTCACATTCATTGAATTTGTTTTAGGACCCAGAAAATAAATAGCTGTGGTAAATGCACCACATACTCTTGAGAACAGCTGTGTTCTGCTGCCGTGGCCAGAGAACCAAAGCCTGTGACAGTAGCTGAAGGCATTGTTCAGATATTGGGTGTCACAACTCATTGTCCACTTGCTGTATTACTGAGAAAGGGGTGTGGCCTTTCTGAGTGTATTTGTGGGTAGATCTGTCCCTTTTAAGTTTCATGATACTTGTTTGTTGATTTTTGAAACTGCTATTAGGTGCAAAGATGTTTAGTGTTATTGTGTCCTACTGATGAATCAAATATTCTTTCCTTATGTCATTATGGCATTGTGATTTCTATTAGAAGTGTCCCCATAATCTCAGGTGCTGGCTGGTGATTGGCTGTCCAGGGAGCTGAATCCATTGGAGGATTCATCTGTCGGGAGGTAGGGCCTAGTTGGAGGCAGTCACTGAGGTTGTGCCATAGGTTGTGTGCAGCTCATGCCTGGCTCCGCCCCTCTCGCTCTGCTTTCTTGCTGCCTCAGGTTGAGTGGCTTTCCATCATGATGATCTTTCCTTATGCCATTGCAGCCTTCCAGTCAGCTAACCATGGACTGGCATCACAGCCTAATGTAAACCTGTGCTTCGTAAGTTGTTTGGGTTGAGTATTATAGTATAGAGTCCTTTTCTACCTTTTTAATCTGTTTGAGTCTATACTGAGATTGGGTTTCTTAGAGGCAGCATGAAGTTGGGTCTTTTTATCTAATTTGACAATCTCTGCTTTTTAATTAGGGCATTTAGGCTGGAGGTTGGCAAACAATAGCCTATAGACCAAATCTGGCATGTAGCTTATATTTATATGACCTATGAACTGGAATTTTTATATTTTTAAAGAGTTGGGGGGAAATGAAAATGAGTACATAACACTAAAAGCCTAACCTAATTACTGTCTGGATCCTTTCAGGCAAAAAAGAAAAAGCCAGCCCTTCTTTTAGACTGCTTGTATTTAATGTGGTGGTGGATGCAGCTCTAAGTCAAGGTCCTCACTGCAGGTTCAGCATCTCTTTATCTCAAATGTTTGGAGCCAAAACTATTTTGGATTTCAGATGTTTACAGATCTTAAAATGTATATGTACACATAATGGAATGTCTTAGGGTGGAACTCAAATCTAAACATGAAATTCATTTGTGTTTCATCCACACCTACTCACATAGCTAACGATAGCTTCATATAATCTTTTTACTGTACCTACATTTTAACTCTCACCCATCCTATAAGATCAACTGTGGAATTTTCTGCTTGTGACCTTGTTTTCCAGAATTTTGCAGGACTACAGATTTGAGGGTTTTCTCATGAGGGATGTTCAGCCTGTATTTGTTTTCTCTTTCTTAGTAGGTTCCCCATTCCTTTTCTTCTTTCACTACCTTCTTTTTGATTGAATCCTTTCTTTCTCTTGTCCACCTATTTATCTGTCTATAGTCTCTCTCTTTCTCTCTCCCCTTGACCAGGATGTTACTTATAACTTCTACTGTTGTTGTTTGAGTATAATATAATAACTGAACTGGCTAAGAACTGAATCAGATTTCTCCAGAATGTCAACACTGAATCTAACCATTGAATTTGGTTGGGTTCTCATCTAACTCAATTTGCAAGAAGAGTCATAGACTCAAGTTTATGAGCCAAGGCACATTTTTATCTTCTCACTGCGGACCACGTTCTGTAGTCTGCGAGCCTACAGTGGCACATGTCTGCTTTTTCCCTTTCTGCCTTTTATTGTCACTGTCAGGTACCTGTTATATACTACCCAGCACCTTGTCATTGTTTCTGTTTTAATAGTTCAACTTTCTTTTCACATATATAAAATTAAAAATAAAGATCACATAACTGGCTATACAGTTACATTTCTGTGCCATTGTCCCTTTGCGTAGACCCAAGTTCTTTTGGGTATCTTTTTCTGTTGCTCAAAGGGCTTTCTTAGATTGAAGACCTGTTTGAAATGAGCACTAAGCTGCATACATATGAAAATCTCCTTTTATCATCTTCATTTCTAAAGGATACCTTTGCTAGTTATAGAGTTCGAGGTTGATAGGTTTTTCCCCCCACACTTTACTTTTGAAGCTGCTGCTCCATTGTCTTCTAGCTTATGTTGTTTCTTCTGTGAAATCTCTGTAATACTCATTACTGTTCCTTTCCAAGTATCACTTTTTTCTCTCTTTCAGCTTCAAGGGTTTTCTACTTACTCCTGATCTTCCCCAATTCACTGGGGTATTCTATTCAGTATTTCTAAATCTTGGGGTTCTTTGAACCTCTTGGATCTATACATTTATAGTTTCTATCAAATTTGAGAAACTTTGGTTATTATGTCTTCAAGTGTGCTTTCTCCCACCTCTTCCCCTCTTTTGAGCCCTGACATGACATAGTGTAACAGCTTAAAATCATCCCCATATACAAGTGTTCTATGTAGTTTTCAGTATTCTCTGTGTCATTTTGCATGGTCCCCACTGTGCTATCTGTAAGTTGATTAGTGTTTCTCCACAGTGTAGACTGTGCTATTAATACCACCAGCGCACAGTGTGTCTTGCATATTCTGTGTTGCAACTAGAGGTTTGATTGAGGTCTTTTAATATCTTCTATGGCTTTAACATGTTTAATATTTCCTCCTGCTACCTGAGTAGAATACAGGGGTGGTAATAGCCCTAATATCCTGTCTCTTAACACTATCAGTTCTGTAATTTCCTGTTAAATTTTACTGGATTGATTTTTCTTATTATGAATTGTGTTTCCCTGCTTCTGTGTGGGAATTATAAATTGTGCTTTCCTGTTTCCTTGCAAATCAATGATGTGGATTGAAGGATTATGACCCTACAAAATTCATATGTTGAAATCTAATCCCTGTCAACAGGGGATGTGGAGATAGGCCTGTGTTAGCCAGCTTTCTGTTGCTGCAACAAATCCCTGAGAAGAACCAAGTTAAAGGAAGAAAGATTCATTTTGGCTGATGGTATCAGAGGTTCAGTCCATGGTCAGCTGGGATGATGCAGAAAAACTGTTGTAGGCTCAGGGACATAGCTCAGAAGTCTAAGCACTTGCCTGGCCAGCACAAGGACCCAGATTTGATCCCCAGTACCGCATGCCACACTGACCCAGTGCCATGCTGGTCACTGAAACCTGGCATGTTGGCACATTTCTATAATCCCAGTGCTGGGGAGGCTGAGACAGGAGAACCACTATGAATCCAAGCTGCATAGCAAGACTCGGTACCAAATAAATGATTTAAAAATAAAAATAAAAAAGAAAGAAATTAGCCAGGGCCTTGGTGCTGGCTTCCTGGCTGAGGACCATGAGAAATGGCACCTGCTTGCATGGAAACCTCTCAGACTGCTCTGTTCAGTTTGTATCAGATACACTGTGACTTTTCCCCTGCTGACTGCTGAATATTTTCAAATATTCTACATATTTGTTCTAGGTTTCAATTAATCTACTTAGAAAAAGTTTGTGCTTTTTTTATTTTGCTTCTAACCTTTCTCAGAGAGAATCAGACCAGTGTCTTATAGTTCTTCCCATTACAAAGGCAAGATCTCTGAGTGGTGTCTGCTGGTTTTGTCTTGGCTCAGAGGAACAGAGTAAACAGAAACCAGCTGGGAGTGCTCAGCCCTGCGTGAGCTCTGGCCCCTGCCCCAGCAAATCCTTGCACTGGCTTTCAGCATTCTGGTACCATTGTTGTGGCTGGAGTTGTTGTCAGGCAGTATCTGGGGGCATTGTTTCCTGGACCTCAACAGCTACCAGAATCCAAGGATGCTCAGCCCCATGTATAAAATGGCATGGTAGTATTTGTGTAGAACCTGTGCACTTCTCTTAATTCTATGAGAAGAAAGATTTGTACTAATACTCTTTGGACAGGATATCACATCTGCATCTTGTACTATGAATAATCACTATGAAGACAACAATATGCAATGTATTAATTATGGAAACTGTCCTAATCGGGTTTTTTTTATTTTTTTTCAAAGTTTTATTGATAAACAGATAGCAATGAGACAGTTTCCAATCAAATCAGAAGTACAGTTTCAACAAATAATACACTGCATATATTCTTCTTAGTGGTTATGTCCTAATCGGTTTTGAAACTGCCCCATTGCATTTTGTTTCTCAACAAAATTAAAAAAAAAAAAAAGGAATAAAAAAGAACCTGTGCACATCTTCCCTGTACTTCAGCTTATTTCCAAATTGTTCATAATACCTAAAGCAACACAAATGCTTTGGAAGCAGGCTTTATACTGTACTATATGTGGAAGGAGGAAGGGGAGAGTGTGCACCTGTTTAGGACAGACTCCACTCTTCCTGAGTGTGTTCAATCTGAGGTGGGTTGGACCTGGGGTTGCAGGACAGGTGGGCAAGGAGGTCGACTGCGCACAGCCAGAGACCGGAGGCCCCAGGCCTTCTCCTTAGCGTGACTCTGCTCTGTAAGTTCTCGGAATGATGACTGTCCTGGGTCTCTACTCATCCCTTCAGCAGACAGCAGCCCTAGCCTGTGTCACCTACCACCTGGGAATTCAAGGTGGTATCTTGGGGGGGGTGTCCCAGAATCCTCATTTGTACCCCTCCCTTTTTGTGTATTTTGTCCAGTGTTGTATTTATTTCAACTGGGAGGGTGAATCCAGACTCTGAATCCATCTTGCTTGAGGCAGAGGTGGTTTTTGAGGTCTTCATGCTGTTCTGCACTGGGGCATCGTGTGTCTTTCCACAAAGCCCATTTTTCCTCATCAGCATTTTACTCGCAAAAGTATCTCCACTTAGAGCTGGCCAAATAGCTCAGCAGATTAAAGTGCCTGCTTAGGCAGACCCAGGGGTCAGGCATTCGATCCCCGGACCTGCCGTGCTGGCCCCACCTCCAGGGCGCACTGAGATGGTGATTGAGACTGGGTATGGTGGCACTGTAATCCCAGCACTTGGAAAGCTATACACAGGAGGATCACTATGAGTCCAGTCTATTTAGTGAGACCCTATAGATCCTGTACTAAATTTTAAACAAAAGTATCTCCACTTATAAAGAGTATTTAAAAAAGAAGAATGTCAAGGATCACAGTGCAAAGACTTCTGCAACCTGAAAGTTTTAGCCATGTAAAGTGTTCTTAAAATTGCTCAGAAAGATACACATCATCATAAAAACATAAATGGCTGATAATGCTTTTCCTGCTATGCCCTTCTTGCAAGCAAAGAGTGGTAAATTACGAAGTCAGGTGGACGACACACTCTGTGCCCTCCTGGATGGGCAGGATGCAGGCATAGCCACACTGAGCTGGGGGTGCAGTGCTAACTCAGTCTCCTCAGTGGCTGATGAGTTGGCGGAGGTCAGGAACTGAAAGAGAAATCAAGATATCAAGAATAGGATCAAAAATTCCTGCCCAAACACTGTTGTCCACCTGAAGACCCCACTATAGTGGCAAATGGGAAATGTAGCCCTAGTAGGCTTTTTATAGTCATCAGAACAGCCTGACTTAAACAGTACGATTCTTATCCTGTGAAAGTAGCTGACAAAACAACAGCTTCTACTAGTTCCATTTTTGCTTTTAAAAGCTGATGCGTAGAAAAAAGAAGGTACACATATTGATTACTTCTGAGTGATGAATTTATGAGTATGCTTTTATTTCTTTGTGTTTCAGCTTTCTTATCATAAATGTATATTGCTTTTGCAGTAAGGAACATGACTGCTTTTGCATCATTTAAAATGTTGGTTAGCTGTCTGCCTGTTCCTGCCATAGGCCAAGGCTGACAGCCTTCCTCCCTGAAGGGCCAAATGTCCCCTCTATGCTGCACACCCCACAGTGTGTATGCCCACTCCAGCCCCACAGCATGGAGACTTTAAGTTCGTTCAAAAGGAAGCGGCAGGGGACTTGACTTAGGGGTCTATGACGGGCTCTGCTGTGGGCTCTGCTGCCCAGTTAACTGCTGGGCTTCTGCTCACCACGCCTCTCCCCAGGCCTTGAGAAAAACATATATCATAGAATCCCTGTTAGCCAGAAAGTGTCTTCTTTACAAATGAACTAAGTCTGTCTCCTCTGCTTTATTTGTCTCTTTTTCCAGTACTGGGGACTAAGCCCAGGATCTGGGCTCTGAGCTATGTCCCTAGGGTCTCATTAACCTGCCCAGGCTGTTTGAACTCACAGTCCTCCTGCGTCAGCCTCCCAGATTGCTGGCATTGCAGAAGGGCACCTCCACCTCCAGTCATGTCCCCCACATTTTGAAACCATGATTTTTAAGGCCACATCTGTATTGTTCTTTTGACTTTGGCTTTGGTCGACCAAAAGTGTTCATATTTGACAGGATTTAGGATTCTGATGTTTCTGTTCACAGAAAAATTCATGTGGAGTGATGTTATTTCCTTTACCTGGTGCAGGCATTTCTTAGTTGATATGAGGAAGCCAAATAAGTAAGCTTGCTTCTTTCTCTTTCCAAATAAAGTTTGAGCTGTTGTATTCCAGAAAGGGCAGATAAGCCTAATGTGGGTACCCGAAATCTCTGGATCTTCCCTAAATGTGCGCTAAGAAACCATTTGCCCCTTTCCTTTTCTGCCAAATCCCTTTAGCAAAGTTGCCAGGTGATGTCTCCAGTTTCCCTGGTGTGGTTAGGAGCTGCACTAGTGACCTCGCCAAGTCTGAGGCCTTGCAGACCCAGGGAGAGTGACATAGGATGAAAGTGGGTGGTGGGGTGTTTGTCTCTGGAGCTGGTCTGATCCAGTGCACTGGGAGCCCCCATAAAGAATGTGCCCACCCAGAACTCTGGGATGCTGAAGCGGGATTACAGCTTCAAACCTAGCCCAGGCAATTGAACGGCATCGGTGAGAATCCTGTCTCAGAATAAAAAGTAAAAAGGGCTGGGGATGCAACTCAGTGTGACGGCCCTGGAGTCAGTCCCCAAACCACACAATAAAAAGTTTGGATTTGGCAGGCTGCCGAAAGATCCACTGCTCTTTCCCAGAACTGGAATGACCCTAGGCTCACAAGAAGCCCTGTGTCCTCACCCCTGGAGTCTCCACACACGAAGCCCTGGAGCATGCTGTCCCCAGCCCTCCCTTGGCTGTCATGACCCATGAGCAGCGCCAGGGGCTGAGGGGCCTGCCCATCTCACAGCTCTGACCCCCACTTTGTCTCCACAGAGCTCGCAGGCGTCCCCGTGTCTGAGGTGTCCGGGCCCTTCTCCACTGAAGGCATCGCCAGCAACTGTGTCCCCTCGCACTCTCTGCATGAGCCTGTCCTGTGGATCGTGTCCTATGCGCTCATGAGCTCCTGTGGGCTCATCCTCCTGATCCTCCTCATCTTGCTGCTGCTGCCCTTCCGGTGCCGCCACATGCCCCGTGACCCCGAGGTCATCAATGATGAGTCCTCTCTGGTCAGGCATCGCTGGAAGTGAAGCGCAGGGCCACTTGCAGCAGGCCTGGCGACCTGGACTCCGGCTCCTCCAACTCCAGGACAGCAGGTGGCGCCGGCGCCGGCAGGGTTCTCCTTCTGCGCGTGCATCTTGCAGCTCAGTTCTGCTCCCGGACGCCTCCACGTTCCCAGTGTCTTGATTAGTCTTAATTTTAAGCTTCCACCTTTTCTTTTCTACTTCCAAGGGGAAAAAAAAATGATAATAATAATAATAAAAGAGAAATGCCTTATTCTAAACCAAAACAGAGTGAATTGGGCTTCGGGCTTATGGCACGGGTAATGCCAGGCATTCTAGATGTGCCACCAAAGCAGGCCGTGATAAGCCGCTGCCAGTCATCTTCACTCCGGCCCCCGGAGCCTCAGTCTGTGTGGCTTCTAACGTGCTTCGCTGGTAGGAAGCTTTTGTGTTAACTGCATTTCAGGGCAGCTTGCAGCAGGCCTGACCCTGGGTCAGGGTGGCAAGAAGACAGCACGATGGCCGAGAAATGAGCCCGGAGGAGGCGCTGAGAGTGGGGCCACCTTACTCTCTCCCAGCTTTTGGTGGGTCCCTGGGCCCAGCTGGGGTGGTGCCTTCCAGGACGTCAGCCTACCCATACCAGCCTCTCCTGTAGACAGAGGTCTGTGCCCCTCAGGGGCGTGGGATGACAGGCATTTGCCTGCAACAACACTCCTGTGGTGTGGTTAGTGTAAAAGTAAAAGCACTGCCTCTCTGTGGTTTTGCCGAGGGCCCTGGGCATGGTGGGGTGAGGGCATCCTGACTCCACAAGATCCCTCCTCTCTGCATGGTCTAGCTGGTGTGACCACACCCACTTACAGTTGCTCTGGATACATAGTGCTTTGATAAGGGTCACAAAGTCTATGTCACTAGTGTCATTTCTCTCTCCAAATCTTCTCTGAAAGTAGCTTGTTATTACCCTCTGGGGGACAGAGAAATAGTCAGTTGCCCTGGCTTCTGACCAGCTGGTGGGCAAGAAGCTTCCAGGTGTGGCGTCATTTCCACGGTTCCTGTGCAGCCCGCTCAGGCTCGAGGGTGCCATCAGAATCATTCAGTGAGCCGGGTGACCTCTGCCTTCCTCCCTTTGATGTGCTTGGCTTTAGAGACAGGGTTCAGTAATGTCCCTGTGTGGGGGGCATAGCCCCTACCAGTATTTATGTGAAGCCTTTGCCAAAGGATGGTGGAGCCTTTTATCCTCGCCACCTTCTTGTGGTTCCCCCAAGGCCATGCCTCATCCTTTGCAGCAAGACATCTGAGTTCCTGAACAATAGGAGGGATTGAAGCCCTGCTGGTGCGGCAGGCTCGAGGTGCTGTCCTGGAATCCCGAGGCCAGCCAGACCTGTTCTTGGCAGGGGATGATGTTGGGCACAGTGCTCTGTATTCCTTATCAGATGTACCTGCTTTATGCTGTTGGATGGGATGTTTGAACACGACACTTAAATTACAAAAGTGTCCCTTAGCAAGAAGAAGGAACTACACAGTTGAATGGGGGACATCAGAAGTGCGATGGTGGCACCCAGCCTTCTGGAGCTGTGCTCTTGCATCCTCTGCTTAGCAGACCCACAGGGTGGTCTTCTGTGAATGGGAAAGGGGGTGGCAGCCCTTGGACGGAGGCAGTTCCCATTGCAGTTCACCATGGAAAATGCCAGAACATGGTTGTTTCTGGAACCATCAGCTCTCTGGTGAGAAGTGGATGTTTTGAAGTGGACAGTCTTCGTTTCAATAGGACAGTGTTTTTCCTTCCTGATAACTTATTTAGAAGTCAGAAATGAAACTCTGCCTTTAGTAACTAAAACTGTTTATAATCACATCAAGAAATGAGCCTGGGATCAATCCCGTTGTTTTTCTCTCATGCGGTTTAAAAGAAGCACGTATGACGGGCACCAGAGCTCTCAGCGTAAGGGAAGCAGATGCCCTGCAGGTGACATGGGGACTGTTCTGGGCCATCCTGCCCCTGAATTGGGAAAGACTTTGCCTGATCCATCCTAAAGCCCAGAAGTTTCAGCTGGAGATGAAGTTGGGATCCGCAGCTGGTCAGAATTGTACAAGGCATTCACAGCAAGATGGCGTTAAGCTCTCTACAGAGCGTGGGGTGATAGATTTTGAAAGGCAGTTGTGATTTGGGCTTCCATTCTCTTGTGTAAGCGATGAAGAGGGATTATCTTAGTCCTTAATTTAAAAAGGGGATTTATGAAATTCCTCTTTCTCCTTCCCCACTCGGTAGAGCAGGCACACATGCTCCGTCCTGAGTTCTGGCTTCTTGCCACCCCATGTCCCTGGGAATAAATCTCTGCCCAGCACTCGCCAAGAATAATTGAGTTCTGAAGACTTTATCCTTATTAGTGGAATCCTATGTGTTTTCTCTTGCACAAACTTATTAGAATTGATTAGAGAACCACTCAGAGGCAACCCTGCCACTAGAATACTTTTTAAGGGAAAAACATACCATAAAATGTAAAACTGTGGGGTTTGCCAAGAAACGTACTATGTTCTTAGTGCCAGGAAAACTGTACATCACAGAAATTATTTTATACATCTCTTTTGGACTTGTAGCAGTTTACAAGTTAAATATCAACCCAGAAAAATACATTTTGAGAGTTGAGGGGAGGAAAATAAAAATGCAGTAAAAAGTATGCTAGCGAAATAAGCAGGACTGGCTCTTGGAAAACACTTTCATTCCAAGCATGCACAGATTTTTTTCTTGCCCCTAAGGTTGCAGAGTCTGGTGGAGATCCGAGTGGCTTCACAGAGCCACAAGCCTCCAACCAAGAGTACACAAGCTGGAGTCATGCACGGACAGCACTGACGGCACAGGGTGACTGCCCAAGCCAACGAGGGCCAGTTCCTTCCAGAGAGTGAAGGATCATGGGAACTTGGTAAAACCCAGGGTCTGGGGAAGGGGCAGACAGGAGCCAGAAAAGAGCTTGCTCCCCTCAGCCTGCAATCATCACCACAGTGGACACCCTGACACCCCAGGACTCTGTGGACACGTCTCTATGCAAGTGTTTGCCAGTCTATTTTTTAGGGATTTTCCCAACAGACCATTGATCAAAGAGAAAATGTGAGGTGAAGGGAAGCTCGCGTCACAGTGTATTTAGAGTGTGGCTGTTGTCATAAATCTCGAGTTGCTGGACTCCTGAAGTAGGACACAGGCCTGGATGTGGGCTCTAGGCTGCAGCCTGAGAAGTTCATAGGGTAGAAAATGGTGGCCCAGGGGTGTCACCCAGTTCCCTTTGGGGTCTAAGCATCCAGGAAGGGGATAGTCCCTCCTGTCAGCCTTTACATTTTCCTCTCAGGTTGGCCCTGTGCCTTGGCACCCTGACCAGGTCCAGGAGACCTGTGCACACACCCCAGTCTTGCCCAGGGTCAGCGCAGATGGAGTGCAGGAATGTGCTACAGTGAGCTCTTGGATTGGGCCAGCGCCCTGGGCAGGTGTGTGTGGGCGAGGCTTACAGTGGTGGTAAAGGCCTGTGCCACAGTCTGGGAGGGGGGACACACACCAAAGCTGAGACTGGTAATGATGTGTGTCTCCCAGAGTGGGTCGTCCAGAGACCTGGCTCCTCAGTGTGCTGAGAGGTCACCATGACCCCAGTAGACGGCCACATCTCCCCTCTGGCCAGCTTCCCTGGGATCTCTGGTGATCAGATGTGACATCTGGACCCCAGGTCTTCCAGAATGTGCTGCTCTGTGGTTCGTACAGAGCCTTTACTCATAAGGACGCAGGAGACACCACAGGGCTTTCTGATGAGTTCTGACCTGGCCCACAGTGACAGATGCAGACCTCGTCTCTGGGAACCACAGCAGCAGAATAGGGAGACTTCCTTCCTGTACAGTGGAGCATCATTTGAATAACAACCAGGAAAAGTAGTCTACCTCACATGGTGCCCACGCCCAGCACCTGGGCCACAGCAGTGCAATCAGAAAGTACGGTGAGTGCCAAAAAGTCTTCACATTTGTGGCAGTACAAGGCGTGTTGCCACCCCTCTCCTCCAGATGCTCCCCACTCCACACTCATTGTCCTGGCCCCGTCCTGCAGCAGCTCTGGCATCCTCTCTCCTGGGTGTCTAGTTGCATTATCACAGCTGCCTCAGTGTCCTGAATTGATGCAAAATATTTCCCTTTCAAGGTCATGTCAGCTTTGGAGAACAGGCAGAAGTCACACAGTGCCAGATATTAGGAGTGAGGCGACTGAGGGCACAGTGTCCTGTTTTCACACACCTCCGTTCCTTTCCGCTGGACGGAACTTGGCAGCAGCATTTACCGTATTTTTGATCACACCTCTTAAAAAGACACTCAGGGAAGAGGACACCAGAGCTGCTGAAGCAAGTGCCCAGAACAGTGGGCTAAATGTGTGGGAGTGGGGGGGGGTGCGTGTGAAGAAGTAAGGATCTATTAATCTATGTAAAAATCACACAAAATAAAATTTGTGAGCAATTCTTTTTCATGGTTTTTGTTGGTACAGATGTAAGATTAGGATCTGGAGTGTTCTATTTTCTGGATTGTGGGTGTGGTGCCTCGTAGCATCGACTCCGTGCAAGGCTGACTGCAGAGGGTTTGCAAATCAAATGCTGACTTGCTGTTACCTAAAATGTTTAATTTCCTACTGTTTCTTTTAAGTTGCACTGTTAAATATTACGGAAGTTTAAATGCTTGCATCCAGACCTTGAACAGAGCTGCCCATCTTTCCTTAAAGTGGTGGATGAGGTCCTGGTTCTGGTGGAAAAGCTCTGAGACAGGCACTGGATTCTTCAAAGATGCCAAAAGCACTGCTTTGCAAAATGCATTTTGTGTATATCTTGGGTTTGCATCCTTTACCATGTGATCCTTAAGTGTAACTTGTATTTCTGAGAAAGCTTAAAATTATTTTCTGTTTCCCTTTGAGAAGTCTGCTCTATTTCCAGGACCCTGAAGCGACTTTAATTCAAGTTATTATCAGAATGAGAGACAGGGTACAGAGGGGTCCACTTCATCTTAGAAGCGACTCTGTAGCCATGGACATACACCTCAACAATCGTGCCCTTCAGAACTGGAGTTTTCTAAAATAAACCTATTTTTATACTTGTATGTTCCACTGATTTCAGATGTATATCATTGAAAAAGAAATAAACCATGTTGAATTATTTGAATAAATAATACCTACAACTTGTTGGGCTTGGAATGTTTTTGAAACCTGTCTAGAATGGCACCTTAGAAGCTGTTCCCGGTGACAATCCTGGGCTCTTAGTTCCACAGCAACCAAGTAGGTGGAGGGAGACATGAGACAAAGCTATGTGGAGAAGGGCTCTGGCCGGATGATTGAGATACAGAACAAAAAGAATAAAGACCTTTAGAGACTAGAAACTGCACAGAGAGAACCACCTGTAGACACAGAACTGAAAAGCTGGGTGTGGTAGTGCATGTCTGTAATCCCAGCACTCTGGAAGGCTGAGGCAGGAAGGTCCCCAACTTCAAGCCCCATGAGTAAGACCTTGTATCTAAATATGTATTTTAAATTATGTTGAAAAGGCACAGTCAGCTGGTCTGAAGGACTAGGTGGGACAGTCCAGCTCTGTCTTGAGGACGAAAGGACAGGGCTGGAAGGGGCTGGCTGCCTGTAGTCCCAGGAGCCCGTACAGATGATGTTTTTCATTACCAAGGAGACCAGCTCAGAGACCTCTGCTGGGAAGAGCAGAGCTAGAAGTGTGCATGCTGGGCTTGCAGCCAGCTCTGTCCCCTCCAAGCTCTCTCTTACCCCAAACTCGCCCACCTCCATCCAGAGCCTGGCGTGTGGTGAGGACCCAGCCAGGCCCTCATCCTCTGTAGAGGGCAGTGTCTGGATGCGCGCAACACTCAAGGAATGAGACACGGCCGCCCAGGAGATGCGGTCCAGCTGCAGCAGCAGCCCTGAGTTCTTCCCTTCTTCCGTGAGCATACCCAAGGCCTTCTTGCTCAGCTCCAGCCTCAGCCTTTGGGATTTTTTATTTTGATACCAGGTCTCACTGAGCTGCCAAGGCTAAGCCTTAACTTGTAATGCTCCTGCTTCAGCCTCCCAGAGTGCTGAGATTTCAGGAATGCACCAGCCCGCCTGCCTTACACTTTGCTTGACAGTACCCACATAAGAAACACACACACACACGCACACACACACCAATTTAAACCCTCGTTTGTGGCAGAAGCACCAATTACTGGAGAAACAGAAAGCAATACTGGCCAGGGCAGACTTGGGTTTTGGTTTCAGTTACTAAAGTCCAGCCCAGCAATCCCAGTCCCCAGCCCTGAGCCCAGGGCAGCCTCACAGGTATGGTTTCATGTATGTGACGCTAGGTGGTGCTGTTGGGATGCTTTGTGGCCCAACCATGCTCTTGGGTATTTTTATAGGGTTTTTTTTCCTCCTGTTGTTTTTGTTTTTGTTGTTGGCTTTTACAGGCATCCTTTATCGTGCGGGGTGACTCTAAATCCACATCTCCAGCCCCCTCGAGGGAAATCCAGACGGCCCTGACACAAAGTGCCCAGCTGCCCTGGTGGGTGCAGTGGTGCAGATTCAAGCCCACAGGTGTTTGGGTATCGGATCTGCGGATCTACGCTTACCTGAGGCCTCCATAGGGTAAAAAATGGGGAACTGAAAGGACAACCTGTGTTTACAAGTTATGCATTAAAAATACGGTACAGCCAAGTACCACCAGGGCGAGATATTAGGCATCAACTACCTCTCCAGCCCTTGGGGCGAGATAATAGGGAAAGTGCTTGCAAGGAATAAAACAAGAGAAACCGAGAGCCAGCGCACAGCAAATGTACAGACAATATAAGATTTGGAATTTTTGTAGCAATTACATCAGGTCGGGCTCTGAATCACTCAGGACACATGATTTAGGCCGTCCGCCATGCAGGCTGCCGTCAAGCGCTGTCAGAGCGCCCTTCCTACCCCGCAGCCCTGCTCACGGGCGACACCACGCTGCTTCCCACAGCTTCAGTGCTATCTGCGCCAGTCTTGACCTCTGCACAGTCTCCTTGAAGACACCGCCCATAGCCATCCTGTGGCGGGGGTGCCATTGTCCCGCAACCAGGAGCTGTAGGAGGAGCGGCCCTCGGGGTGACCTTGGCTGGAGCCCACTCAGTTGAATCTTACCTGCCCCTCAGGAGAGGGGCGCTGTCCGAAATCCTAGTTGCATCATTTTCTAAGGGTGCCATTGCTGCAGCATTCCGAGATGCACCAGCATAGTCTTAAAAGGAAACTATTCAGAAAACTGAGGCAGGAGGATCGCTGCAAGTTCAGGGTGAGCCTGGGCTAAATGGTGAGTTCAGGGCTAGCCTGAAACACACAGCAGGACCCTGTTTCAAAAAATAAATAAATAAAATAAAAGGGAAATATACAATAAAACCAAGAGTAAAACAAACTGTCCTGTAACTGAGGAACATGACTTTTAACCATTCCAGTGTTACCAAGATAAAGGAAACTAAATTTGTAAAGCAAGCTGAGTTTCATCAGACAGCTATACCCAAGAGCTCTGTTCGAGACTCTTCCATCTGACTGCAAATACTCAAAGCTGTGGATGGAAACCAAAAGATTTAAAACAGCCATGGTTGGGGCTGGGGAGATAGTTCAACACTCTACCATGTGCCTGGCAAGCGCAAGGACTGGGGTTCAATCTCCAGTACCACAGGCTATGCTGGCCCTGGAATCCTGGACATGCTGTGCTGGCCTCTGAAACGGGCAACCGGGCATGGTGGTACATGCCTATAATCCCAGCTCTTGGGAGGCTGAGACAGGATCACTATGAGTCCAAGCTTTGTAGTGAGACCCTTTGCCAAATAAATAAATAAAAATTTTAAAAAATAAAATAGCCATGGATGGAATTTTGATGACAGCCTATTGTGGCCAAGAAACAGTTGTTTACTTCATCCGAATTCACCGAGAAGATTACAGTTAGGTATTTCAAACATACACTAAAAACAAAATGAAGGTAACACTGGGAATGTCCCTCACATCACCAGCAGCTCCTTGGAAACGTGCCGCCCAGGGCTGTGGATGCTTCAGCCTCCTGCTTCACAGACCCCAGGGATCCCCCAGACAGAGACAGAGCTGCACCCCAGCACTGCTGAACCCTCTGTGCTCTCAACAGCAGCTCCTGAGGAGACAGGGAAGTACTGAGCTTCCTGCATGGGGCCAACCCTTCCACAGGGACCTCAGGGCTCATCAGTGATGTCTGCTCCCAGTCTGGATGCAGAGATCTAGTTGTGGAGGTGCAGCCCGGCCAGGCAGCCCTGGAGCGAGATCCATGGAGCACCCACCACCTGGTGGAGCACTTGCATCCTGTGCTCATAGCCCAGTGCCCTGGGACAGCAGCAGGTAAGCACAGGCTCTCATCCTGGGTGCCTCCTGCCCAGCAGGATTCCAAGGTCATCTTGAGCCCCAGCCTGAGCCTGGCCTGAAGCTGGACCCTTCTCCAAGCAGGAATCACACGGGGTCCCCAGTGGTTCTGACACCAGTGGGACAGGGTGCTTCTGCCAGTCACTGACAGGGCAGGCTGGCTTGCACACACTCACTCTTGTGCTTGGGCTGCTGGGTGACCCATCTGGGTCCCTCCAGGTGCATCCCCTCTGGGATGATGGGGTTCCCACTTCCCCATCCTCCTGTCCAGTCATAACCAGGAGAACCAAGCCGCAATCTTCACTGTGCTGTGGGCCTCACCTCACCTTTCCCTCCTCCTCTCTTCTCCCCTTTCTTCCCTTCCCTCTTCTTCTGACTTCTCTTGGTGGTACTGGGAGTTCAGCCTAGGACCCTTCACACTAAGCTACATCTTGCCTTTAATTTTTTAATTTTTTTAATTTTTATTTGTTTGGGTTTTTGAGGTAGGGTCTCACCAAGTAGTTTAGATTGCCTTTGAACTCACTATGTAGCCCAGGCTGGCCTCCAACTCCAATCTCCCTGCCTCTATCTATCAAGTACTGGGATTGCAGACATGTACCACTACACCTGGCTAAAAAATATTTTAACATTTTCATATAAAAACTAGGTAAGTCACAAAGTGGCCCAGGCTGGGCTCAAACCTCTGATCCTCCTGTGTTGGCTTCCCAGAGCTGTCATTCTAGGTATGTGCCACTATGCTCAGTTTTTATTATTTTTTTTCATAATTTTATTGAGAAACAAATAACAATGAGACAGTTTCAAACCAAACTGGTAGGATAGTTTCAATAATTAACACATTGCATACATTCTTCCTAGTGGTTATTTGCTGTACAAGATGCGGACATGATATCCTATTTACAAACACTATTAGAACAAATCCC
>NW_004524621.1:4282310-4288549 GCF_000260255.1 Octodon degus | reverse complement strand
GCCCCTGTGGCGAGATGTTCTGCTCCTGGACTAGCTGGTTGGATCTATTCTCCACACTCTCCCCTGCAGGGATTGCAGCTGCAGGATTACACCTCAGGTGTGTATGCCAGGCCTGAGTTGTGCCTGGAGGGGGCAAGGTGAAGTAGGAGGAAGAGGAAGCTCTCCGCACACACTCACAGGACCTGGGATAGGACTGGGTCTGGGGCCTCCGGAACGGGGCAAAAATTCCTACTCGGCAGGCGGGGTGGGGGAGGCACTGCAGAGTGATGGGGGGCGGCCCAAGGGGAGAGGGTCCGGCCCACTCTGAGCCTGGGCTGGGACTGGTCCCGCTGGCGCAGGGTAGCAGGAAGCTCTCCGCACACTCACCGGACCTGGGCTAGGACTGGGTCTGGGGGCTTCCAGAACTCGGCAGAAAATCCTACTCGGCGGGCGGGGTGGGGGAGGCCAGTTTTTATTATTTTTGAGACAAGATCTCACTAGTGGCCAGGTTGCCCAGTCTAGACTTAAGCTTGCAATCCTTCTGCCTCTGCCCATAAGCATGTAGGGAACACAAGCGTGAGCCCCACACCTAGCTGCTTGTGCATTTTCGTTTCTCTTCTGTTAGGCCTGTCTAATTGGCACCACACTGTTTCAGCAGCTAAAAATTTATAATATGCTCTAATATCTATCCATATTACTTTCTTTTTAAAAGTTTTCAAAATGACAATTCTTTGTGTGGGTATTATAGACCTCCAAAAAAAAAAGTATTGGAATTTTTCTTGAGATCACATAAACTTATACTTCAACCTAGGGAGACATGACAGCTTTCTGATTTGGAATTGTCCTGTTTCCATTTGTTAATATTTTTCTGGTCTTTTTTTTCAGCCAGAGTCTCATTATATAGTTCAATCTGGTCTTGAATTCACTGTGTAGTATGTAGCCCAGGCTGGCCTCCAGTCACCGGGTTCCTTCTTACCCCTCAGCCTCCCAGGTGCTGGGATCGTAGGCGTGGCATGCACCACCACACCCAGCTTGCTTTTATCTTTCTTAAGGGCATTTGGAGGCTGTGTGTATATTGATTGTTGTGGCTTGTGTCTAGATGTCACCTCAAAGCCTCATGCAGTCACAGGTGGGCCTTTCTCCGAGGTGGATGGTTCTAAAGCATGTGACCCTTGGATTCATTCATGGCCAGCTGCTGCGGGGGGGAGAGGTGGCACCGCCCCTACCTGGGTCACAAGTCCAGGATGGAGGGTGGCCCTGAGTCCAGCACTCTCTGAGCCATGTGCCCAGCAGAGCAGGTTCTGAGCTGTGCTGGGAAAGAACAGCTTGTTCTGACTGCGGGTGTGAAGGAACAGGAGCCCCAGTCCCTCCGGAAACAGTTCCAGTGTACAGCAAAAGTCATGACAGGACAGAGTCCAGGACCTGCTTACCTTCTGTGCTGCCTCGGCCTTGTCCTCTGCACCTTCACTTCCCTCCCATCTTCTGGACAGTGCAGGTACTGGCTGATCTGACAGAATCCCTGACTCAGCCGAGATGCCCCTTCCAGGGAGGGTCCCAAACTGGCACCTGCTGTAAGAGGAGTGGTTGAAAAATGGTGAATGCTTAAAATTTTAAAAATGTATGAAGTAAAAACAAATTGTCATTAATCCCCCACAAAACACTCTCACACCCTCATCCCACCGTCCTTGCCGCTTCCTACGGCAGCTCTGGAGTCCTCTTTCCTGAGTCTTTAGCTGTGATGTCCCAGCTGCCTCCATGTCCTGAAAGGATTTAAAACATTCCCTCTCGTGGTCATTTTGATTTTGGGGAAGAGCCAGAAGCCACATGGGGCCACATTGGTGACTGAGGTGAATGAGGACACAGCACCACATTTTTATGAGCTGCCTTTCCGTTCGTGGCATCGGTGGCAGCAGTCCCTGTAATCTTTTAATCACAACACACAAAGACACTCAGGAAAGAGGACCCAGAGCTGCTACGGGAAGTGGCGAGGACAGTGGGATAGCATGTTTGAAGCAAGGTGGGGAAGCATGGGGAGGGTGGTTATTGGTGACTGACTTTAATAATTCAGAAGAAATTAAACATTCACACCATATATTTTGACTATACTTCACATGTCAATATTTTGTACTACGTCCTTGGCAATATTAGAGGCATCTGTTTTATTTGTAAAATTAACTTTTTATCTTGTCATTATTGTAGCTACTACCTCAAAATTGAACCTTAAAAGTTAGGGGTTTTTTCCCCCTTAGAGATAAGCAACTTCTCCAAGCTTCCTCCTGCTGAGCACACAGCCAACACCTTTCCTCAGCCCAGGAAAAGCGAAGGACACACCACTGCCGTGAGCCTGGGAGCCAGAGCCCAGCTCCCTTCCCACTAGAAAGATACTGGAGGTGACGCAGCAGTGTGGGATCCAGTGTCTCTGTGAGCCTCCCCTCTGCTTCCTGCTACAGAAGACCCCTGCCCACCTGCGAGCAAGCAGGGGACAAGGCCTGAGGTAAATGGCTTCTCCACCTCCTCGGGGCCAGCACTCAATACCTCCTTTTCCCTTCCCCTGACACCTGGCCCCCTGGGTGTGGTCAGCGGTGAGGGTGGGACCTCGAGTGGCCGGGAACCTGCTATTTGGGCTGTCCTGCATTTCCTCATTTCCTTGACCCATATCTGTCTCAGGCTCCAGTTCCCTGGCCCTGTTCCCTTCATGTCGGGTCAGTTGCTCAGCTAAGCTCTGTGCACACAGGATAGGGCCACATCCGGCAAACAGAAAGCAGCTCACACCCAGGCCACCCACTGAGTCACCCCTGAGAAAGCCTCCTTCTCTGCACATGATCTGATTCTAGTCACATGGGGATCACAGAAGCAAGGGCAAAGGTAAAT
This sequence comes from Octodon degus, assembly GCF_000260255.1. Classification (NCBI taxonomy): domain Eukaryota; kingdom Metazoa; phylum Chordata; class Mammalia; order Rodentia; family Octodontidae; genus Octodon; species Octodon degus. Next base: position 4,285,699 of record NW_004524621.1, on the reverse strand, counting down.
CGCTTATACACATGAGTGTCAGCAAACTCCAGTCCGGGTGGCCAAGTGCACTAGGAGGAGGGTGGACAGCCACATCCAGAACAGCAGCTCCCTTCCCACCTCTCTACTGGCTGTGGTCACTGGCTCACGAGGTTCAGGATGCCCCCTGGCCACCAGGCCTTGTGCAACCCTTTGTGCAAAGCTCCTGGTCAGCCTTCATGGCACTTCTCTGAGGATCCCATTAAAATGCACTTCGGAGCTGGCCACAGTAGTGTGCCCCTGTAATCTTTACTCTTGGGAGGCTGAGGCAGGGAGGTCTTTGTCAATGCAAGGCTAGCCTCCACTAGGTAACAAGACCCTGTCTCATAATAAATAAATAATAGACTAATAAATAGAAAGAAGAGAGTGAGTTATCCTCATTGGGAAACCTCAGGTTGATCCTTAAAAAGTGGGTACATTTGCAGTGAGACAAACAGGAGCAGATGAAGAAGGAAGAGGCACTTCCTTCCACTGAGCCTTCAACCGGCTGCTGGTCTGTGTGCTCACACAGTCGTTCAGTCTTACCACAAATATTTATGATGTGTCAAATGAGTCCAAGGCCCTCTTGTCACACAGAGGGACAACACTGTGAATAAGGATGTCTAAGATCATGCTGTGGGGTTGGGCACCAGCAAGACTCATGTCCACTCTGCCCCAAAGTAGGAGACAAGAAATACAGCTACCATGGAGCACTACTCAGCCATGAAGAAGTATAAGCTTGAGGCATTTCTAGCTAAGTAGATGGCCCTTGAGACTGTACTCCTATCTGAGGTAAAAAGACCACGTGTGTGTAATTCTCATATTTTTTTCCTCTGGTGTGAGAAACTGAAAGTGTAAGTAAAAGCCAAATTGCAGAACAGATATTGTGAAATAGGAAGAAATTGTTCCAAAAAAGAGGAACTAGGGAAGGGGGAGGGAGAAAGGAAAGAAGAGAAAGGAAAAATGAGAAAAGAAGGATAACATGGAAACAAAACTTTGTAAATAAGGGGAGAAATAGGGAATGAAGGGAGGGGAATGGGAAAAGATCAAGGTACATCACGTACAGATACAAATTCCCTATGATTGCTGTGATTACTGTATATACCTAAACTGTACCAGTAAACGTAATTAAATTTTATTTTTTATTTTATTTATTTTTTCCATAATTTTATTGAGAAACAAATAGCAATGAGACAGTTTCAAATCAAATTGGTAGGACAGTTTCAATAATTAACACATTGCATACATTCTTCCTAGTGGTTAATTGCTGTACAAGATGCGGACATGATATCCTATTTACAAACACCATTAGAACAAATCCCTCTATTCATTAAGAGAATGTAACTATATATCTATCCTAACCACTTTGAATACACAGATACAAAATGGACATTCATCTGTATACCCTTTTTTGTTTAATTCCATCATTTGAATATTATAGATGTGTAAACTCCACAAAATATTCTAAAAGAGACCAGTAACCCATAATAGTATTAGGTCTTCCCCTTGACTGGCAATGTCAGAAATTGTTGACCTGAGTCCCTTATAGCTCAACATAACAGCATGGCTTTACTTCTTATTAATTAAATTTTAAAAAAGAAATAAAGGTAGGTAGAAAGGGGAGGAGGAAGATAGGACTTTTAAAAATTGTGCTTTTAAGAGAAACTGCAGCTTCTAAACAAAAAGCTTACTTAAGCCTTTTTCCCTTTCAGGAATCTCAGTTAAAAGGTTTCCTAAGGATTTTTTTTCTTGTGGGGGGAGTAAAAGGTATTTTATTTTAAAATGAAATGTTAATCATTGCAATCAATTTTATTCTGCTTTTTTATTAATTTTATTGAGAAACAAATAGCAATGAGACAGTTTCAAAACCGATTTCAATAGGAGCAATTTCAATAATTAATACATTGCATATTGTCTTCGTAGTGGTTACTCATAGTATAAGATGCAGACTTGACATCCTGTCCAAACACTATTAATACAAACCGTTCTTCTCATTGAATTAAGAGAAAGTAGCTGTATATTTATCCTAAATATTCTGTATATGTAGATACAAAATGGTCCTTCATTTATATCCTCTTTTTTTGGTTAGTTTTGTCAGAGATGGGTATTCCATTGCCATTTAAATACTGTAGTTGCTTACGAGGGATCTACAAGCTGCGGTGCAGGGTTTCAGGGTAAATCCTGAGGGGATCTGACTGACCTTGTCAGATATGGGAGTTGCATTTCTTGTTATACAGGTCTTGCCTTGTCTTAGTCTTAACCATCCAGCAGAAAAATATAAAAACGAGGTATGAAAAGTAAAGCCATATTAATATGCTGAGCTGTAAAAGGCTCAAGTCAACGACTTCTGACATTGCCAGTCCTCCAGAGGAGCCACTACTCTCATGGACTCCGGAGGATCTTAAAGACACCAAGAGCCTGGGCCTTGGGCTCCGGGCCTGAACCACCACCCAACGACGCTTGCTCCTGCAGACTCCACCCTCCCGGAAGCAGCAACCGAGCGGGCAGCAGATCTCAGCTTCGCAGGAAGGGCGATGGTTTGCCCCCAGACGAAGCCGCCAGGTGGGTGACCTGAGAGCAGGACGCACGCCCCACGTCGCCCCATGCTCCCTGCACTTCCCAAACCCATCCCTGGGTGCATGAGGCTTCCCGCGGGCGTCTCCGTGAACCACCCGCTCTGAGCCTTGTCATTTGGCAGAGACACAGGCCCTCTCGGTAGCTTCTAGAAGGGCGTTTCCGCGGCTCGCGGGTGCCGTGCGCCCCTGCGGCGCGCATTACTCCTCCCAGCCTTCGGACAGAGATTCCATTTGTGCCACTGAAGGGTGGTGCCTGGGGACCCTTCGAGAATGTTCCCCGACTGTGGGTAGAAGGAAGCCAGTCGGGTGCACGGCTGACACAGGAGATGCCCGAGCCGCTGCCAGCTCTGCGCAGGCGCAGGCTTTCAGCCACAGGTACCCAGGCCCTGGGTGGGATCCAGGAACCAACCCCAGCCCTGCTCCCCAGGTCGGCGGGGCGACAGGAGCCGGGAGGGCCTAACCCCCACCCTCCGGTGTCAACGGCAGGGCCGCTGTCCCAGGAACACGCTCCTCAAAACACTGGTATAGGCTGGAAATTAAAGTCCTTCCTTTACACTCATTTCTCTTCCTCCTGCGGGAACTGGGGGTGGAACCTGAGACCTCGCGTGGAGCTACCACCACTCAACCCTCTGTGATATTTTATTTTGAGACAGGGTCTCCCTAGGGGCTCAAGTTGGCCAAGCTGAGGCTTCACCTTGAGATCCTCCTGCCTCAGGCTCCTGAGGTGCTGGAATCTCAGGCTTGTGCCACCAGACAAGCCTTCCTTTTTGTTGGTTGTTTCTTTTTTTTTTTTTTTTTTTTTCCAGATTAATTTTT
>NW_004524621.1:4202989-4281408 GCF_000260255.1 Octodon degus | reverse complement strand
CCTTTTTCTCTAATTTTGGTCTGCAAACTTAGGTTGTTAACCATCCAGAAGACAAGCTTATTGTTATTACCATACAACTTAGGCTGTGATGCGAAGACCAAAGGGATCACAGGAGGGAGCCAAGAACCCCCCTCCCGCCCCCCACCAGAGGGGGCCAAAGTCATTGGCAGGGTGTGGGGGAGAGAGGTGGGCCGAAGGGTGAGGAGACGGGCAGGTTGCGGAGGGGTGTGACACAGGAGGGGCGCTGTGGCCTGATGAGTGGAGGCAGGAGCTGCGGAGGTGGTGAGAATGGGGCAATCAACAGAAGTGGGCAGTAGAGGGTGCTTTGAAGACTGCGCCCTGACAGGGACAAGCGGGGAGCCTGCAGGAACTGCAAGGGCCAGGGTTGAGGTCAGACTTAGGGATCCCAGAGTCTCACCCCGAGGCCCTAAGCTGTGCCCTTTGTACACAACCCAGAGGGAGGTGCGCCTGAGGTCAAATTTTTTCCACCATGGTTTCCTATACATTGGCAAAGCTCTGCTTATTCATGACTGTTTGAGGATGACAGCTTGACTGCTGGTGGAACCACAGCACCCTTTGGGGGGGCTCTTTGCCCCCACACTGTTCTAGCACCTTCCTTCTGGCTCTTCCTTCATCTGCACAATGCTCTCTGAGGTGAGCACCTGCCTTCCTCTGTAGCCTCAGAGGTCACTGATAGCTCACCGGTCTGCCCAGCTCTCTGGAGGCTGAGATGGAAGGGCACCTGTGAGTTGAAAAACAAAACAGTGACTTTGGCTCTGCTCTCCCAACTTCCACACCCTGCCTCCTCTTATTTCAGCCAGCCGGGCCACCACAAGCTGCTTTGTAGAGAGAAAACCAGCAGGAGAGAGGCGGACCCTGTGAATGGGTTTGACCCACATGTCATATTGCAGAGTGGGTGAGGACATCAGTCCCAGGGGATGGCAAAGCCAAGAGGAACAAAGGAGTGGGGACTCACAGAAATACTTTTCTTGCCCATGGAGGACCCAGGGACGTCCAGATCAGATTTGCCTGCAAGGACACATGGCTACAGGAGCAGAGCCAGGAGGTTGGAAACCCAGCATCCAGTCCAGTGGCTGATGGTTGTGAAGGCCCCTGTGTGTGCCACAGCTGCCCAATGACTGATCTGTCCAGGCTCTGGGCAATGGACAGCATTATGTGCCACCTGCCACACAGGTGACCCCATGTCACTTCATCTTCCAGTAGACAACATCACTTCTGTGCCGCTGGAGGTCATGACTGTTGGGCACCTTCGGAAGACAGATCACCCCATGATAAGGGCCCCTGTATGCTTCAGTTCTGCTCAAATTCAGCTTCCTTGTCCTGCCTCCAGCTCTGGCTGAGTGCAGTAGGGCTCTGTGGAGGCATCCAAGAATCCTGTAGAGCACAGGCACCAACACCCAGCAGTTGCAGGCTGCAGAACCATGCAGAGCCTGGAACCCCTCTGCTGACTCCCGCTGCAGTCTCAACAGATTTCTGTGGCCGAGGGCCAGAGCCAGCCATTGGGTTCTATGGGCGAGGCCTGCTCCACCCACAGCCCCGGGGTCCTGGTGGGCTTTCTGTACTGACATGTCAGCACCTTCAGAAGACCTGCTGAGAAACTGCAACAGGCAGCTTGGCAGACAGTGAACAACATGCTGGAAGTTTTAGTGCCCTGCCCATTGCCAGGCCTCAGGGCCTGCTGCAAGTCCAGGCTGTGTCCATGCACCCTGCTGTATGGCTCAGGAACCTGATGTTAGGGCTACCCACTGGACACCGAGTCACTCCCCAGAACAGAAAGGAAGTGGCCCCATGTGGCAGCTGTCTATCCTGTTGAAAGGGGTATGCATCAGTGAATGCACCATTCTTGGGCCTCTTTCCAGGTCCTTGTATCCCAAACAGAGAACTGGACAGGATACATAGAAAAGGCAGCGAGGGTGCACATTTACTGAAGGTAGGAAAGGCAAGCACTCAGCCAGGCAACAGCAGGATGGTGAGAGGATCACAGCAGCCTGAGAATAGGGCCAAGGGGTCCTTTGTATCCAAAATCCTAGGGTCATCACCCTCTCATGCAAATAAGGTGCAGGATGGTCCTTATCAAACACTCACTTGGGGTCACACCCTGTGCAAGCTGTTTTAGCAAAAAGTTCTGTTGACTTTCGGATGTATGTAAATGAAGAATCAGAAGGTGTCTTGACTGGTTATGCCGATATGCAAATGAAGGGTTGGAAAGAGTGTCTTCTGATGACTTCTGCATTGAACATCAGAGTCAAATGAAGGGTTGAAAATAAGAAGTTTCTGATTGGTCCAGAATGGCACCTTTCTGACTTCTGTGTGCAGTGATGTTGAGGGTGTCCCTCCCTCTGCTGCCTGGTCCTTGGTGGACCGGCTTATGCTATTAGCTCACCATGGCAGTTTCTTTTTTTTTTTTTTTTTTTTTTTTTTTGGTGGAACCAGGGACTGAACTCAGACCCTTGCACTTGCCAGGCAAGCGTTTATTCTACTGAGCTATCTCCCTGGCCCCTTCCATGGCCATTTCTGATGGACAGCTTTCTGCCTCAGAGGTTTGTAGGTTCATTCCAGGTCCTGGTAGGGAGGGCTTAAAGGCCCTGGATTTCTCCTCTGCCAGCCACAGTGCTGCATGGAAGCTACTGTGGGTTCTGACTTAGAAGGCAGGACTGGATGATTTCACTGCTTCAGCCTCCTCCCTCTCCCTCTGGACTCCTACTGTCCTTCTGTCACCAGCCCAGCTCCCTGCTGGGAGCTGTGTCTGTCTGTGGTGCCACATGACCCTGTCTTGAAAGCTGTGGGGTCCCTGAGTGCACCCAGCCCTTTGTGTTATTTCTGGAGAAGTTACTTTTTCTTTTAAACACAATGCTGAATACACAGCCAGCCCACTAGGAAACCCTTGAGCTGGAGCCTGAGAAGGTTTCAGGGCCTTCTGATACATTGGACCAGTAAGACACAGGCTGTTAGCTCGCTGGGGATTATGGGGAAAAAAAATAAGAACCAGCCACAGGATACCTGCAGGAACCTTAAAACTAACAAAGCACTAGTTTGGGGCTTTGTTGCTTTATTTTTGAGACAGGGTCTCACTGTATGGTTCCAGCCTGCCTTGTGTTTACTATACATCCCAGGCTGGCCTTGAGCTTACAGTGGTCCTCCTGCATCAGCCCCCCCCCCCCAGTGCTGGGACTACAGGTGTGCACCACCACAGCTGGCTCCAAAGCAGTTTTTAAGAGTTTCTAAATAGAATTTCATGCATGCAAACAGCAAGGACAGTACTTTGAATAGGTTCAGTGACAACAGATGATACACAGCTGGATGTTAGTGAGCAAATTGGAGGGTAGAGTCAGGAGGAGCTAAACAGCATGGCACAGAAAAACAGATGTGATGGAAACAGAGGAAGAGCAGATGATGCCGAGAGACAGTGTGTATTGCTCAGTTTTCCCATCACTGGGATGCAATGCCAGCCCCCACAACTTGCAGGAAGAGGGATGTAACATGGCCCATGGTTCAGGGGACTCAGTCCATGGTCGCTGACTATGAGACAGATCATCACTGTAGAAGAGTGGGGAAGCAAAACTTCGCTTCGCTTCATTGGAGGATGTGGCAGAACAGGGGAACAACACCGAGAGGAAAGAGTGACGAGCCCAACAAATGCTCGCACTTCCATGACCACCAAACACAATCAGAAATGTGCTTAACTGATCCCCTGTGTATTTCTTAAGTCAATCAGGTTGGCACGGTGAAGGTAAACCATAAGCAAATGAGGTTGACCACCTACAGAGGGATAGGTACGAAAGGTACTGTCCAGGAACTCCTAGACCTTGCAATGCAATTAATTAAGAAGCTCAATCTAATTCATTTGTAAAAGATGGTAACCTTTGAGTTGTAGGGTATGTTGGGGTTTCTGGGTAAGGTGGGAAGCTTGCATCTCTTGGATGTGAACAGGCGGGAGAGCTTGAGGGTGGTGGCTGTTAAGAATGCTGTTAGCAGACCCTGGAGCTGACCTGGGATTCAGGTAAAGGCTCACTCGAGGAGGGAATAAACGTGGGATCACAGGGGTCCAGTTTCAATCTGAGATCACACAGATTGTCTCTGGACAATCACAAAGTGGTCTCTGTCTGAGGGACTTTATGACATTCAAGTCACCATTTTGAGGCCATTGCAGTATCTTTGCTGCTGCATAGTTTGAAAAAAGATTTCTAAGTTCAGCTCTCAGAAGCATGAGTGGGCAGGCAGTTCTGCTGTCAGTTGCAGGGGAGGGAGTGCTTTCATGTCTCTGGAGGACTCTGGTCAGTGTCTGTTCAAATGTAAAATTCATATCCTCTATAATTCAGTAAATCACTTTAGGAATTTGTTCTGAACCTATCAAATATATGCATTCCTCTCCTTCTGCCGAGTGCACTTAGGCCTGTTTTCCTTTGGAATTGTGTCTGGTTCAGGCTGTGGCAGGATATGGGTGCTGAGGTCACAGGTGTGTGTGGTTTCCTCTATTGCTTTGGATTGAATTGGACCCCAGTCCCCACAGTCACATGCCAGGGACCTGACCTCCTGGGAGATGGGACAGTGTATACCACAAAGGACATAGTCAACATGGAGAAGGAATTACTGTCCAGAAAACATGAAGAATGTATACAACTCAACAGAAATAACTCAGTTTTTAAAAAGGCAAAGCTCATGACTAGGTGTTCCTCCAGAGATGCCATGGAGATGGCCAACAAGAACAGAAAAATGACGCTCAACATCATTTGTCATTGGGTGTGCAAATCAAAATCATGAAGAGTGGTCTCCTCACCTCCACTAGGATGGCTCCTGGGAAAGTCCACAGCATGCGGCCCATGTTGCCAGGGGCGTGGAGAAATGGCCCCTTGGGTGTGGCCAATGGATTGTAAGATGCTCCTACTCCTGTGGAACACTCAACAGCAGCTCTTCAAACAGCAGCTATCCTGTGACCCAGTGTCTTGGTTACTCTTTTCTCAGTGCTGGAACAAATACCTAACACTCAAAATTAGGGAAGGAAAGGTTTATTTAGCTCACAGTTAGTGGAGATTTCAGTCCATATTTAGCTGGCTCCAAGGCAGAGCAGCACATGGCAGAGAGCAACCTTTCATGGCAGTGGCCAAAAGCAAAAGGAGTAAAGGGTGTGGCAGGAGCTCAGGCAGCTTGCTATCTAGCCTCTCTCTCTCTCTCTCTCTCTCTCTCTCTCTCTCTCTCTCTCTCTCTCTCTCTCTCTCTCCCCCATCCTTACATTGTAATGCAAATTACCTGCCTAAAGGCAGGTGCAACAACCACACCTATCTCAATCTCAATCACCAACTCCATGACTGCATGAGACTTTGGGGGAACACCTAGACACAAACCATAACACCCAGAAATCCCATTTCTGAGTATAGGTCCAGAAGCATTGAAAGCAAAGTCTTCCCAGGGTACTTACACACCTTCCTCTGGAGCAGCATTATCTGCAGTAACCAAGGAGTGGAAACTGCACATGCTCATGGGTGGATGAGTTGACAGATGGATGGATGTGGTACATGCATATGACAGAGCTTTCATCAGCCTTAAAAGGAGACAAATGCCTGCTGTAGCCCTAAGGATGCTGAGCTCCATGACATAAACCAGCACACTAGGGCAGAGACCCCAAGACCCTGCTTATGAGAAGCATCTGGAAAAAAAACACCTTTATAGAGACAGAAAGGAGCAAAGTGGTGGCCAGGCACTGGGCAGGACAGCTAACAAGTTAATGTTTAACAAACACAGAGTCTTGTTTTATGAGATGAAGCCATTGTGGAAGTCAATAAAGAGAATTTACCTTTCTGAACTGCTCACTGGATGAGGTGGTGCCCTTGGTATTATGCCTTTTTAAAAAAATCAAAGTTGTTAAAAGAAAGCAAGAAAGCAAGCAAGCAAGAAAGAAAGAAAAGAGAAAGAAAAAGAAAACCAACTCAGAGACAAAAAGCCCACTTCTGCAATCAGGGAGTTAATGACACGGGTCATGGGCTAAGGAGGTAGCTCAGTGGAACAGCACCTGACTGGTAAGCATAAGGTCCTGAATTTGATCCCCCGTACCATTAAAAAATGAATAATAAATAAACACAGGTAATATTCTTGGCAGAGGACATCAAGACTCCATTTCCTGATCTTACTCACGGTCAGGCACAGCTGGAGAATGGCTCTCAGGGTGCTGGTGGACTGCTCAGCAGTAAGGACCCGGAGGCAGGCCCAGGCATGGTGTCTGTATAGTTCTGAGTCTCTAGCAGGACTGTCCCTCCCTTCCCTCCTCTCAGACTGGGGAGGACATGGGTGGCATGAACTAGAAGGTGGCAACCACGTTGCCCACAGGACACACAATCTGCTACAGGAGCTTCCTGGGAGCCACACAGCTGTGGAGGGGGTTGTGGCCAGTGTAGAAGAATGTTGCCAGCAAGCGCACGGTGTTCGGTATCATGTGACTGAAGAACTGGTGGGGTCGCTGCACAGCTTGCTTCCAGAACCTCTCGATCTGCAGGAGGACCAGGTTTCCCTCATAACCCTGCCTTCCCCAGGAGCCTGGATGTCCTCTTGAGGTGTAGCCGCCATGACTGTGCCAGGTCAGAGTGCTGGCTCCACCATGCTTCCTTTGGCAGCCTTTCCTGTTGGTTGGCAAACTGGGCACGCCCAACATCAGGGCATTGAAGTCTTTTATTCAGCGGAGCTTCTCAGTGCATATCCAGCCCTGGACTGGGTCAGCTCCAGGAAAAAATCCTGTGTAGCTCATGACTGGAGCTCCAGAGTGCAGCCCTGGACACCACCCTGCCTGCACCTGCCTCGCTAGCTGCTCCTGCAGCCTACCTGGTCTGTACCTGACATTTACATGTGCCCGGCCCGCCCCTTGCCTGTGGACAAGGAGGAAAGGGAGGGTGTGTTCCTTCCTGTGTCCCCTCCCTAAACTCAGTGAGGCTAAGCCTTGTGCAGGTGCTGGCGTGGGTAGTAGGGAGTGCCACACAGGCACCAGGAAGATGCATCCGGGGGCTACAGGTGAGTGGGACACCCACAGTGCTGGGGGAGGGGTCTGGTTGGAACCTGACACAAGAAGTCAAATGGATGGATCACCAGGGCCACTTCCTGTTCAACTGGGACTGGAATAGGAACCCAGAGCCAGAAGGGGGGCTGGGCAGATCTCCCTGCTGTCCCATGCTCCTCCCTGACTGCGTGGCAGGGTAGGTGTGACAGTTCACCTGAAATGCAGGCTTGGGTTAGGGGAGGACCGGGACCTCCAAGCTGGCTCCTTCCCCAGCCCATGTCCTAGACCTCTGCCAGACCAGTCTGGCCCCTGCCTATGGGGGACACTCTGCAACCCCAGGTGGGGCATCTTGGGCTGGAGTAGGCAGCCAAGCCCCACGAACAGCCTGGGAACTGTGATAAGGGCAGAGCACAGTGTGTCATTCTTTTTCAAAGGGAGGGGAGCTCCAAGGGTGTCTGGTGACAGTGGCTGGGACCCGAATGACTTTCTATTTACTTATCTTACCTATCCTGTCTCTTCAAGTACCTGACGCTACAGGCAATTTGGAGAGGCAGAGAGGAGAAAAGGAAAACCCCAGCCCTCACCTCCACCACGCGTCACAGAGCCTATTTTCTCCCTCCTCTCCTGTGCCTCGACTCACCTGGAATCTGGCCTTGGCCACACACATCCTTTACACAGGGACTGCCACACCTGCTGCAGCCCCAGGACACTGGTCTCCAGGCCACATGGAGGGTTACTTCCTCTTGGGCCTAGGGTCTCTCACCCTCGGGGAGGCTCAGCTGCCTATGTAGGAACGCACCTTTTAAGATTCCTGCCTTTCTATAAAATACACATTCTTCATTTTTTTTATGCATGCATGAATTGGTCTCTGCTGACATCTGTCTAGTACCTCTGTCCTCTGTCCCCAGGTGCCTTCAAGGCCTTGTTCCTTGTCTTCGCCTCCCTCTGCGCATGGTACTCCGGGTACTTGGTGGCAGAGCTCATTCCCGATGAGCATCTGACTAGCGCTGTCTACAGGGTGCGGAGCATCGGGGAGAAGCCTGTCCTCAAAGGTGAGCATGAGTCTGCCAGCAGTGACCGCACGCCTGTAGCCTGACCTTCACATGATCTCTTCAGGCTTCAGGGCAAATCTAGGAGAGGCCCAGGGCCAAAATTCTGGAGACATATTAAGTTTTCTAAGAGTGAACCAGGCACGGTGGTTCACGGCTGTAATTCTAGCAGGCTGTAAACCTAGGACACTGAGGCAAAGGGATTGCCATACATTCAAGACCAGCCTGGGCTACATTGTGAGACCATGACCTTGTCTCAAAAAAATCAAAATCTAAAGGAATGAATGCCTTGAAAACCATCTGTGAAGCAGCAGTGAGTTTTGGAACGGACTTGAGAGAAATAGCAGGAATCTGGAAGAAGTTTCTGATCAGTACCCACAATAGCGTCGCAGCCCACAACCAGGATGGGTGGAACTGTGTGCCCGGCAGTCCCTCTGTTGCCAGTGCATAAACCCTGAGACCCAACTTCTCCATGCATGGCATCCGGGGTTCAGGCAGGGCACAGGAGGAAGGAACCAGGCTCACAAATCTGCAGAGTAAACTGCAGAGGCCATCAGAGGAAGGGTGTTAGTGGTGTCCAAGAGTGACCTTCTCTGGCCCATTCCCGAGTACAGTGTCCCAGGCTCCACAGCTACCATGACAATGCCACAGCCTAGGCAGCTGATCAACCACAGAAATACCTGTCCCACAGTCCCAGAGGCTGAGATCAAGGTGCCAGTGGAGGTGGCCCTGGTGACAGTCCACTTCCTGATTCGCTTGTGGTGCCTTTCTAAGGGTTACTGTGTTCATTATTTCTGATATCAAATTTCTTTTATCATACCCATTCCCAGAAAGACCCTGTTATCACAGGAGGAAAGACCTGTTGCCAAAGTTCATGTATTTATTAATCATCAGGTGTTGAGCCCTACCCTAACCCTGCTTTTATGGCTGAGGCCTACCCTTTATATCTGGGCCAGAGCCTAATAATCAGGTAGGCGACAGACCAGAGACTCTCGATGGGCCAGATCATTCAGCAAGAATATTTGTTCTGAATTCAACTGGAATGGGGAACAACTGCAATTATAAAGATATATTAGAACCCTGCAGGACAGTAGGGAAGTCAGAGTACCTTTCTAAAAATCTGTAGGAAGTACATGCATATATGTTTTCAATGAAGAAAGTATAAAAAACTAATTTTCACAAACTTAAACAACTATAAAATGTTTTACAAACTTTTATGAAAGCTACTCATTTTATGACACTGTGTCCTCATCCACCTTATTCACCAAATCTGGATCTGTGTGACTTCCAGTTCCCCTTCAAGGTCAAAATGACCTTGACAGGGAAACATTTTGAATCCATGAGGACATCAGGACATTTATCTGACAGCACAGCTAAGGACAGTGCAGCTAAGGATACCTGTACCTGTGGACTCTGCAACATTGGGGGTCCAGATATTCCTTCACTCATCTGTTCAGCAAATACAGGCCAACTCCAGCATGGACCTGGCTGTCCAGGTGCTGTGATATGGGGAAAAATGAACAAACTCCCTGAGCTCATGGAGAATTTTTGCAAAGGGAAAAGAAGTTGGGTGAGTGGAGAGTGTTGCCTGCTGATAATACAGCTAAGTGAGGCTGGGCTGTGGGCCGGGCGTGCACAGACCCCATGAGCACCAAGGAGCTCCACCTTCTCCTGATGACCTACCTAGCTCCACTGTCCCCAGCACGCCCTGGCCACGTGCAGTGTGTGAATGCCAGTATCCTCTGTACCCCAATCCCTAATAGCTCGGTTTTCCAGGACCACTCTGGATTCCCTGCTCACTGTGCCTCTTTGGTCAATCAGTCACTGAATTGATCAGTAGATTTAATTTTTAATTAATTTTTATTAATTCAAAAAATAAAAATTGTCCACATTTGTGTCTTTGAACATGGTCTGACCCATGCAGGCATTGTGTTACAGTTAAAGGAATACAATTAATATGCACAACTTCCAATTGCTATTATGATAAGAACTGGTAAAATCTACTCTCCCAATAATTTTCAAGTGCATGAGGGGTTGGTGCACAATATTTCTCTTCAATAAATAAACTCTCATCTCCTAATTAAAACTTCCAGTCCTTTGACCCACATCTCCCCAGTCCTCTACTCACACCCAGCCTATGGTGACAATTGTACCGTCTGCTCCAAGTTTAATTTTTTGGATTGTATGTTGGTGAGCTATTTGTCTCCCCATGCCTGGCCCATTTCACCTAGCATAATGCTCTCGATGATGTCAAAAAGGATGGAATTCTTTTTTTCTTTTCTTTTTTTTTTTTAACTGTATTTAGTACAGGGTCCCAATATGTAGATCGGACTCGTAGTGATCTGCCTGTGTTCAGCCTCCCAAGGCTGGGATTACAGGCGCGCACCACCACGCCCAGTCTCAGTCACTGTCTCAGTGTGCCCTGGGGGTGGGGCTGGCATGGCACGCTGGGGATGGAACCCTGCACCCTACATCTGCATAAGCAGATTCCCTTCTTTTTAAAGACTGAACAGTATTCTATTGTGTGCCTGTACCACACACTCATCTTATGTATTCATTGATGGATGTGTGGGCTAGTTTTGTATCTTGAATATTGTGCATAATCCTGCTAAGGAATCAGGAGTGTGGGTGCCTCTCCAAGGTACTGATTTCATTTCCTTTGGAAACAACTGGAATGCTGCAACAGTGGACTGCAGGCTTCCTGGCCACTTTCTGTCAATTGTTTGAGACAGCGGTGCGCTGTCCTCTCTGAGGCTTGTCCCCCTTTACCTTTCCCAACGCAGTGTGCTCAGGCTCCTTCTTTCCACCTCCTGACCACAGCCTGTTTTGAACTGTTTTGAAAATTGCCATTGTAATAGGTGCGAAGCGAAAAAAATGATTGTGGGGTTTTCCTTTGCATTTTCTGGGGATCTGCAGTGCTGAGCATCTTTTGTGTATGCTCCCCGGCCATGTGTATGGCCTCCTTGGAAAAGTGTCTACCTGGGTGCCTTGACCACATTTAAATCCGATTTTAAGTGTACTTGTTATCAGCTGTTGAGTACCTGCGCGAATGGGTCACTAGCTCTTGGCGGAGGATACATCTCTTCTGTTGCTGGTCTCTTCACTCTTCGATTATTTCTTTGCCCATGCTGAAGCCTTTTCACTCAGTACAATGCCACTTGCCTCTTCTTCTTATATGTCCTGGATATTTTTGGTGATTAAAAAAAAAATCATTGCTCAATCCAGTGTCACGGAGCTTCCCCCTGTGACTTCTGTAGTCCTTCCACCATATCAGTTCTTTATGTTTTTAATCCACTTTGAGCTGATTTTTATATGTGATATGAAATGAGTATCTAATTTTATTTCCCCATATGTGAATGTCTTCCAACATCATTTATTGAAGAGACTGTTCCTTCCACATTATGAGTTTTTTATGAACTTGGTCAAAAATCAAATTACTGTAAATGTATGTGGGTTTCTTTCTGGATTCTCTGTCCTCTTCCACGGATTGATGTGTCTGGTTTTATGATAGTACCATGCAGTTTTGATTGCTGTGGTTTCATAATATAGCTTGAAATCAGGTAGTGTAATGCCACAAGATTCTTTGGCTATTTAGGGTCTTTATGTAGACAACGTACGTTGTCTATATTTTATTTTATTTTATTCTTTATTATTGTCTACATTTTAAATTGTTGTTCTACTTCTGTGAAGAATGCTTTTGAAATTTTGGTGGGAATTACATTGTATATATGAATCAATTTGTGCAGCACAAGGGACATTGTAACAATAATAATTCTGCTAATTCACAAACACAAGCTATTTTTCCATTTTTAGGTGTCACCATCAGTTTCTTTCATCAGCATGTTACAACTTTCTGTACGCACTTCTTTCACTTCCTTGGCCAACTCCCACAATGTAGTGTAGCTAGTGCAAATGGAATCTTTTTCTTGATTTTTGTTTGGATAGTTTATTGGTAGCAAACAGAAACAATGCTGATTTTTGTGTGTTGATTTTGTATCCTGCAACTTTACCAAATTAGTTTATCAGTTCTGTTATTCATGGAGCCTAGAGGTTTCTAAATCACAACCTTAACAAACAAGAGAGAAGTTAATTTCTCCATTTCATAGTGAGATGCCTTTTCTTTCTTTTTCTTGCCTGGTCACTATGCCCAGGGCTTCCAATATTGCACTGAACAGAAGTGGGCAGAGTGGGCGTCTGGGTCCTGTTCTGACCTTAGAGGATGCAAGCTCAGCTGCTCACCATTGGAGGGGTGCGTGATGTTCCTCCCCTCCCACTAGGCTCAGTTTGCTTTTTATCTACGATACCAGGTTTTCTATTTGACTTTTTTTTTTTAATGTAGACATTTCTTACTATGAACACTTCATTGTATTGAGGGACATTCCTGCTTAAACTAATTATTCCTTTAATGACACAAGGACGTTGAATTTTGTCACAAGATTTTTTTCTGAATCTATTGATGTAACCAGGGTGTTTTGTCCTTCATTCTTAATGCAGCAGATGACATTTACTGACTTTCACATGTGAAATCATCCTTGTGTTGATTATGCTGAAGGGCTGATTCTCTAAATGTTCTCCTGTGTTTCATTTGTGAACATCATGCTGGGTGTTTGGTGTCAGTGCTCACCGGAGAACTGGCCCACAACTTACTCCCTCTCAGTGCTTTTGTCCGGCTTTGGCGTTGTGCATGGTGAGCTTGAATATATTCTTATTTTTCACTCCATTTGGGAGACTTTGAGGACTATCAGGATTGTTTCTCTGAATGCTTTGTGGAGCTGAGCAGTGACACTTTTGGCCTTGGACCTTTGTCTGGCAAACAAGGAGGCATCCATTGCTGACCTGGCGTCATGACTTGACTTTGGTCTGCTGGGATGTTCATGGTCTACGTCAGTCAGCCTCAGTAGGTTGTATATTCCTAGGAATTTACAAAGTTCTTCTAGGTTTTCCAGCTTAACTTGTGCAGATTATGGTACTTCTGTGGTTTCTGTTTTGCTGTCTTCTCATTCCTTTTTGGTTTCATTTGAGTCTTATTTTTGTCTTAATTTACATAAGGGTTTGTCTGTTTTGTCCACCTTAAAAAAAAAATCAGCTCTTTATTTCCCCAATTCTGCTATCTTTCTACTCTCCATTTCTTCTCCGACCTCTTTTATTTCCCTTCTTCTTCTCCCTTACATCTTAAGCGGTCCTACTTTTTCTAGTTCCCTTTGGTACAATGTCAGGTTGTTTATAATCTTTTCCCTATTGAATGTAGGCATTTATTACTCTGAATTTCATCTCAGAACTGTTTTTACTGCATTCCATAGGTGTGTTCTCTGATAGGTGTTTTGCAGGTGAACACGCAGCAGAGAAACAGGCAAAAGAAAAAAGGGAAAGGGGCCTTATTTTCATTAAGGACACGGAGAGAATTTGGGGAGGTCAAGGAATTCTCTGAACTGTACAAAGGAAGGCGGAGGCTGTGATGGCCTTTTGCCAGGGGTGAGGTTGGAAGGGCATGTTTAGATATAGCTGAGAAACTGATTTGGGCTCTTCCCCGAGGCAGCGGGAAGGGTGAAAGAAAATTATACCCTGGGTTGAGTTGGAGAAGAAGTGGGAGGTGGTCCTGGGAGCACAGGCCTTTGTTTTAAGGGCATCAGCCATATTAGATGACCACCACAATAATTTTAGCAATTCACACTAGGGCCCGAACCTGTCATTCTCATTTTCTTTTGTCTCAAGATATATTTTAATGTCTCTTTTAGTTTCTGTTTTGATGCATTGGTTGCTTCAGAGAGCTTTGTTTAGTTTCTACATATTTATAAATTTCCTGAAATTACTCCTATTATTATTAATTATAATTTTTCTGAATTTTTGAGACAGGGTCTCACTATGTAGTTCAGGCTAACCTTGAACTCACTTTGTAGTCCAGGCTGGCCCTGAACTCACAGTGATCCTCCTGGTCAGCCATCCAAGTGCTGAGATGACAGGCCTGTACCACCACACCTGTTGTTGACCTCCAGTTTCATACTGCTGTTGTTAGGAGGCATACCTGATATGACCGTACTCTTCTTTAGTTGGTGAGGTCTATTTTGTGGCTTCCTGTGGTCTGTGGGCTTGAGAACATGTGTGAGAAGAGTGCAGTCCAGTGCTGTTCCACGGATGGCCCTGTGTCTCTCCATGTGGTGACTGGGCCTAAACATGGTTCAGAGCTACTGCAGTCTGAAGGACTCTGTCCACTGGGACTCACTCTATTCTAACTTAATTGCTGATGTGGCCATGAGGGAGAGCCTTTTGGAAAACAATGGTGTTTCAAGGGTTCTTCCCTCAGGATGGGAAGAGATGGAAGAGGGTTTTGGGCCCCTTCTACCACCCACGGAGGGCAAGAAAGCACCATGAATGAGCATCCAGATCTGCTGCTCACTGGAACTCGGACCCTCAACTGTAGGAAATCAACCTATGTTGTTTGCAAACACCTTGGCCTTAGATATTTTGTTTTAGTGTCCTTAACAGACCAAGACAAGTGTCTGGTGTTTCCTTGCTCTCTCCTGCCTGGATGGCTTGCCCTTTGTTGAGAGTGGAGTCTGGAAGCCATACATTGTGGTGCCTGAGGGTCTGTTTCACCCCAAAGGCCTCTGAGCAACTAGGTGCTCCAGTTGGGGATAAGCACATGTATTTAGTTGTTACATCTTTTTGATTAACTGACCCCTTTATTATTATTTAGTGATCCTGTTTCTTTGTACAGTTTGACTTTGTCTATTTTCTCCAAATGTGGCTATTCCTGTTGGCTTCCATTTGCCTGAAGTATTTTTTTTCCACTCCTTCACTTTTAGTCTATATCCTTAAAGGTGATGTGAGTCTCTTGCTGACCCCATATAAGGGATGGGGGTTGTTTGTGTGTTTTGCAGTCCAACCTGGCCTTGAACTCATAATCTTCCTACTACAGGTTCCCAAAGTTCTCAGCATTTGGTCCATTTACACTTAAGTGACTTTCGTAGAAAGGACTTATACCTCTTCTGCTGTCACCCTATCAGTCATCATCCAGCTGCCTTGCAGAGGTCTTGTGCCCTTCTGGAGGTCTTCCTCTGTGATTGGATGATTTTCTGTAGTGGCTTCTTTTTATTTATTTATTTATCTGGACATCTCATACACACTGTACCACTGCACTACCTGTATTTCCTGGCTTCTGTATACCAGGTTAGAAAAGACAGCAACCCACAGTGTAGACAGCCAAGTCCCAGTCTCACCTGCAGGGTGAGGGTGTTTCTGGAACCTTCCTCTGGGCACCTAGGGTTTCATAGAAGCTGAGCATGTGATGAGCAGGAGGTGCACATGGTGAGTCCCTGAGGGCTGGAGGATGCCAGGACCAGGTGCCCCCTCATGTCCCAGCCTCGGAGCCAACCTTCCCAGCTCACTGACCCCTGGGGCAGACTTCTCCAGGCCTGTCTCCATGGATAAGCCTGCACCTTGGGCAGAAAAGCTGAAGTCTCATGCTGCAGTAAGAGGAGAGAGTGACATTGTTAGTGTGATGATCTAGAGTGTGTGTGTGTGTGTTTGTGTGTGTGTGTGTATGTGGTATGTGGTACATGCATATGAGTGTATGTGTGAGGTGCAGTGTGTTGAGTGCTATCTTGTGTGTTCATGGTGCAACCTGTGTGTGCATGTGGCATAGTGTGTGTGGAATGCTATACACTGTGTGTCCATGTGTGTTAGGCTGTGCAAAGTTGGAAGCTGTGCACATTTCTGCCCGTGCACAGCACAGTAGGCACTTGGATTCCTCAGAACCTCTCTGCTGTAACACAGACATATTTTGCTCCGAAGAACACCACAAAGGACAAATATTCATGGGCAGTGATCCCCTGTGCCTCTGTTTGTTTGTTTGTTCCCAGTGCTTTTGGAATTGCTGTGCCTACTCACACTCTTCCTGCAGGTTTGTTGCTGTAAGACAAAGTGGGTGATGTAGGCTTACCTCTGCAGGGGACCCCATGACCCGCTGAGCTGGGAAAAAGCCCCCTGGGGTCCGTACCTCAAGTCATACTTGCTGAATGAGCTTCGGGCCATGTGCTACTGAGTGGGGTCATCTGATAAGTAATGGTGACATTAACTGCTGAACTCTTGTTTATTGCAGCCCCACCCCCGAGAAGGCAAAAATGTGACCACTGGACTCCATGTCCCCCCAACACCTATGCCTACCGGTTACTGAGTGGGGGAGGCAAAGACAGGCATGCCAAGATCTGCTTTGAGGATGAGCTGTGAGTATCAACATGGTGCTAGGGGTTTGTCCCTTCCTCAGAACCGGCCCAGCAGAGGCCACATGTCCCCACCAGGTTGAGGCCAAATGGAGACAGGAATGTTACTTGTCCCAGGCCAGGGTGCTACTGGTCCTGCATGGCTGGGTATACAGTGTCCATCCATCTAGGTTTCTTTTGGTTTATGCCTGGAGCATGGGGCAAAGGCCTCCCAAATCATGGACGTGAAGCCTGGCTGGCAGGGCTTCCCAATTGTTCTTGGTGATCTTCCCCTCATGTGTCATGACTTTCACCCACACCTCAAACAGAGTGAGCTAGAGGTATACCCTCCCTGCGACACAGGGAGGCCTCCCATGCCTGGGCTTTTCCATGTGAGGAGAGTTTAATCCATAAGCTCCATTAACTTCGTCAGTGCAGTTCCGTGAGTTGCCCGTTGCTGAGAGTCCCACCCTTTCCTGCACCGCACTGCTTTCCAGAGACTCCACTTCCCTAGTCTTGCTGCTTCAGACCTGCAGGAGCCATTCTTCAGGGGAGAGAGTTTGTCTAGCGTGACATTCAGAGACCAAGACCTGTGCCCTCGGTGCATCAGGGCCAGCAGGCAGCACTGCTGGGAAACATGTTAGTGGCAGGCCAAGAAGGGCATTTTTTCCCCCAAAAGGAATTTCTCCCTCTTATATCAGTATTTCTACTCCAATTTAGCAATGAAGGACCCCTTCTCCACAAGTACTTAGATTTTACATTTTAACTCATTCCTTTCAATTAAGTGACTTAAAAATTAGCATTATGTATCTGTCTTGGTTGCTTTTCTCTCAATACTAGGACAAAATACCCAACACCCAGGATTATGGAAGGAAACGCTTATTTAGCTCATAGTTAGTGGAGGTTTCAGTCCAT
This sequence comes from Octodon degus, assembly GCF_000260255.1. Taxonomy (NCBI): domain Eukaryota; kingdom Metazoa; phylum Chordata; class Mammalia; order Rodentia; family Octodontidae; genus Octodon; species Octodon degus. The sequence goes on along the minus strand of NW_004524621.1, from coordinate 4,264,243 downwards.
ACTTGGCTGGCTCCAAGGCAGAGTGGCACAGGGCAGAGGGCAGTAGAAAATAGCAAAGAGCAAAGGCAAAAGGGAGGTATGGCGGCAGCTGTGGCAGAGGGGAGCTTCTGTCCTTCCCATTTATTGTGTCCAGGCTATCTGCCCCAGGGTGCATGTAGCATAATCCCAGCAGTACTCAGACCCATAATCCTAGCTTTGGATTATGAATGAATCACAAACTCTAGAACTGCACCCCAATGGCTGTATGAGGCTTTGGGGTACAATTACAAACAAGCCATAAGAGCATCTAAAAGCATACCTGGAGAAATCTTCATGAAATTATTTAATTTTTCTCTTGTTTTTATCTCTGGGGGGCATTAATTTCTGATTTACCATTTCAGTGCTAAGAAAGCTCTTTCTATGTAATTAATACATGCGTATGTTTGTGTTTAATTTATGCACACATGATGTATACATGAGTGTGTACATATATGAATATAAGTGTACCTGTGGTATATGTGTATATACATACACAAACGCACCCCTTCTTATATAAAAGGTTGCAGGCATTGCACAGTTTGCACTGAGCTCTGTGAGCTTAACAGTGTTGTAGAAATGACTCCGTGATAGTATGTGTACATACTGTTTTTCCTCCATTTCTGTTTACTGGTGCATAGTATTGTGTAGCACGGAGGCCATCGTACTCTACCACTGTTTCTAATGAATACAGTTTTTGATATTACAAACAATGCTGCAATGAGCAACCTTGTGAATGTGCTGTCTTGTGATGTGAATGTACTAAGGTGGACACTCGTGTGACCACTGAGTCCAGGGGCTGATACTTGCAACTCAAAGGAGAGCTTAATCTTAGTCACAGTTGTCAGAGGGTGCAGTCCGTGGTTGGTCCACTGTAAGGCAGGAACAGCACAGCAGGAGAGGGAGAACTGCGCACACGCTGGCAGCCAGCCAGGATGCAGAGGAGGGAAGAGGGGAGGAACGGGAAGGAGAGCACACCCTGGGCCGGAAAGAGATCACGCCCCAGAGGCCCACAGCAGGCAGAGCACAACCCTCCAGGTCACTCCCCAGAGACCCACCCCAGGCCAGGCCACCCTCTAACAGCAGGTCTGGCCGGCCCTCAGGAGTGGAGGAATCGGCCAATGAGCACAGCACCCCAGGATCCAGTCACCTCCCCAAAGCCCCACCTCTGAACAGGTGAGACTCTGTGGGACATTCTCGTGTAAACCTTAACATTATCACCAGTATGCCACGGCCCTTGCGTGCCCCTTCCTGGGGCAGCCCCTCTTCCCTTACTGCCTACTGGTGAGGGCCCTTTATTCTCTCCCGTGGTGATCGTTGGTTTTCGTGGTGGCTTTGCTGCCAAAGCATACATTGTGAAAAACACTGTTGCTTCATTTTGTCTAAACTCTGTATGGACAAATGGTCAAAGGCACTGTCTCAGTTGCTCGTCTCTCATTGCTGGGACCAAATACCCACAGTATGCACTAAGTTTCTGTAGGAGAGGCCATTAGGTGAGCCTGTCTGGACGAGAATACTGAAGTCCATTCCTACTCTGTCCGAGTGCAGAAGAGAAAGGTGCTCAGATTCTCCGCAGGATGCTGTCTTACCACTGATAGTAGAACCTGGCAGAGAGTATGTCCATTCATGTGCACACACACACCCCCGTGCGCACTCTCCTGTGTGCCCCCCACAGCTCCTAGAATCATTCATATAGTTACCTTCTCCATGAAAGCCAGGTGATCTTTCTGGTTTTAGGATAAAATAATCTTGAAATTACCGTTTCTTGAATCCATTAAAAAGAAAGAAGTGTAATGCAAGCTGATGATATAGGGAGGTAAACTGGATTAAACCAGGTGGTGGGGTAGAAGGCCCTATAGGGGTGGCAGTAGGATAGCAAACAGGGTGTCACTGGCTCTGTCACATCCCGAGGGATGAGGAGGAAGAGGTATCAGAAAACCACTCCTGGGCTGCAGCCATCTCTCCCGACCCAGCTCGCCAGCCTCAGTGGACAGTGGAAATGCAGGTGCTCGTTGCCACGTGAGCAGGCAGCGCACGTGCAGTGTGACAAAAAAAAGTCCTCTCTCCCCATCCTTTTGCTGGAGTCCACAGAGATGGGCCACTGAGGCGTGTGGGCAGCCAGAGTGGCCGCCTTCCCCGGGGTGCACCGAGCCCTGGCCACCTCCACATGGGCGGCCAAACAGGCTATGCCAGCGCCATCCCGCAGAGCTGCAGCCCGTTGAGAAAGGAGGCCAGGCTGACGTGCGCTCCCGTTGCAGGCTCATGGGCGAGAAGATGGGCAACATCGCAAGAGGGATAAACATCGCCATCGTCAGCTGTAAGTCTGTGTGTTCTTCTCCAGCTTCCATGGGAGTGCTGCAGTGGGACTTCCACAGAAGTCTTGGGCTTTCAGGCACCTGAGATATGGTCCAGTCCAGGGCTCTATTTAACACATTTTAAAGTCATGTACTTGTTTTTATAAACCTCATTCTTCAGACTATTAGTGGTCCCGGTGACAACAAATATTAACTTAAGACTGAATATATAAAAGACTGTATGGTCAGGCTGAAGATGCGCAGGCAGGGGCTACCCACAAGCCCAGGGGCCAGAGCAGGCTCACCAGCTTTCACTCACCGCTGCCCCAGAGGCGGCGTCAGAGCCGAGTGATGCCATCCACCTGTCTCCACTCTGTGACTCAGGGCCTCGTGGAAAGCAAGCCTGGGATTCCTCTCGGGTGCAATTGCCTTGTGGGTCCTAGTGGAGCAGCCACAGCAGCTCTGGGGACAGAGTTCCCTACAGGTCCTTGGCAGGGCTAGTAGTGTGGGCTTCTGACAGCAGGGTTCTAGCACATGAAACAAAATGCTGCCAGGAACCATGGGGATCCTGATGCTTGAGGTATGAAGGACAAGGAAGCACATGTGCCACAGGGGGAAGGCAGAGGGCAGGAGAGAGCGCCAAGATCCAGTCCTGCTAAAGACCTCATGTCATGTGCTGGTAGCAGCAGAGCTCACAGTAGCTTCGGCTTGGAAACAGCCTCTGTGTTGCTTTTCTTCTTTCTTTTTTCTTTTTTGGTAGTACCAGGGATCAAATTCAGGACCTTGTGCTTGCCAGGCAAGGGAGCTATCTCCCCGGCCCCTGTAAGCGGCCTCTGTATCCATCAGCAGATGAAGGGATGAAGGGAACTCCATGTTTCCACACCATGGAGCACCACTCTGCCATAAAGAAGGATACACCAGAGTCATTTATAGAATAGATACATCTCGAGACCATCATGTCCAGTGACATTTAACAGACACTCAAGCTGAAGTGTCACATGGTTTCTCCCACATGAGAAACCCAATGTATAAATACTCAAAGAGCACAATAAAATATGGATAACAGGAAACAGGGAGAGAACAAAAGGAAGGACTCCTCCCCCTTTCAGCGGGAGGAGGAGTAAGGGAAGCGAAGGGGAGGAAAAAGAATTGAGGTGTGTGGTCTGTGTGCCGGCTCCCCACAAGGATAATGGCTATGGTTTCCTGAAAGCATGCACTGCTGAAAGTGAAAAAAGCAAAGCTGAACACAGATGAGGACAGCTGGGGAGCAGATGCCAGCACTGTCCCCGCACCTCTGTCCCCAGCTGGTCTCCTGCTTGGGAAGCAGCTCCTGCAGCCCCAGCCGTCTCGATTTCCCTCAGGGACAGGGAAGAACTGAATCCTCTTGAGGTTCCCAGGGCCAGGCCAACACCTCCCTGCTCCGGGAGCTCCCTTTCAAATGCTATTTCTTTCACTTTCAGATGAAACTGGGAAGGTGACAGCAACGCGATCTTTTGATATGTACGAAGGCGGTAAGGAAGCCCTCTTCCTGTCAAAGTTAAGATGATTTTTAAACATAAGGCAGACCCAGAAGAGAAACCAAGGCACCAACTGAGTAAGAAACAAAAAACGAGACAGTATGCACTCAGCCTGTATTTCTAGGGTGTAGGTTCATCGGACGCACCTCTCTATTGCAGGCCTGAGCTTCCTACTCCAACATGTCACCCTCGAGCTGGGCATGGTGGTACCCACCTGCTATCCCAGCACTCTGAGAGGCTGAGGTGGGAAGATCACGAATTCAAGCCCAGCCTGGGCAGCTTAGTGATTTACAAAGACAGTATCTCAGAAATTACAACAATAATTAAAAAGGGGGGGAAAATAAAAATAAAAAGGGGGGACTGGGGTGATAGCTCAGTAGAATAAGTGTTTGCCTGGCAAGTACGAGGGCCTGAGTTCAATCTCTGGTTCCGCAAAAAAAAAAAAAAAATAAATAACAATAATAATAATTTATCAATAATATTATGGAAAAAAATTTTAAAATGCATAACAAAAATAATAATCATAATAATTAAAAGGATTGTGGGTATAGCTTAGTGCAAAGGCCCTGGGTTAACTCTCGAGTATCACAGTGGAGACAAAAGGATGTCCTGCTGGGGTCTGACCCCTCAACCTGGACAGCTGCAGAGGTGGGTGCAGGGCTGGCTCAACTCCTTCAGGGTCTTGTTTCTCCCGTCATTTTCAGAGGAGCTGCTGGCCCAGCTCCTTGCTCAGGACGAGCTGTCTTCTGGCATCCCTGTCACTCACCACAACACTCCTGTGAGATGTCCATGCAGTGCCTCTATCAGGTCCCCAGGGGTCTGCAGAAAATTTTGAGGGCAGGTTCGCTGGTCAGGCCCAGCTCTGGTGGCCAGGAGTTGGATGGCACAAGGAGGTCAAGGCAGAAGGGAGCCCTGGCCAGGCCAGGCTTCTGTGGCCAGTGAGGACTCTCACCACCTCCCGGTGACCCTGCAGATAACTCCACACCCATGATCCGGTTCATTGAGAGCGCACCCACCAAGTCCCTGCTGCTTATGGTGACCCACGACGATGGAAGCACCAGGTAATGGGACAGAGCCGCCATGGGGTTCCTCACACTCATGCTCCAGGGAAGATGGGAGGTCCATGGGCTTCTTCCAAGCAGAGGAGTGGCAATGGTAACCATGTGTCACAGCAGAGGGACCAGAATTTGTGGGCACTCCGACCTGCCAGCCTTGGCCAGCAGACACGGGGTGGACCCGGCTCAGCTCCTGCATGTAGGAAAACCAGCCCTAGGTGGGATGTCCAGGAAGAGGGGAGGAGATAGAGGGTGTTTCTGCACATGAGGAGCAGAAGGTGCAGACAGGCACTCATGCACACGCACACACCCACCTCCGGACTCCAGCACTGCCTGAATGTGTCTGCCCTCCAGTTCCTCAAGGCTCTTCTCCCCTCTCACTCACTTCCCTGTCACTGAGGAAGAGGCCCTACTGCTCTTCGCTTGCCTCTGCCCACCTTATGCCAGGGTCCGCAAGGACTGCCCGTGGTCCTGGCTGAGTGTGAGGCTGGGGCTGAACCTGAACATGAGGGCCTTTCTGCATCAAGACAGAAGATTCTGTGTCCCAGATGCCCAGCTGGATATGCCGGCCTGTCATTCTGGCACTCAGGAGGCTGAGACAGGAGGATTGCAGGCTCAAGCCCAGCCTGGGCAACAGATGGGTTTAAGGAGATGCTGTCTCAAAACAGAACGGGTGTGGTGATGTAGCACAGTGCAAAGGCCCCAGGTTCAGTCCCCAGGCCTGCAAACAAACAGGCCAAAGGGGGCTCCAGATAGGACCCGCTATTAGCCAGAAAAGTGAGGTGCTCCCCATCACGCCTGCCTGGTTGGCTGCCATCTGGCACCCATCCAAGGACAGCAGCAGGACACAGCAGGGCCAGGAGTCCTTCCCTGGTGCATGTTGTCTTGGGGACCCATCCTCACACTGCCTCTTCACCTCCAGACTGAAGGCTGATGCCAAGAAGGCCATTGAGGCGCTGGGAAGTAGACAAATTCGGAATATGAAGTTCAGGTCCAGCTGGGTGTTCCTGGCGGCCACCGGCTTCGAGCTGCCCGCAGGACTTCCGAGGGAAAAGGTGAGCATGTCCGGGGTCCCTCCCCAAGCACTGCTGCCTGCATTGTCTGCCCCCATGTGGGACATGGCTGCTGGGAAGAGAATTGGTTCAGGGGCAAAAAGTGGGCTGTGTGGCTGGGGACCTAGCCACATCCTCCCACCCCGAGGGAGGCACCTGCTCACTTCTGATTCAGCCTGGACACTGGTCCCAGGGTCTGGGCACAGGGCCAGCAGGAACAAGGTCAAACTGGAGCAGTATGACCTCCTAAGGTGGTGGCCGAGGGCTGGGGCAGGTGAGACCCATGACCTTCTGGGACCCCTGTCCTCCCCAGTGCTGCGACTACATGCATGTGCTATATGTAGAACTCTCTCAGCTTGATGTCAGAAAGAGCACCCTCACAGGGAACACAGGGGTGGACACCTGTTTCTTCAGAGGAGATGCACCAGGCAGTAAGTAGTGGACAGGGAAAGAGTGTCAGGGATCAGAGAAGAGCGGAGGAGAGGCCATGTTGCCCTGCCCTCACGGGACAGCTGCGAGCACTGAAGGGAAGTTCCCTCTGCCCTACACTGCAGAAGAAACAGCGACGGCACTGTGGTGCGCAGAGACCCAGGGTGGAAGCGGCTTCAGCCATTGCCAGATGGAGGTGCAGGCCAAAGCACGGCTTAGCTGTGCCGCGGGGGTTCTCCCTCCACCTAAGAACTGCAGGTCCAGTGCTTGACATCCCTAGCACAAGTCTGAAGACAGCATGCCTAGTGACAAGATCCAAGCATAAAGTCAGTGTGTGTAGGAATCATGTGAGGTCCCCAGAAGAAGCAGCAGGCTAGGAAAGAGACAGAGGCCTCTCAGAGGTCCTGCAGGTCCTCGTCGCGGGAGGAGATGCTTTGGGAATGACCAGAACATTGGCTGCACATCTCACCAGGACAGTAAATCCATGTGGTGTCGAGAACTGAATTCAAAGCCTTCACAATGCACTACATGCCCAGCCCTTTTGTGAGTTTTTATCTTGAGATAGAATCCTGCTTCACTGGCTAGGCCAGCTTGAACTTGTGATTCTCCTGCCTCAGCCTCCCCGAGTGCTGGCGTTACAGGCATGCGCCTCCACACCTGGCTTTAAGAGTGATTGTACAGTGTGGGAATCACAACTCACTGATGTTCTGTTATAGGAGGGGTGTGGAGCTAAAGTCCCAGAGCAGAACGCACGCTGTTTCACCTAAGTGCTAGGCGAAGGTGCTCCGGTGGCTGAGAGAGCTGAATCTGTAAAGGGCAAACCACAGCTTGCATGTGAACACGCACACTGCCGAGCGACACACTCTAAAGTGCTTGGAAAAATACGAGCTGGGGAGGGGAGGGGACTGCAGGGAGGACGAAGACACGTTTATAGCCCTGCTCCCAGTGAGGAATTCATGATGCACCGCAAACCTGAACTAATAAAGCCTTTTTATTTTAAAGACTCAAAGTGAAAAAAATACATCCCTGCTCCAGAGTTGGAAGCTAAACACCACAGCTATGTTTTCCAACATGGTAGCTACCAGCAGCCAAATTTGCATTTCCATTTTAATTTATTAAAATTAGATAGAAGTTAACATCCAGTCCACCCAGCCGTTTCTTAACAAATGTGGCTGATGGCCACGCAGTGGGACAGCATGTGGAATTCTCCTGAGTCACAAAAAGTCTGACCCTTTGGGCAGTGGATCCTGCACTGGGAAGTGGCTCTGTTCATGTGGCTTTGCTCACAGCTCACCGAGGTTAAATATCTGTCCCCTGTCTTAGTGAGTAATAAAACTCTTTCTTTTCCTTCATGCAGATCAACCATTCTGATGATTCCAAGAACAGGTACTCCGGCTGGCCGGCAGAGATCCAGATCGAAGGCTGCATACCCAGAGAGCAGAGCTAGCACCCGGCGGCCCTCAATAAATGTGTTTGTGTGACAAGGCAGCTGGAGCAGTCCGAGAAGCCTCTAGGTCCCATCGTCCATACTTGACAAGCTTGGCGTCAGCCAACAGACTGCTTTTGGCTGTGTGATGTCCTGGCACACGATAGGATCACACACATCCAGGGCTGTGCAGGGTGGCCCCACTGAGTGCCCCGCCACCTGCTGAGCTCACCTCACCCCACACTCCTCTCCTGGGGCTGGAGCAGCTGCATGAAGGGATGGGCAGGGTCCTGGATGGGCTCCTGCTGTGCTCCTGAGCGCCCCCTGTGGGCTGCGGACTCATTCCTTGGCTCCATCTGTGTGCTCCTACCTTCTGGCCAGGCCCCACTTCCTGTTAGTTGGCAGTGGGCGGGGCCGACTGGACCTCAGGAAAACAGCGTGTATCCGGGACACGCCAAGACGCATCCTGTCCAGCGGCCAGAGTCAGGGGTTGAAGGCCTAACATCCCTGGGACCAGGGTCGCTGCCCGGAGTCGGCAGAGTCTCCCTCCCTAGCGTGCAATGGAGAAGCTGAGTCTTTGGTACCAGTGCCGTTACTTCTCTGGCCTCTGCAGCCCATCTGCTAGATAGAGGAGCAGGGGCAGGTGCCAGGTTCAGGGCCATTTTGTTGGCAGGACTCCTGTAGCAGCACAGAGGCATATGACACCCGGAATTCCAGGGCCCTACGGTAACAAATTCCCCAAACTGGTGACGTGAACCTCTTGGGAGGGAACAGAGCTGGGCCATGCAGGTGCAAGTAAGGTCCCAGAGTCCGACTTGGGGGTTCTCAGAGGGCTCAGCCCCTTCCCAACAGCCCTGTAACCGGTCTCTGCTGCCCCTTCAGGTCTCACTTTTTGGGAGGGAAGGGGCATCTTGGTGCAGGCCACATGTTCACTTAGTGTTTATCCAGCTTGGAACCCCCTACCAAACAAAGGGACCCAGTGAGAGATCTCTGGTGGGACAGAGGCTGGAGTGACAAAATAAGCCCTTTGTAGTGTGATGTGTTTCTGCAGACCCAGGGTGAGATCCTGATCAAACCCCAGAAGCAGAATGTCTGTGTGTAATGGGAAATTGGTACCCAGCAAAAAGCCTGCACAACCCCCAGCCTGCCCCACCCTTAGTCATCACAAATCCGCAGTTCTGCGCATCACACGATCGGACAATATGTGCCTTAGTTTGCTTCATTTCACTTAGAGAACGCCTCAGACATGTAGGTTAGGGAATGCTTCTCAGGTTACCTCTAGGGGACCTGAAGGCTGACTTTGCTGAAAACACGGATGCCGCTTGAGCGTGGAGGTGTCTGAGAGGTGACCAAAATGGTCTCACCCTGTGGCATTTTGGTCTTCATGTGGTTTCTCCATCCATTGGCCATCTTACCCTTGCAGTCAGGCTCTGGTCAGCCTGGCATGTAGACAAGTTGGTCATTTAAAACTGATTGCTGTGACCTACAGCACAGAGCTAACTTGGCTCCTGCTATTGTCCACACTGCCTAAGACAGAAGTCACAAGTAGGAAACAGGGTCACATGAGTGAGGCATGCTTGGGGGCCGCATTGCAGCACAGAGGGGCCATACACAGGAGGAAGCCCTGGACTGACCAATGGGATAGAGAAGGAACAGCCCCACCCACAGGCAGTCTCCTGCATCTCATGTGCCTGTTTGGGGATTTTTGAAGGCCATCTGGAGGTTACAGGACAGAGCCATCTGGTGTAGGGCCGTGTTTCAGACAAGCAAATATCCCCCTGGCATATCTCCCTGGCCACAGGGCCTCAGCTGGACAAAAAATAGCTGCTTCGGTTCCTGTCATTTCCTGCAAGAAATGACAAGATAGAGGGCTGGTGACATTAGGGCTGTTGGCCCTTGGGAGCTTCAGGGCCCAGCAGAGTCCCCAAGAAGCAAAAGTGGCAGAGTCCAGTGAGGGCTACAGACACCAGGAAAAGAGCCGCAGCAGAGAGGCAGGGGAAGGTGCTCATAGAGCTCAAAGGCATGGCCAGCATCTCCAGCTGCTGTGGAACTGACAGCGTGGCGGGTTCTATTAGAAGATGCAACGCTGAGAATTAAGGAGATGCCAGCATTCAAAGCTGGAGCTGTAATGCCTGGGGTTAAAGGGGACTGCTGCCCCAAGCCCAGAGCCACTAATGTCAAGAGAGCTCCACTTTAGCAACTTTTGATTTCTATCCAAATTGGGCTGAAGAACCCTGAGCTGCTTGGTAACAATGAGACAGTCAGATGCTGTTATGGCTTCTGTCTATCTAGATGTCATACCAAAGCCTCCTGCACCCATAGCTGGAGCTTTACAGCTGGAGTGACTGGATGTGGGGTGTGTCAATCTGTGTTACAGCTATGTGCTAATTAATTAGTCCACTGATTATTGTAGCAGGTTTGGGTATAGATAATAGGAAAACCCATCGTGAATGTGGATGGAACCTAGCAATAGACCAGTAGCCCGAATGGAATAAAAAGAAAAGGGAGGCTTGCTGCTGGCCGCCTGCTCTCTGCCCTGCCATGAAGTGTTTCTCTGCCAAGACGTCTCTTCTGTGGAGCCAGCTTAATGTGCACTGAAACCTCGACAAACTGTGAGCTAAAAAACAAAAACCAAAAAACTTCTCCTCCTTTAACTGTGGGTATCAGGTATTTTGTCCCAGCAGCATGAAAATAACTAAGATGCTGATGAAAGGAAGGCTTGAAAGTTGATTTTACAGTTCTCTCTGATGAGGACACTGAGCTGGAACCAGTGGAATCCAGGGAGGTGGGAGTGGATGTACCCCAGGCATTCAGACCATGAGACCAACCAAGACTCACCTGGGGCCCAGGAAACACACTGAAAGGTTGAAACACAATCATAGTCAAAAGGAAGAGAAGGGAAAGGGAGCTGGGCTTGGCATCTGAATTGACCATCACGTAATGGTCATGTGTTTCCAAAATCCAAATAACAATGCTACTCCAGCATCAGAGTCACACATTGCTCTTGAGGACACCAACAGTGTTGCTTCCCGGCTGTGAGACTATGCCCAAGCTTCTCAGCTTGCCCAGGTGCCCTGTCTTCTTACATAAAGACAGCGTGGCATCCTAACAGTGTCAAGTCTGACTTCTAGCCCCATGCCAGCCAGTAAGATGAGAGACAAAGTGTGGAGGCAGGGGACCAACTTTATGTCAGAAGCTGACTAGAGAAGCCCGGGGGATGCTTGTCACAAACCCCACCTTTCTGGGGAAGCTGATATAGGGTGGTTTATGCAGCAGTTGATGGGTGTTTCCAGTCTGGTAGACAGCTTATCATAGCTGAATGGTACACAGGCATCACGTAGCACCTACTTATGGAATTTTTTCAGCTTTTGCAAATTCCAAAAAGAAAGATAATTCTTTCCTTGGGCTATTCCTACCTCCAATTAGTTGCATATTACATAATGGATATGTTGAGGACAGTCATTACATTACCATAGGCCTTCTTGCTGATGGCCAAACTCCTGGCAATGAGGGAAAACATCCTTCTCGGTGAGCTGCATACTACAAACTCCTTATTTTTTTCCATAATTTTATTGAGAAACGAATAGCAATGAGGCAGTTACAAACCAAATTGGTAGAACAGTTTCAATAATTAACACATTGAGCGGGGCCAGGGAGATGGCTCAGTAGAATAAGCGCTTCCCTGGCAAGTGCAAGGGCCTGAGTTCAATCCCTGGTTCTGAAAAAAAAAAAAAATTAACACATTGCATACATTCTTCCTAGTGATTAAATTGTTGTACAAGATGCAGACATGATATCCTATTTACAAACACTATTAGAACAAATCCTTCTATTCATTAAGAGAATGTAACTATATATCTATCCTAACCATTTTGAATACACAGATACAAAATGGCCATTCATCTGTATCCCTTTTTTTTTTGTTAAGTTTCATTATTTGAATATTATAGGTGTGTAAACTCAGCAAAATATTCTAAAAGAGTCCAGTAGCCCATAATAGTATTGGGTCTCCCGCTTTACTGTCAATGTCAGAAATTGTTGACCTGAGTTACAAACTCCTTATAATCATTGAGGACACCCTAATGCTTGGTTTCAATGTCAAAGAAGTGTATGGTAGCAACACCTATAATTTCAGCACTTTGGAAGGCTGAGGTAGGAGGATCACAAGTGCAAGCCCAGCCTGGGCAACTTAGCAATTTGCTGAGACTCTATCTCAAAATTCAAACATGATAAGTATTAGGGATATAGCTCAGTGCAAAGATCTTGAGTTCAATCCCCAATATGGGGGGGCATAGTTCCATGTACCATGTGGGGGGTCATGAAAAGCATGGGGAGAGAAACTTGATCTTATAGGAATGCTGCTTCCCACACTCTTGCCCCTTCCGTTTAGCCCTTCCCTATTCATCCTTCCTCCATCCATTCATCAATCCCTCTATCCTCCATTTATTTCCCATCCCCCATCCACCCATTTTTCTATCTATCCATTCATCTTTCCCCTATCCTTTATCCACCCATCCATCTCCCCACCCATCCATCCATGCATTCTTCTCTCCATCCATCCATGCAGCATCCATGCAGCTATATCTGTCTCCCATCCTCCATCCCTATTTATCCCCCCATCTATCCCTCATCTATCATCAATCCACCCATCCCTCCAATCCTCTCATTTCTCCTTATTCAGTCTGGGCTTGTGGTCACTTTTGCTAACTTCTCCATACACACACACTGTTATAGGAAGGCTCTGTAAGGGAATAGATTTAATACAGGATGCATAACTTATAGGATTATTTTATAATATTTACCCAAAAAGTCCAATGCAGAAGTATGTAAAAGATCTGTGCATGCAGTAAAGAGCCAGAGAATCCAGCTAGGAGATTGGATCTCGTAGCAGTATCTTACATGAGTCCAGCTGGAGGCCAGGAGCCCACAACAATGTCTCGTGCAAGTCTGTATCAAGGATCTGCACTGAGAAGACCCAAGTTCAGGGCTGGAAGCTAGAAAGCCTGTGCTGGTGGAGTGAAGGATCTGCACAGCAGTCTGAGGGATCTTACCTGAAGTTGGGCAACGATGCACAGGATAAAGATCAGTGTGCCCCTGAAGAAAACTGCAGCCATTCTCAGTGACTGTGAGGACTAATCTCCTCCAATAATGAGAACAGCTGAGTTCATATCAGGAAAATCAGCTCCATCAGCTTCTCCAGGAAAATCAACAGTACAACATCTTCCCCTCCAGTTCTACTTTTATGCTATTGGCAACAATCCTCAGCTAGGCCTTGTCTCTGTTACTTTTCTCTCACTGCCAGGACAATACCTGACATCCAACATTAAAGAAGTGCCACTTACTTGGAGAGCTTGATCCTCCCAGCGCCCCTCTTAGGAGGAGCTTGGATCTTTGCAGCAGCCATGACCACTTCCTCGGAAGAGCTCTGGTCTTCTTAGTCCGGGTAGAAGAAAAAGAGAGGCTTGATAGAGGTCGCAGATGCTGCTCCTTCTCTGTTCTTGGTTGTTTTCTGCCACTATGAACTGCTACCATTTGCCTTGGAGCCAGCAGAGTGTGGACTGAAACCTCCACTAACTGAGCTAAATAAACCTTTCCTTCCTTAACTTTGGTGTCGGTATTTTCTCTCAGCAATGAGTAAAAAGTAACTGAGACAACTCCTCCCATCAGAATAAGGATAAGATAGTTCTCTGCTGCCACTGACCAGGACTTGAAAGAGGGGCTTGTTCCAGGTTAAAATTGCTGCTTTCAGTGAAGTTTGACACCGAAGTGAATGTCATCTGTTGCTCTTACAGCAACACTGTAATACTCAAATGCCAGCCTGTGCTCCTCAGAGTGCAGCCAGAATGTGCAGCTATCAGAAAGGATCGGGTCCCTTAAGTTGGGCCAGGGAGGGCAGTCCAGGCAGGCAGGGCTCCCCATGTAACTTTGAAGGAGGCACCTAGGCCAACCCAGAAGGATCAACACCATCAAATCTGCACCCCAGGGACCTCCCTGCCTGCCCTCCCCGGCCTGGTGAAGGCTGTGACTCCTGAGTTTCACATGGCCTGAGGCTTTCTGGATCCTGTCCTAAAAAGAGCCCTGTGGGCAGAAGCTGGCCTAGTGAGAGCTGAGGGGCTCACCCTTGGCCTGCAGGGCAGCAGCCTTGTCCTCCTGCACAAAGCCTAAGCCCCTAAGCTCACAGCCCAGGACAGGTGTTTCTGTAGTTCCTAGGCAGGTAAGGGCTTGGTATGGGCTCCCAGGAGCTCCTGGGACAGCGTAGTTTCTCACCTGTCCTAGCCTGGGGATGCCAGATCCCAGGAACGGGCAGTGCACAGCAATTCCACAGTCCTGGAACGTGGGTCACCTATGCTCTCCAGGCTCCCTGAACCTCACCCAGTTGGGTAACTCTGGCTGGGGAAGCTACTCCCCAGTCTCTGTGGATGGGGGCTGTTCTGAGGCCCAGGCACTAAGCTAAGAGGAGAGCAGGCAACTCTCTGCCACTGCCAAAAGGCCAGGCCCAGCCCTCTCCCGTTCAGATCAGTTTCATTTCTGCTCAAGGCCCACCTCCTGCTCTGGTCACATGGTATAGCCTGTCTGTTTCCTTTTCCCAGGCAGTGCAAGCCCAGCTTTGCATAACGCTGAGCCCTTCATTCAAAACTGCCCAGGGACTGGTGAGTGTTTCTGCCTGAGGTCTCCCTGACAGGACAGGGAATCCTTGGGGACGAGGGTGGGGGATGGGAGGGTCATCATAAGTCATCAATGTAAGAGTAATAGAGATGCAAATGATGCTCTTTGGGCCCTGCTACATGCTGCCCAGCCTCTAGGTGGACATATGGAGCAGCCCCCAGTTGGGCATTCCTGCCGCAGGAGGGCAGGGATCAGTGCTGGGGGTCCTGGGGCACTGGGGTGGGGGCACCTAGTGGGCTATAGTCCCCTGCTGCAGCTAAGCCCCAACACAGATGCTTGCTCTGTGCCTGTGCCTAAGGCAGAAATGTCTAGCTCACTGTCCTTCCTGCCTTGGGACAGGAGATCTGGGGAGACCCAGGGCATAGGCCAAGGGCTGGGGAGGTTCAGCCTTCAAGGGCCACCCGAGTTCCAGAGGTGATATGGGTAAGTGGGGTGGAGGGAGTCCAGGCTCTGCTGAAACCTGCCCTCAACCCCAGGAAGCACGAGCTGCCCAAGTGGGGTCTTGGGATTATCTGATCCCTGGGAAGAGAGTTTTTCCTAGGAAGCAGCGTTGCTCATGTTGACATGCTCAGCCACCCTCCACCTGCCCCAAGTCACTCAAAGGAATCCTAGAAGGTGTGAAGACATCATCTTTCTGCTTGAGGAATTGCAGCTGGAGCCTCCCTGCCCTTCTTCCCTACTGCCCAGAGGCAGGAAGTACACATGGTCAAATTATCAGGGGCTCTGCCCCTTACCATGAATGTTTAAAAGCCACTGGGTTCTGGAGACCAGAACTTGTCAAGGGAAGGACACAGGTCCCAGAGCAGACAGGCTTCTCACCCTGGAGGGAGCCAGTGTGCCAAACGTCTGTGGCCTTGCTGCACCTGCCTGGCAGGCAGCCTCGCTGTGGGTCCTGAGGAGGAGGGGGTGGAGTAACACACCTGCTCCTGTTTGGGGTCTCTTAAGGACCCTTGCTGCCTTCCCAGTCTGCCCAGGCACCTGTGTCCAGTGCTGCTGCAGGTGGCACTGGGAGCCACAGGAAATGCTCACTGTTAAAATCTGGGCAGAAAAAAAAAAAAAAAAAAAAAAAAATAAAAAATAAAAAAAAATAAAATCTGGGCAGAGAGGCAACTGTCCCTCACCTGCCCAGAGGCAGCAGGAGCCAGCATAGGGGATGGAGGGAACCCTGGGTATTGCTCTCTCCAACCCTGACTCTGGGGGATACTATGGGAATTCAGCAGACACCCCCTAGCCTATGCACATGGCATGGAAGGAGAGGCAGCTAGAAAAGGGCTGGCTCCCCTGCAGCTCCTCTGTAAGCTCAAGGTATGGGGGACAACTGAGGAGCAATGTGGGGTGGGGTCAGGGTCAGCCTGCTCAACTCCTCCAAGACCCAACAGGTAGCTGTGACCCAACACCCTGGTTCCCAGGGCATAGAGTAACTGCACAGAGACCTTGACAGCTGAGTTGCACTCTGAGTGCCAGGGATGATGCAGAGGCACAGACTCATGGCCCCCAGGACTGGGCTTTATGGGCAGGTGGGCTCCATCTTCGGACTACATACCTGGGAGACAGATCTCAAAGGATTCAAGCTGTCTGCCCTGGGCCCCATGACCCAGAGCACTCAGTGTGGAGGGGAACGCAGGTGCCTCCTCACTTCATGGTGGATAGGACGAGGGTCAGAGGGAGGGAAGAAGGGGCTAGGGCACTGCATCCCCCAGGGGCATGCCTGCAGTGACCTCCCTCCTGCAACCTTACCTCCCCCATTAGTGGTCCTGCACCCTAATAACAACGCCATCTGGACAAAGCTTTCACCTTAAGAGGTTTGAGGGGCATTTCAGATGTAAATCACAATGCAGATCTCATTTTATGAAACAAACCAAGGAAGGCAGTAGACTCCCCATTTCCTGTTGGGCCCATGGGACATGCTTGAAGGCCACTGAGGCAGTGGTGGCCCTGCAGACCAATGCTGCAGAGAGGCACCGAGTTTTCCCATTGGCCAGTGGAGGGGGAGATATTTTGGGAACAAATTTGTAGATTGCAAAATCCGTGGATTCCCCTTGTAACTGCTGGCCTTTTATAATAATTGCTGCACCCCCACACAAGGAGCGCGTCCCACTGCCCCTGTCCAGATGGCACAGTGAGGGCGATGCTGGGGTTGGGTGCAAAGAGGGGCAACTGGAGGGTAGTGTGGGGATGAGCTCTGAGCGCTGGCCTGGCAGCCACCTCAGGGCTCCCCGACCATGCTCACATATTGGACACCATCTTTCCTTACACAGGAGTGTAAGGAGAGGCAGGATGAAGACGCCTCATCATGAAGAGAAAGAAGGAAAATGTTCTAAGGCCAGGAAGCCCAATGGTCTCATTCTCAGCAAAGATGCTAACAAGGGAGAGGAAGCCCAGGCCAGGGTAAGTTGCTCTCCAAGTGGACAGAAGCAGTGCCCACCTGAGGGGCACAGTGGGGAAGGCCAAGAGAAGGCTGGGACGCTGCTTCCCTGAGATTTTCCTTCATCCTTCCTTGGTGATGCTGCTTGGGGCAACATGCAGTGGCATGGAGAACTGAGTGTGGCTGTGCTGCCTTCTTTGTGTGGGAAAGCAGATGAGATGCTGACAGGCGCATGTGGGACCTTCCTGGACCCCAGGTCCGGGGAGCATGGCACTGGTCTTGTCCACCCCGGATCATTATCCAATCTCGGGCCCCAGGAGGTCTCATGGCACCATTTCTCAGCCAGGGAGCTCCTGTGGTATCTGATTTCATACCATCCAGACCTATTTTTGGCAGGAAGTAAAGGAGGCCTCTAGAATGAGCACCCCCAGTCTTGGTGCTGACACTGCCCCCTACAACTGTCTGACCTTGGAAGTTCTTGCCCCACTTAGCAGCCTGGCTTTTGTAATGTAAGATGGGATTACCTAGTTCCTTGTTATTTTTAAGAGATCTTTCCCTTTGTGAGCACTAGCTGCAAGCTGCAACCCTGTGTTCAAGGCCTAAAAGTCTCTTTAGTTTTATGCAAGTGGTTTTGCCAGCTTTTGGTCAAATTTTAATTCCCAGATGTCTGATACCTTGGCTATCTCTTTGGATTTGTTTTATGCATTCTAATTTTTTCTTTCCCATATTGTTCCTTCAAGGCTTGCATCATTTTCCTAAGCTCATCGATTTTTTAATCTATGTCTTTGTTCGATATCCTGAACAATTCTTTCATTATAGTGGTCATTTCCTTTTTTACCTGAGAGATTATTTCTGATCTGATTTCCTCTATAGCCTCCTGAAGTTATTTCTTTACTTCAGTTGCTATCGTTTCAGAAATTTCAGGTGTGCAACTTCCAATTTCTTCTGTTTTGAGGTCTCCTGGACTTGTTCTGCGTGGGCTGGAGGACTGAGGTTGCAATTTGCTGCTTCATCTTGACATTTTCTATTTAAAAAAAAAAAAAAAAGATAATCTTGGGTTGTGTGAACCTCCTCATTTGGTACTAAGTAGCCATATCACCACTACCCAGGCCCCTCTAGGGAAAATCTGTTCTTCAGGGAGATTTCCTGTGTGCAGAAGGCCCTTGATTTGCATCTGTCCCTTGATGTTGGTGTCTGTTTGGCTCTCTCCTCAGTCCTTAGGCGTAGGGCTGTGCTGAGATTATTATCCTAGAGATTCCCAATATTGTCACAAGTGAGAAAAACTGATCACAACAGATGTGACATCTTAACTACAGTAGTACAATTAACAATACTGATACCATCAAGCACAATTTAGAAATCAATAAACTGTAGTAACTATGGACATTATACGTCAGGCCATAGGAGCAAATCCTACAGTTATTTAACAGAACCAACCATAAATTAGAAGTTTGCATGCAAAGCCTTTCCCCTTATAAGGGTGGATTTACCCAGGACTCCTCCAGACGAGCTGGTTACCATGTCCCAGGGACGTCCATCCCTGGGACAGTTTAGGGGAGGGGGCCAGCCACCAGGGTTTCTTCGAACCGAAGTTCCCTCAAGTGGGTGGGGTTTCTGCCTGCCCATATGGCTCATGGAGCGGATATTTAAATAGTAAGAAAACATAGTAGTTACCACTGTGGTGTCCATTCCATAGTATAGTTGCTGATTTTATGTAAGTGTTTTTCCCCTTTGTTGTGTGGGGGATGAATTAGTCCAGCTGTCCAAGAAAGTCATGATTTTCTGTTAATTTTTAATATTTCTAGTCTTCTGGGCCGGGGAGATGGCTCAGTAGAATAAATGCTTCCCTGGCAAGTGTAAGGGCCTGAGTTCAATCCCTGGTTCTGCAAATAAATAAATAAATAAATAAATAAATAAATAAATAAAATATATATATATATATACATATATATATGTATATATTCTTCTGTTTCATTTTCATGAACACAACAGAGGAATCCAGTGAAGAGAAAGCTACAGATTACTGCCTAAAGCCCAAACTGACTGTTACTTCTCAGACACATGGCTTATACTTCCCAGGCTCAGTTTGCTCATCTACAAAATGGGCTACAATAATCTAAGGTCCTCCCAGACTGGTGGGAGAATGCAGCGAGAGAAGGTGTGTAAGGTGCTGGAGACAGAGCTTGACGCTGCTAATGTAAGCTCTCCTCCATCTTCTTTGTATATAAAAAAAAATCAGAAGCTCAATAAATACTATTTAAAATGCAATAATCACAACTCACTGCCTATAGTGCAATAGTTAAGTATGCCCATCTGGAGGCACTCTAAACTTCTCTGTGTTCACTGACCCTCCGAGGTAAATGTGGGCCACTCCTGCCTTCATTTCAAAATGTATTTTTTCTGGACATAGAATTGTCAGTTGATGGTGTTTTTTCAATAATTTAAAGATGTTGAAAAATGAGGTTATAGCTCAGATGTCTTTGTTGTTTTGTCTTGAGACAGGCTTTTACTATGTAGTTCAGGCTAGCCTTTCACTTACTGTGTAGCCTAATTGGACTAGAACTCACAGCAGTCCTCCTGCCTCAATCTCCTGAGTTCTAGGATCACAGGCATGAACCACCATGCCCAGAGCTCATGTGTAAATTGTACTTTTAGCACATATGAGTTCCTAAATTCAGTGCTGTTACGGTTTGTGTCTCGATGCCCCCTCCCGTGGCCATGAGGTCATAGGAGGGACTTTTTTAGAGGTGGCTGGATCTAGAGTGTGTGACTGATGCGTGGTTCAATGCTAGGATTAAGGGTGCTGGGATTAAGGGTTACAAAAGATTTGTTTTATTAAGGGCGGGTTCACTGAGTGGTTTGACACTACCACAATCCCCGTACCCTAGATAGAATATCAAAAGGGGCAAAAGGAAAAGGAAGCTGCAAAGTTCGTTGTTGATTCCCTGGCTTGCTTTGTGTCCTTCTGCCCATCATAAACTGCTTCTCCTCTGCCCTGTCCCACCCTGCCTTGGAGCCAGCTGATTCTAGACTGAAGCCTCTGCAAACTGTGAGCTAAATAAACCTTTCCTCCTTTAACCTTGAGTGTAGGGTATTTTGTCTTAGAAATGAGGAAAGTAATTAAGACAAATACCAACATCAATAAAAAATTTGTTGGAAAAATTCTTGTCTCATTGTCTTTATAGTGATATTGTTTCTTATTAGAAGTCTGCTGCCCAAGGCTGGGAGATAGCTTGGCAGTCTAAGCACCTGCCTAGCAAGTACAAGGACTGGGGTTTGAGCTGCAGTACCCCCAAGTGTGTTGTGCCAGCCCCTAAACCAGTGTGTTGGCACACCCCTGTAATCCCAGTGCTTGGGAGGTGAGATGGGAGGATCACTATGAGTCCAAACTGCATAGCAAGACCCCATACCAAAGAAAGAAAAAAGGAAGGAAGGAAGGAAGGAAGGAAGGAAGGAAGGAAGGAAGGAAGGAAGGAAGGAAGGTTTTTTTTGTTTTTGTTTTTGTTTTTTTTTTAAAGTCTGCTGCCCATCTTTTCTCCATCCTTCTGTGTGTCATTTGTCATTTCCTGACTTGCTTTTACATTATCTCTTCATGCCTGGCCTAAAGCATTTTGATGTGGTTTATATCATGTGTTCCATGTTTGGGGTTCATTTAATTTCTTGGATCTTTGAGTTCACAGTTTTCATCAGTTAAGAGCTTTGTGCATATTATTGTTTCTTCAAATTTTTTATTTATTTCTTAATCCAGTTTTTTTCTTTTAAATTTTAGGGAAGGGTCTACAGGGTGTTCAGGGTCTCACTACTAGATCAGACTTGTAGTGACCTGCCTATTTACAGCCTCCCAAGAGCTGGGATTACAGGCCCGCACCACCATTGCCCAGTCTCAGTTGCTGTCTGAGCACACCCTCGGGGCAGGGCCAGCACAGCAGGCCCCGGGATCAAAGCCCCAGCCCCTGCGCCTGCTTGCAGGTGCTTTAATTCAATCCAATTTTATAATTCCAGCAGTCTTCTTGTCACTGGTCATCTTCAGTGAGCAGACAGGCAGCACAGAGGAGTCTCTGCATTTCTCCCCCGCCCCCAGGTGTGTGAGAACAACCTCTGCGTGCAGTATGAGGAGAGGGTGCGGCCCTGCATCGACCTCATCGACTCCCTGCGGGCCCTGGGCGTGGAGCAGGACCTGGCCCTTCCCGCCATCGCTGTCATCGGGGACCAGAGCTCGGGCAAGAGCTCCGTGCTGGAGGCTCTGTCAGGAGTCGCCCTCCCCAGGGGCAGCGGTGAGTCTGAGTCCTCTTCAGGCAGGCTGAGCTGCCTAGCTTGGGGAGGGCTCGGAGAAGCCCGAGGCGGACCTCCCGCAGCTCTGGCTCTGCATGTGCAAGATGAAGCTTGTGGTCTTTCCCTATGGATTGCAGGCAGCCAGCCCCTCACCGGCCTGCACCTGGCCTTTCCACTGTGCAGGATCCTGGTCTCTGCCGCCTCTCACAGAGCACCTGACACAGTGTTAGGGACTCCACCATTGTTATTGCTGCTTCCTCCTTTAACAGGAGGCCTCCCTCAAAGCCCTGTCTCCCACACAGGCACCTTGTGGGGAGGGCTTCTGTGTACACATTGGGCAGTGACTGTGCACCATCTCACCGAACACATCTCTGTGGGCTCTGTGGAATCTGGTGTGGGCAGGTCTGAATAAATTGATGGGCCCCAGCTGTGCTGTGTACCTGTGGGTGACCCTCCTGAGGCCTTCCCTGGGGAGGTACAGACTGGCACTGTGCTCAGTGGTGCGCTGTGAGGTGCAAGACTGAGGGAGCAAGTGAAGGCTCAAGAGAGGAGGTCAGAGCCTGAGTGAGAGACAGCTCAGGACACTGGGATGTGAGAGGCAAGTGCATCTGGGAAAGGTTAGCAGTAGGGGTCATGGGGCCTGCTGGGCAGAGTGGTGCGTGGAGCATTTGTCTGGGACCTGGAGGTCCAGTGCAGGTGCTGTCAGCGTTCCCACTGCATTTGCCCCCTGTACTGGCTGTGGGACAGTAGGAGGAAGTAGGAAGTCTGACTTGAGTGGTGGCTTTTACCCAGGAAGGGAAAGTCCCTTGGGTGAGTGTTGAAGATGCAGAGCCCTGAGGTCGCCAGACATGAGGTATCAGTGTTGGGGAATCCAGAGAGCTCCGTGCTTCCCCTTCCCATCCCCAGCACTGTGCACGTGTCAGCACCAGTTTTCAGAGGCCACATAAGGAGGTTCTGAGAGCTGGGGAGAACACTGACATGGGTGTGGTCCCCAGGCATCGTCACCAGGTGCCCGCTGGTGCTGAAGCTAAAGAAACTGAGGCAGGAAGAGAAGTGGAGAGGCAAGGTCAGCTACATGGGCGTTGAGGAGGACATCCCGGATGATTCCAAGGTGGAAGGGGCAATCATCAAAGGTCAGTGCTGTGTGTCGCTGTCTGTAGGATGGCTGCTCTGGCCATGCAGTGTGGCCGTGACAGTCCCCACTCTGTCCTTCCTGGGCCCATCCTCCGCCCTCAGGTCTCCACACAGGCCCCAGTCCTTGTCCCATGAAGGTAGGAGCTCTAAGCAGCAAAGGAAACCACATCCAACAGCAGCACCTGGAGCTCCACCCACCACATGCTGTGAGGTCCTGATGGGCCCTGTCCACACCCAGCTGCAGGGTCTGGTTCTCTGCAGAGGGGACAGGGCAGGGCAAGCATGTGGCAGAGCATGTCCCCAGGGATGATGGGAACCCTAGAGATGGGCATGTTGGGCATAGTGGTGGCAGTGAAATTACAGGATGTTTCCTCAATCATACGAACATCTGCCAGGCTCAGAGCATAGCTGGGTTGGGAGCTGGGTCAGGGGTCACATCTGCTTCTGCCTGTCTGTCTGTCCTGAGTATAGCCTCTGTCCCTGGCCACTTGGGGTGGAGCCATCAAGGCCACATTCTGCTGGCTGGGCAGTGACAAAACAGCCTTCCACCACCTTCTGAACATTTCAAGTGACATTCATGTCTTGGCCTGAGCTCACTGTCAGGTCTTGGCTTTCCCACACCTGCCACTGCTGATATCTTGTCTTTTATGTTCTGAGCTCTGGTTCTGAGCCTTTGTTTCAAACACCAAAGAAGCAAATACCAGCAAAAAGTATTAGCGGACAGTTAGGCTGAGCATTTCCATCCTGCTTGCATCATTCGCCAGGGAGCCTCAGGACCTGAGCCGCTTTCAGAGATATCCAAAGCCAGGGTTCCTCCTGCCCGAGCTGGCCTCTCCCTGGGTCAACCTGCAGCTCCAGACTGGGGGATCCCCTGCATGTCCACTTCTTCCCATCTCCTCCCTGTGACTGTCACCTCAGCATAGAATGAGAGACGTGGGAAGCCTGGGCTCCACTGGGCACTGCTCTAGGCTGGGGTCCCTGTAGACAGCATCAGCAGGCCTCTCTGGGGACAGTGCTGGCCACAGCTTGGAAAGTGCAGGACATGCTCTGAGAAGCCAGTGTGCTCTGATCTCAGAAGGTGGACTCTGCCCAAAAGGAGCTGCTGTCCAGGAGCCTGGGAGTGGAAGTGCTTTCTGGACCTCCCTGGGACAAGACAGCCCTGCTCTACACCCCACACGCTTTTCCTTTCCCTCCCTCCCAGCCCAGGATTTGATCACAGGGAACAGGCTGGGCATCAAGGATGAGCTCATCAGTCTGGAGATCGGCTCCCCCAGTGTCCCGGATCTTACTCTCATCGACCTTCCTGGGATCACCCGGGTGCCTGTGGGCAATCAGCCTGCTGACATTGGTCGCCAGGTGAGATGTCACATGCCCTTCAGACCTGGCCTAGGGTGTAGGTGGTGGTGCCTACGGGTGGCTGTGAGCTCAGGGCTGTGTCAGAGAGGGACGTGTGAAGATGTAGTGGCCTTGAAGAGGCCAGTGCTCGATAACTGCATCACATTTCATGGTGCAAATGAGGCAAACAGGAACAACGGGAAACAGATTTCCAGTGTCTTCCATTTCATTCAGCGACTCAGTTTTGGCTGCAGTTCTGGTTTGCAGCAACTCCACTCAGGTGTGTGATGAGAGTGAAAGTGGCATGGAGGAGACTCGGCGTTGGGTGAATCTCATTCTACGGGTACATGTTCAGAGAAGGAGAAGGCAGAGCAGCTGGCGTTGTGTGGCCCGTTGCGGCCACTGGATCTGAGGCTTCAGCCTAAAGGAGTTAAGTGGCTCAAGTCTCGCAGTTGTCCCTGATGCCTTAGCTCCTATGATGGCTGCAGATGAGTTAGTTTGTCATTCCTTTGGCTTGGCAGGTGCCACCAGGCCTTTGTGGGGTGACTTCTCTGACTTTATTTTCCAGGACACCCCTGGAGTCCAAGAACAGAGGAAGTAAAGTCAAGGTTGGGGTAATGTGACCTCTCCCCCCTATCTCAGGAGGCCTGTGTTGTCATTTCTCATAGATCAAGCAGCTCATCATGAAGTACATTGAAAAGGAAGAGACCATCAACTTGGTGGTGGTCCCCAGTAATGTGGACATCGCCACCACGGAGGCCCTGAGCATGGCACAGGAGGTGGACCCCAAGGGAGACAGGACCATAGGTGAGAAGCAGAGGCTGACATTGGTCGTGGGGTAACTGTGGGACGAGCCCTGAATACAGGTCAGACCCTGCATGCACAGAGGTTGGGGACCTGCACCCCACAAGAGGAGCAGCCAAGCTGCTGTGGCACCAGGAGGGGGAGATGCCCCCATGCTCCTTCTCCTCCACCTTTTGCCTGGATCCCATGGATCCCTCGGATCCTTCAGCCGTTCTGCGTGGAGTACTCAGGGCAGCAGGAAGGCAGGGTTAAGGCAGGAGACACACTGGATGCATTGGGAATCCAGGCAGGAGGAGCAAAGCAGATGTCCACAGGCGTGTAGGGGTGGATGGTGGGCCCCCCACCTACAGGACTGGTGAAGGAGGTCGGAAGAGCCCTAGGTGTAGGCTGTGCTGGCTCCTCTTGTGGCTGCCCAGCGGGGCTCTCTGCCAGGGGCTCAGGCTTGCCCCCGGCTGCTGTGGGGGATCCTCTCTGCCCTCCAGCTCAGGGGGACCAAGCCACCCTTGCCCTCCATCTGGAGACTCTGTGTGTCTCCTAATCTCAAGTTCTGCTGCAGGAATCCTGACAAAGCCTGATCTAGTGGACAGAGGCACCGAAGACAAGGTGGTGGATATTGTGCACAACCTCGTGTGCCCCCTGAAGAAGGGCTACATGATTGTCAAGTGCCGTGGCCAGAAGGACATAGAAGAGCGCCTGAGCCTGGCTGAGTCCCTGCAGCAGGAGCACACCTTCTTTGAGGACCACCCACACTTCAGGTACACTGCATTTTGCATTCTGAACCAGATGATGCTACAGAGGATATCTGCAGCACTGTGGCACTTAGCGCGCCATCAGCACCAGCCCCACTATGCTGGGCTGCATCACTCAGTGTCTCATCTCAAGCCCCCACCACACTGTAGCTCGCAGGAGAACCTCCTCCTTCCCATGGCTGGACAACTCCAGCATGTGTGTACCCTCCTCAAAAACACAGCTCAAAAGTGAGTTTGGTCCCCCTGAGGGGCACACAGAGGTGGAGCTGATGGGGCGTTAGTTCTCCCAGAAGGCTCCAGGAAGGCAGCCTCAGAACATGTGTGTGTGTGTGTGTGTGTGTGTGTGTGTGTGTGTGTGTGTGACACACATATGAAAGACAGAGGAAGAGAGAGAAATGGAGAGAAAGAGAGGGAAAGAGACAGACAGTATTTGCTCTCTGGCAATAACATGAACTGGCCAGGAATAATAAAAAAAATAAGTGAGCAAAGTACTGCAAAAACGAAGCATGCAGGGCTGGCAAGATAGTTCAGTGAACTAAGTGCTTGCTTAAGCAAGAGCAGGGGCTAGGGTTCGAGCCCTGGCACTGCATGCCACGCTGGCCCCATCCCCGGGTGTGCTGAGCCAGTGGTGGAGTCTGGGCATAGTGGCACACACCTGTAATCCCAGCACTAGGGAGGCAGAAAGCAGGAGGATCACTATGAGTTGCATGGTGAGACCCTGTGCATGCGCACGCGCGCGCGCACACACACACACACACACGGGTGAAAACGAGGGCGGAATGTGGCACCATCATTTAAACAGTGCATTGCTGGAACTGGAAGAGACACCGGAAGTGAAGAGGGCAGGTGGCGCACCTGAAACGCCCACATGCATGCGTCTGACCCATGTGAGTGAGCCAGTTCTGACCCGTGTGAAGGTGTATGTCATCAGTGCGGCAGGTACAATTGTTTAATGTGCTTTAGTGCATCATAGCAAAATAAATATCAGTTGAAGATTAAAAAGAGCTGGGGCAGCTGCCCATACCTGTAATTTTAGCACTGAGGGAGGCTGAAGAAGGATTGAAGGTCAGGGCCCACATGGGCAACTTAGCAAGACACTGCCTCAAAAATTTATTTATTTATTTATTTATTGATTGATTGATTGATTGATTGATTGTATTTTTAAGTAAGGTCTACAAGGTGTTCAGGGTCGCACTACTAGATTGAAATCATAGTGATCTGCCTGTTAAAAGCCTCCCAAGAGCTGGGATTACAGGCTCGTGCCACCATGCCCAGTCTCAATTGCTGCCTTAGCATGCCCCAGGGTTGGGGCCGGCAGGGCAGGCCCGGGGATCGAACACCCAGCCTTGCAGGTGCTTTAATCTGCTGAGCTATTTGGCCAGCCCTTCAACATTTTAAAAAATAAAAGTAAACAGTACTATGAGGACCTGGGAGAACTAGTATAGCTCAGTGGTAGAGCGCCCCTGAGTTCAGATATTGGTACTGCAATACAGACATAAAGTGTGTATGTACTTCACAGCGGCATCTGTGAAGCACAAGCACTGAGGTGCATCCCAGCAATCACAGGGGCAGTAGTTTCCCACACAGGGCTGCAGAGGGGCTTTCCAATCTTCATATCTCAGAAGCACAGCTCAAAAGTGGGTTTGGTTCCCCTGAAGAGAACACAGAGGTGGAGCTGACGAGGTGTCAGTTCTCCCAGAAGGCCAGAGGAAGGCAGCCTCAGAACGACAGATGCCGCACGCTGTTGTACACAGTATGTATGTTGACATCATACATATAGCCATACACAGCAGTGCCCTGCACACAGCCGGAGTAGAGCCCAGCTCTGTGCATGGAGAAACACTGGGATGCACACAAGCTGGAGTTTTCCAGCTGTGGGAAAGAGGTTCCCCTGCGAGCTGCAGTGTGGTGGGAGCTTGAGATGAGGTGCTGAGCGATGCAGCCCAGCACAGCAGGACTGGCGCTCTTTACCCACTGAGTGCCATCCTTGGGCAGCCACCTCTCAGGGATGGCAAGAGCAGGGGCTGGGCCAGAAGAGGCAGAGCGGTGTTGGTGTGATGCGCAGTTTCCTCTCTGCCTGATAAGGAGGTCTGGGGGATGGTGGTGAAGGAACCTGATGCCACTGAGATGGCACTAAAGTGGCTAAGAGGTCCATTGGACAGCATACATATTTTATTTTACTTTTTTAAGTGATGAGTATGAAGCTCAAACCTTAGCATGAGTGTGCTGTTCCAGCCTTGCTGGTGCTCAGCCTCCTGTGCTGTCACCCTGAAAGTTTGCATCAACAGCAGGGCAGCCTGGGCAGAACAAGAGGACAGTGTGGCCTCCTCTCTCTCTGCATCCTGGTTCGGGTTCCAGCCAGGGGTCTCCCTGCTCCATCCCACACAGGGCTGCATTCCCACGCTGCCCATTCCTGTCCATGGGGAGGCACGCACACCTGCCTAGCACAGGAGGGGGATGTGTGCAGCTGTACGTGCTGTGGAAACACCCGTGCAGTGGCATGGGCTTTTGGAGACAGGAGTCTGACCTTGAGACACTTTCCATGCGGAGCTGGATGGGATCATGCAGCAGTGTGGCAGGACCCAAGCTGGCTCCCTGCAGCAGGGACACGCAGTGTGTGTGTGTGTGTGTGTGTGTGTGTGTGTGTGTGTGTGACATTCAGCCATTCCTCATGAGCAGGTGACCTGGGCTTGACTTCCCCACATGCCCAAGGAGTCTCTCTCTGCTGTCATTCAGGGTGCTGCTGGAGGACAGAAGGGCCACTGTCCCCTGCCTGGCGGAGAAGCTGTCTGTCGAGCTCATCACACACATCTGTGTAAGTTGGACCAGGCCCTGGGTCCTCCTGGAGGGGATCCAGACAGCATGCCAGGCCGTGTGACTCCATCACCCCCTGTGCTCAGGGACCATGAGGGGTGAGGTGGGGAAGGCCTGGCCCACGGCTCAGGCCCTGCTTTTGCTGCAGCCCTGGGATGCAGGTGTCCGGGCAGAGCTAGGATCTGCACAGCAGACCTGCAGGGAGGCAGCTTGTGGGCACTGAGGGTCATGGGACCTTCTCTCCCCTCTGCCCTGTGCCAAGGTCCCCCTCCCCAAGCAGGAGCTTGGTGGAAAGCTGGTAACCTCTCATGGACCATGATGGCGAGGGCTATGCTTGCTGGGGCAACTATAGCAGGAACTGGGATACCTGTTGGATCCCAGTCCTGGCTGAGCCATGTGGATGGCTTTATCCTACACTGGTTGGGCGCCTAACCCTGAGCTCTGGTTTTCCTCCCTGAGGCCCAATCTGGCATCTATGCTGCTGTCTTCTCAAGCCCAGGGTGACTCTTGTGCTCTGGCTTCAGTCTCCTAGTAACCTCCACCACGCTGGCACCTGTCACACAGGAAGAGATGGTGCTATACACTCAGTCAGCCACAGGAGTAGAAGATGAGGCCCCACTGTGGCTCTGCCCAGGAAGATCATGAGGGGACATTAAGGTGTCCTTCAGACAAGGCAGCCCTTCTGCACAGCAGGCCTGGGCCTCCCTTCCACTCATAGTCCATACTTATAGGTTCTACTTTCTCTTTTGGGCCCCAGAAATCTCTACCACTGCTAGAAAATAAAATAAAGGAGAACCACCAGAAAACAACAGAGGAGCTACAGAAGTGTGGCAAGGACATCCCAGATGATGGCAATGAGAGATCACTCTTCCTGATAGAGGTGAGGAGGGTCGTGAGCTGGCGCTGGAGACGCCTGCATTGCTGTCCATCCAGGTGGCCCGACACCTGCCATCTTCACTGACCAGGGGCTCCTCCATGCTCAGTCACTCAGCACTCAGAAGGGAGACAGGGGCTGGAGAGATGGCACAGTGGAATAAGCGCTTCCCTGGCAAGTTCAAGAGCCTGAGTTCAACCCCCGGTTCCGGGGGGAAAAAAAAGAAGGGAGACAGGTCTGGGAATCGAGCTCATCACAGGGATTCAGACAGGCCCTCACCAGGGTCAAAGGGCGCTGGCAGGACAGGTGTCCTGGTCCCAAGGCTCTTCTCTCCCAGAGGGGCCATGAGGGAGAGAATGGCTCAGCTTCCCGAAGGTGCACAAGACCTCCAGGACACCTCCGCCCTGCACGTGAACATGCCTGCTGACATGATGTTTTTCTTCTTGGCAGAAAATCAATGCATTTAATCGGGACATTAATGCTGTAGTCCAAGGGGAGGAAAATGTGGGCATGGAAGGTACCCGGCTATTTGCCAGCCTCCGAAACAAGTTCCAAAAGTGGAATTCCACAATTGCGAACCTCCTTAAAGAAGGTAAGTGCCTTGGTTCATCTGTGCTTATCTCAGCAAGGGAAGTCACATGGGTGGGGGCTCATACTCTGGATGTGGGAGTCCAAGAGAAGGCGCTGGGTTGCCAGGTGTCTGGTGAGCCTCGGCCTCTGCCTCAGCTGCCAAGATGGTGACCCCTGGCTGTGTCCTCATGTGGATGGCAGCTCCTCCTGGCTTCTTTCTACCACGTGATCTCTCCATGGAGGCCCAGCCCTCATGACCTGATGTCTTCTTAAAGACCCATCTCTGAATGGCGCACCACACTTGGAGGAAGTTTTTTCACATCTGAATTTGGGGGACACATTTAGGCCATATCACTGAGCCAGGGCTTAGTCCAGCATCTGACATGATCCATGAGGACACGGAGGAGCATGATGTGAGAGGCAAGCAGTGTGGCTGGAGGAGCCACACTCACTGTGTTCCTTGTCACCAAATGAGGCCAACAGGTAGCTGTAATTGATTTCAAAGCACACGTAACACACTGTCCTGCTTTCCCATTGTTGGTGCACACAGTTTGGTGTGGTGAGGGGCTGCCTGGATTATGGTTTCAGAGGCTTCAGTCCACGGTCACCTGGCTCCAAGATACACACATGGTGAAGGGTGTGGGCGGAGCAAAGCTGCCTCCTGCATGGCAGTCGGGAAGCCACGCACTGAGGGAGAACACTAGAGAGAGCCGTGGCCTGCCCATGTGTACCCAGTGACCCGCCCCTCCTGCTGGGTGCCCCTCACATTCATTGATGGAATTAGTATGTTAATCCAAAGGGGCACAGCACCCTGAGACCCAAGTGCATCTTCAGGAGCCTGCAATTCCAGACTGGCTGACTTTCAGGAGGCCCTGATTAGGTGTCGCAGTCCATCCTGGCTCTAGAGAATCTGTCCTCGGTGGTTGGAGAGGATGGCGATGTGAGCTCCCTGCCCTCCTTGTCAAGAGTGGAGGGCCCGCTGGAGCACTACCGGCTGTGGTTATCCATTCCATGACCAATTCATTTCCACTGAGTTCCAATTTACAGTCCCTGTCTATGGCAACATTCTGAGGTACTGGGTGGGGTTAGGACCCCAGCGCAGGAGCTTCGGGGGGCACACTTGAGCCTGCAATACTGTTCAGTGTGATGCACTCAGCCCCAGAAATGCAGAAGCACTGATACACGCTGAACACGGCTGAGCCTTGAAACCCTGATGCAGAACGAGAGAAGCCATCACAGAGAGCACATTCACAAGATTTGTTGCCTGTGAAATGTCCAGACTGGGGGAGCCATCAAGTCAGAAAGCAGAGCAAGGGCTGCAGGGCTGGAGTGAGGGGACCTGAGGACAGACCCGTGGGTGTGGTGTGTGGGGTTCTTCAGTGATAGAGACATCCTGGAGTCAGAGGAGAGGTTGCACAGCTTTGTGACTATACCAAAAGTCATAGGATTGCTCCCTTTAATATGACGGGTTTATTATATGTAAATTAATCTCCATGATGAATTTCTAATGGGGAAGGGGAGACAGCGCACCCATCCCCAAGGGCAGAAGCGGGGCCCTCCCACACCCCCACCCTGCTGGGGTCCCCACAGCCCATGCCACACTCCAGAGTGCCTGTGTACTGTGGTCTCTGTAGGGGAGGTCACTCCCTGCTCCTGCCTCAGCTCAGAGCAGGTGGCTCCAGCTGATGCTCAAGATCATCCCGTGTCCTAGAGGCCACTAGTTCTGGGTAAGGAACATTCAGCATCCTGAGGGTCCTTTTTGTTTGGTAAAATCAAATGGGGTTTCAGAGAAGCCACACTCGAGTGATTCTCCACCATCCAGCTTCCCTGGGTTCTGCACCTGCTGCTCTCTGCCTGGCCCTTGGCCCTGCACACACCAGCTGGGCTGGGGAGGTGAATTATCTAAATACTGCTTTCTTCAGTGCAATCTGAGGGAGGGAAGCTGTCCATCTGAAAATCAAGATTTATTTTTCATTAGATTGTTATTTGGATTTATGGGGTTGTTATAGACTTGTTTTTGTAAAATAACACAAAGCTAACCTTTCCTGCTATAGGTTATGACAATTTACAAAATGATATCTTGAAATTTGAAAACCAGCATCGTGGCAGAGAGCTGCCTGGATTCGTGAACTACAGGACATTTGAGACAATCATGAAGAAGCAACTCCAGGTCCTGGAGGAGCCAGCTGTGGAACTGCTGCATGAGTCCACCGGTGAGCGTGGCTCTGCATGGGCGGTGGCCTCTACTGCTCAGGGAGGGAAAGGGGTGAGCAGAGACAGCAGAACTTCAGAGCCCTCCCTTGCGCATGTGCTGTGTGGAAGCCTGTTTCCTGCTGCCCCGGGGGCCAGCCTGGGATCCCATAGGTCACAGCTCTGACAGTACTGGAAGTTGCACACACCCAGTAAAGGGCAGGCTTGATCCCCAGGACGGTCCTGGGGTTCATAGCTCTATCCCAAGTCCTGAGTGACAATCTGTAAGTCAGGGCCTCACCTCCCCCTGCTCAGGTTTAGAAATTCTCTGACTAGCAACGTGCTGCAGGGATGTGTACTGGTGTGTCATAGAGACACGTCCTGGAGTCCTAAGGTATCCAGGGCTGAGTCCCAGGGGAGTGGGGTTGCACTGCCCTCCCAGGGTGCCTATGCTTTGTCTGAACTCGGACACCTGGGAGTTTCAGGGAGGCCCCTTTGCGGAGGTTGGAGTGACAACTCTGACCCAACCCCCTTGCCCCACTTCTGATACTGACACCATCCATCTGGCAGCCAGCCTTGTCTTACCACCTAGGGCCACCATACTTGCCTCCACATGCTGAGGCCTTCAGAGCTGTGTCCTAATACTTCCAGAGCAGACCTGTGTGTCTCTTCCCCGAGTCACTCTGCCTCACACCTGTGGTCACGTCCACTATCAAAGGTTCTGCTGATGGGGCAGCTCTGAGGACCCAGGTCAGGGCTGAAACTCCTGATCCCTGGGCATTGCTGTGGCCCAGGCAGGGTCAGAGCCCCCAGACTCAAGTCTCATCCTCCACTTACCCCTTCCTGAAATGTATCCCCTGCTGGATGAGAATCCTAGTGGATCTCCCCCCTCAGGCTGCCCTGCCTGGCCTCCTCCTGAGACTTCATCTCCCGTTTCAGCAAAGCCCAGTCCTGCAAGGTTCCTACAAGTGACAGGGTTTGGGTGGCTTGGGACACCTTGTGCCCAGCTGTGTCCAACACACCTTGTCTCTGGGCTTGGAATAACACATCTGGCCCCCTCACTTCCATACTTGTGCCATCCTTACTCACTTTTTTCTACCTAGAAGGAAGTTTGCAATCCTTAGAGACCAAAGACATACAACAAAGTTAAACACCAATATGTAGACACCATTTTTCAGGAAGTTGTGATTTGGTTTTGGGCTTGGTGGCACACGCCTGTGATCCCAGCACTCAGAGGGCTAAGGCTGGAGCATCACTGTGAGTTCCAGGCCAGCCTGGGCTACATAGGGAGACTCTATCTCAGAAAAAGTAAAAATAAAAAAGATATACAAGCATAATGAGACTCAACAATATGGTAGCAACATCCAGTAAGAAAGTAAAATAGGAATGTGATTTCCAAAAATAAGACATGATGTCAATGTGTTTTGTTTAAAGAACATGATTGTGATTCTTTTTCAAACAATGTGGACACATAGATTGTATTTATAAATTGAAGTTTAATGTGCTGGTTTTATTTTGAAGTATTAAAATGTTTGTAAATTTATAAGAAATCACCTTCTTTGAAAGAGTATCAGGGCTGGTGAGATGGCTCACTGGTCTAAAGCACCTACTTAGAACAAGCTTAGCAAAGCACAGGGACGGCGGTTCAATCCCCCAGCACCACATGCCAGCCAGCCCCACCCCCTGGTGGGCTGAGCTGGCCACACACACACAAATAAATAAATAAATAAAATTTTAAAAATAATAAAAGTATTAAAATTTAAAAAAAAAAAAAGGGTATCAACTTGGGATAGAAAACAAGATGTGCAGCAGGCCTGTGCAGAGGATCCTTAGCTAGGTCCTGACCTTGCCTAGCGGGCAGCAGGGTCAGGGAGGGCAGGGCAGGCAGCGGAGCGGGGACAGAGGCCGGTGTTCCTGACCGTTTCAGTCACGTGTTACAGCCCACGCTGAGTAGAAAGTGGCTGTTGACTCTCACTTTTCTCTCTCTGATCAGATATGGTTCGCAACGCCTTCACAATGGTTGCTGAAAAGCACTTCAGCGAGTTTTTACATCTGCTCAGAACCTCCAAGGTAAACCCCAGGATGGGACGTGAGAGCAGAAGAAATAACCTGACAGCACAGCAGGCATTTTACCTCCTGGGTCTGCTCCAGCATCCTGCTTGCCCCTGGAGGAGTAAAGCTGGCGCTGGCCTGGGAATCCTCCCCATAGTGTCCCCAGCAATGTGGGGTTGAAGCAGGGGGTGTTCAGAGATGAAAGGGTCAGTCTGGACCAGGGCCCCACTCAGCGCAGATGACTGGCTCTGAGGAGGGACAGCCCCATGCAGACACTCAGCAAGGAGGCTCAGGGCAGGAAACAGGCTGTGGAGAGGGACAGGGACAGGACAGGTGTGGACAAAGCCAAGCCCACACACATTCAGGTTCCTGGCAGGTAGGATAGAGGGGTCCCAGGCTCTGCTGTCCTCCAGCTCAAGGCCAAGGGTGGCCACCTTGCTGACCTATGGCCCTGAATGGACAGGTGACACCTCCATGAGGTTGTCATGACAGGAGGACATGGTCAGGAGTCACCCAGCACTGAGCCTTACACTCAGTAGGTCTCTGAGCTGGAGGGTGTGGGTGCTTTCTGGGCAAAGCTGTCTTCTTCAGTGGTCTTAAAAGCCAGTGAAGCCTTTCCTGTCCTGTGTGCTCACTGGGGGACTCCATTACCTGCCTCTCAAATGGCAGAGGGTCCCCTCACAGCACTGTCAGTGAGGTCATTCAAGTCAGGTGGCCGCTGCTCCAGGCTCTCAAGTAACCTACTCTCTTCAGCTGTGGGTTTGCTTCCTGAGGGATCTCTAGTTGCTTTTTCTTCCCACAGAACAAAATCGAAGACATTCGGTTGGGCCAGGAAGAAGCGGCGGAGGCCGCGATCCGCCTTCACTTTCAGATGGAGCAGGTGATCTACTGCCAGGACCAGGCCTACCGAGGCACGCTGCAGCAGACCAGAGAAAGCACGGCTCCTATCCAAGCACGTCCTGCCTTTTCCAGCACTCTTTCAAATAACTTTTCTACAAGCGAGATTCTCCAACACCTGATAGCCTACCACCAGGTGTGTGTGCTCGTGTTCCCCTTCCCATCTGCAACCCCCTGCGGGGAGTCCTGGGCTGTGGGTGTGGTGTCACCTAGCTGTGTGGCCCGGAAGCGTTCACCTCAGTTAGACCAAGGACATCTGGCTTGCGCTGGAGACTCAGCCTTTCAGAGCCAGCTTCCTGATGCACTAGCCATCTTCTCCTGCTGGACTTCCCACAGCATGAGGGTGGCCGATCCTATCCCTGCCTGGAAGCCACAGTACATAGCTTGTCAGGTAGAAGGGCAGCTGTGGCTGGCCCGGGGACCTGTACAGGTGGCCAGGGGCATCTCTGGAGGCTCACTAGGCAGCAGCAAGGCTGGGCTTCTGCACCCGACCCAGCACATGCTCTGGAGGGTGTAGCATGGGGGCCCAGTTGTGATGGCGCCAGGCAGCCCAGCTGAAGGGCATAGCCACCTGTGGAGCCCTGGCCTGCAGCAGGAGCCACTCCATGGGCCCCGCGGGCTGGTGATGCAGTAGTGCTGACACCTGGGAGCAAGCACAGGGAGCCCCAGGCGTGGGGCTCAGAGCAGCAGCCATGTGGGCACAGCGCGGCACAGGAGGCGAGAGAGTGGCGACCCAGATGCCTTCTCCCGCCTCCTCCATACGCCCCTGACCACAAGTTAATCACATCCTGTGCTGCCCCTTCCTGTGCACAACTTTCCTCCTTGTCCTTACTGCACCACAAAGGACAAAAGACAAATGTCATCACCCAGCCACTTCAGGTGCCACAACTCAGGGACATGACATTCCTTCACATGATAGTGTGACGTCCTCCCTCCTCCTCCTTCTGTAGAACCCTCCATTCTGAAAATGTCCCCATTAGCACTGAGTTCCTGTCCCTTGCTCAGGCCCCACACCCAACACCTTGCATTCTGTCTCAGGGATCTGAGCCCTGAGGGGCCTCAGTGCCAGGCTGGCTGATATGTCCGAGCACAGGGTCCTCCAGGTACATCCCTGAGATTGCACAAGTCAGAGTTCTGTGCAGTGGCTGAGTCTTTCCTGTCTACACACAGACAGCTGAGTCCATGTCCACACCCATGGCCCACTCCTGTGAGTCCCCTTTGCTGGCACCTGGTCTCTTCTCTTCTGTGGCCCTTGGCACAGGCCGTGCCTAGCTCCCTTGCTCCACTCCCTCTTACTGGCCCTGCTGGTACAATCCCTGGGTACTTGTCACCTGCCTGGCTTCTTCCCCATGTGTCTTTTGACACTTTGGACGTGGTTCACCATTTGGGGAGATCTGTGGCCCTGTAGTCCCTGCATTCAGGAGAAGAGGCACAGCACGGCTTGGCATCCCATCTTGTGTTATAGCTCTGAGATCAGCGTGTTCCTGAAGGAACGACTGCAGGAGGACAGAGGAAAGGACAGGGAGAGGACTCTGTCCACACTGTGACTCAGGTTTCTGTGGCATCCCAGGCTTTGCTGCCAAACAGCCTGAGGCCTGACCCAAACCAGAAGATGTGGGACATTCTCCCAAGGGGCCACCATGTGGGAATGTCCCTTGGGCTGAGTAGGCCCTTCTCAGTTGCAGAACACATTCCACCCTCTTCCTCCAGCTCCCAGATGATGGCCAAGGAGGCCAAGGACAAAGGGGATCGCAACCATGGCCCCTGTGGACTTCCCACAGGGAGCATATTTGTCCTCCAGCACTGAGAACGCTGAGTGTGACCCAGGCCAGGATCTCCCTCCCTGGAGCACTGGGTCCTATAATACCTGCACAGTGAGATCAGGGTCCCTTCCTGCGCAGCCTTTCTGAGAGTTGTCCTTTCTTCCAGGAGGTCAGAAGGAGCCTGAGCAGACACATCCCCTTGGTCATCCAGTACTACATCCTGCAGATGTTCGGCCTGCAGCTGCAGAATACCATGCTGCAGCTGCTGCAGGACAAGAATGACTGCAGCTGGCTCCTGAAGGAGAGCATCAACATCACAAAGAAGAGGAAGTCCCTAAAGGAGCGGCTAACTCGGCTGGGCCAGGCCCGATGCCAGCTCGCCAAGTTCCCTGTTTAGCCTGCCTCCGGAACCCAGGACAAGGCCCAGGCCTCTCCTGATGGCTGCACCAGTGGTACAGCTGCTTAGGAGATGCTTAGTAGGCAGA
Source organism: Octodon degus (assembly GCF_000260255.1). NCBI lineage: Eukaryota > Metazoa > Chordata > Mammalia > Rodentia > Octodontidae > Octodon > Octodon degus. The sequence continues at coordinate 4,227,485 of NW_004524621.1, read as the reverse complement.
GGCAGAAGTGTGCTCTTTGCTTTTTGCACAGTAGTACTGGGGACCAGGAGGAGTTGAGACAGCAATTTAATTTCCAGCCAGAAGAGCACAGTGTGGAAGGGGACATTGCTTAGAACTTATTCAGATAGCTTAGCCTTTAGCCTAGGCTCACAGAACTTCTAAAGGCTATTTAAGGCTAGCTCCTTCTATCCCCAGTCCAATCCCTGCCCCCCAGCCCAGGCTTAAAGCTGCAGCCTTGCCCCTCTACTTGCCACCCTCGTCTGGCTAATAAACCTTCCTGCCATTAGATAACTCCCAGCCTTATGTCTGCCTAAGGTGGTGTTTATGCCACAGCGGCTCTCAGCCTACCAGGGGATGGGTTGGTTCCTGACAGGGCACCAAGAGCAAGTGACAGCAGGGTGCCAGGCAAGACACCGCCTGCTGAACTCTGTGGAGGGCCTTGCCACCCTCAGAAACATCCTCTCTGCTTCTCCAGCCCGTGTGGCCAAGACAGGGCTGGAGATGAATAACAATAGCCACATACTCACTCTTGCCCCTCTAGAGCCTAGCTCCAGCCCATGGGTCACCCTAGCCTGTGGGAGGAAGGACAAGATGGACAGGGGCTGGGGTCCACAGGCATGAGAGGCTCTGACACCCTGTCCAGAGGCAGCCCTAGAATATGGGAACTGCAGGGCCCAGAAGAGATGAGGAGGAGGGTGGAGGTCCTGGGAGCACAGGACTCAGGCAGGAGACATGCACAGGACAGTCTCATGAGGACTTGGGTGATGTCTATAGAGACCCTAAAATGCAGAGGCCACCTCAGAATCCCCTGTTCTCCATGGGGACTGGGGTTCAGATCTTGCTGGACAGACAGTGGTGACAAGGTGGGGCTGGACAAGTGTCCTTGCCCCCCCCCCCGCAGACCCCCTGCTCATGTCTGACCCTGGGTTCCATGACCTCAATCCTCGGTCAGTTCCACATCTGTTCACAGGTGACACTGAGAACACAGTTGCTACACAAACCCTGTCTGTGACCATGGATGGGGGCACCCTGCTCCCCTCTCTGGGTAGCCTGTTACCTGCAAGGGTCCAAGGTCCCTGAGCACATGGAGACTTTGGTAGCCTGCAGTTCCCAGGAAGGGCTGTGCCCTTGTGTGTCAGAGCTGCTGACTCAGTCCTGGTGAACCTAAAGACACAGCCATGGTGCCCCGCTGTCCACTCTGCCCCCAGGTCCCCTCCTAGCTCAACCCCAGCACTACCCCATCTTCCCAGGATACCAGGGCTTGGGCCCAGATGCTGGGCATGTCCCGCTCTGGGCTGTTTTCCGGGTGGTGCCTGGACAGAAGGATGAGAAAGTGGGGACCCTGGCTCCCCAGAGGGAATGTATCTGTGGAGACCCAGCTGAGATCACCCAGGAGCCCAAGTGTAAGAGTGAGTATAGGGAACCCAGCCTGCTCTGCCTGTCAGTAACCAGCAGAAGCACCCTGACTCACTGGACCTGTGGGGACCCCACATGGCTCCTGCTCAGGGAGGAAGCCAGCTCAGGCTGGGACTGAAGAAGACCCCCTGCCCGGGAGGGCACCCAGGGCAAGAGCCTGTGCCCAGCTGCTGCTGTCCACCTGTGTCCCTGCCTGAGCGTCTGAGAGTACCAGACTGTGTGCTCAGGGTGCAGGTGCTAGGTGGGCGGTGGGTGCTATGTGGCCCTCGCTCCTGGGGTCCATGGCCAGGCTGCACCTCCACAGCTGGGCCTCTGCATCCAGGCCAGGAGTAGACAGCATCACTGACCCCTGGGGTTCCAATGGCACTGTTGGCCCCATGAAGGAAGCCTAACTAGGTGTCACCCTGATACCACAGCACTGCAAGAAGGACTTGGCTGGGTGCTGACTTGGTCCTTCTATGTCTCCTCAGGAGCTGCTGCTGGGAGCACAGAGGGTTAGGCAGTGCTGGGGTGTGGCTCTGTATCCCACTGGGGGATCCCTGGGATCTGTGGAGCAGGAGGCCAAGGCACCCACAGACCTGGTCGACGTATTTCCAAGGTGCCGCTGGTGGTGTGCAGGATGTTCTTGGTGTTATTTTCCAAGTAGAACTAATTCTACCTGTACTCTTCAAACATAGGCAAATGACATGAGCTCGAGCCACACCTTGCTGTATAGACAGCCTGGTGCGCTGACCCACCCTCCAGGGCATGGGCAGTGGTTCTGAGGGCACAGCCTTGGTCTGAAGTCAAAAAAGCCCTGAAGTCAGGGGAGTCACAGCAGAATTGGAAGAAAGGACCCTGAGCACCTCAGGGTGAGGCTGTCCCCCAGGAGCCCAGTCAGAGGTGATGTCAGCACTCACCGAAGGCAGCTGTGGGGCTCAGCCAACTCCAAGGAACAGTGCAACATCCTACCAGCTCAGGCTGTGCGCTCCTGAGCATTCCAGGCTCACTTGTATTATGCAAGGAAATTGTACTTAGCTTCCTGGTTACATCTTTCAGGTGAAATCCAGCCTCATTCCAAAGTAAAATCACTTCCAGTATGAAAAATAGACAATGACCCTTGGCATGGGGTGTCCATTGGGTCTGGGAGGCACAGCGAGTACTAAGTAAGGGGGGCTGGCTGAGGCAGGGAGTCCACCCAGTTGGCTCCAGATCCGCCTCTGAGATTGGTATCTCCCAGGCCTGGGTATGTCGCGGGGGCACGGCTGTGGATGCTACACCTGCCCTTTACCCTTCCATGCAATTTTGAATTTAAACATTCAGTGTGTTTTGGGATCGCTTCTCACATACATGGGGCATGCAGCATCCTGGATCCCCGGGAAGGGACTCAGCTCTGCTCCCCGGGGCAGCAGCCTGGCTTGGCAACACTGCATCCATGGCACTGAGCTGGAGAGAACTCTGCTCTGGTAGGAATGGATTATCTAATGCAAAATGTGAGCTTTACATTTTCACTTTCGCCAAGTGCCCTGGAGACCTCCTGATGAGCATTTCAGTAAGAACCAGTGGTTGCCATTTCCTGAGTCCCCTGTCACTGCCTGGAGCAGGCTGAAAGAGTGTCTTCTGTCCTTGCCCAGGGAAACACAGCCAGGTTTTCACTTTGCTGCCATCTTGAGACAAACGCACATGGAGGAGGCCTTGGGCTCCATGAACCAACCTGGCAGGGCCTGAGGATCTGGGGAGCCAGACAGAGAGGACAGGGTGTGTCTCAGTGACATTGATGAGGCATTGGAGGCAGGGAGACACTGAAGAGTCCTGGGCTACGTGGGACCAGCCAGGCACCCCTAACGACCCCCAAATGAGACACAGCCTGGCTGGGGATACAGCTCAGTGGCATAAGTTCCTGCCTGGCAAACACAAGGTCCTGAGTTCGATCCCTGATACAGCCTGGATCTGCACATGGGCACAGCCACACACTGGACAGATACTGGAAAAATTAGAGCTTTTATTTATACAAAGACTTCACAATTGAATATTGCAGCTGAAAACAGTCACAAGTAGAGGATACTCTGCAACTCCACAGGTTGGCACCCACAGCCCCAGAGGCCTGTGTCTCAAGACAGGCCCAGGTGCTGCTCCCATAGAGACCGGCATGGGAGGGCCTTGTCCTTGAGGCCCCGGTCCCTGCCTCACACCACTGAGCCCATGTGCTTGGCAAGGAGCAGAGCTGCAGAGCTGCACCTGAAGGCAGGGCTCATGGGCACATGTGGCAATACCAGCATGGCCCCTTGTTCCGTGGGCACCAAGAGCCAGCTGGGCCCATGCAGCATGCTTCCTCATCCTTGTTGCCGGATCTGGGCTGCTCTTTCCCTGCCCCAAGCAGAGTCTTAGGTCAGCAGCCACAGAGGAGCAGCGCTGACATGGACAGCTTCAAGCAGAAATCCACCAGCCTTCCTGGAGGGCAGCAAGGGCCAGGGGTGCTGAGGTAGTGAGAGGAAAAATTCAACAGGGCCCAGGGAGTTGGAAGCCCAGGCCTGGGACGGGCCTCATCTCCACACAAAGAGAGCACTGACAGGGTCCTCAAGGAGCCCAGCCCTGCCTGGTGCCAAGAGGTGCTTGGGTTACAAGGAGGATGAGGAGGGGCCCAGGAGTGAGGGGCCAGGCTGAGTGTTCCCGTGGGAAACCCCCCACTGACGCTTGTAGCAGAAATGGGGTACAGGCCTACTTTTGTCTTCAATTCCCATCTCAGCCCCACAAGAAGATAGTTTCTGCTGTCCTCACAAGTGACTATTGGGTGTCACCCATGAAAGTCTGGTCTTTTTATTTCCAGCTGATTTCTAGCCAGTGTCAAGCCAGAGCCATGAAGAAGCAGCTAAGGAGATGACCAGGCCAGGCCAGGCACAGTGGTGGAAACTAATCTCAGCATCCTGGGAGGCTGAGACAAGGGGATCTCAATTTCAGGTCCATGCTTGACAATTTAGCAAGAGCTTGTCTCAAAATAAAAATTTTTACAAAGAGCTGGGAATGTAGTTCAGTGCAAAGGCCCTCAGTACGACCCAAAAATTTTAGCAGACTATACTGCTTATGGAGAGCCAGGCCCCAGGCTTCCCATCCCTTGAGGTGGCCCTCTCTGGCAAGTCTCCTTCTTGCTCGGGCCATTGGACACCGAGAGATCACCATCCAGGCCCTCATAGGATGGGTTTGGAGGGATGACCCAGTGCTCAGCACCACTGGTCCTCTGCACTTAGCCCTAGTCCACACCTGGCAGGCCCAGCCCCTACTTCCAGGCAGGGGTCAGGGACAGCAGTGGGGAGAGGGTGCCAGAGCCTGCGAAGGACAGGGCCAGTATGGTCAGCAATCACTGTTTACTAGAGGGAAGGGCACTGCCCGGAATTAGGTCAGCCCTTCCTGTTCTTGTGCTGGATGTCAGGTGCAGCCTGCGGATTAGCTGTTCGCCTGTTCGAAAGGACAAATAGGGTGACCGTCAGGACTCATGGAAGTAGAAAGTTGTTTCTCTCCAGGATGACATGAGGGCCTTAGGATCAGTGAGTTATGTGGCATGCAGGGACGACGCCTCAGATGGAGCTCAGGGGCTGAGGGTGGTGGTCACAGGGACACTGACGATCCATACTGGCTTAGGATCCATACACCTCTTTCCACTCCTGGTCTGGTCAGCCTTCTCCCCATGGCTGCCCTCAAGCCACCTGCCAGCTGGACCCATGGGAGACACCTATCCCCTTCCCCCTCTGTCCTAAAGATTCATGCCTGGCTCCCAAAGTCTTCTTCCTCATCACCCCCAGGGTCACTCAACCTTGTCTGCCAGCCACCTTCTGTTGGCCAAGTGGTGCCAGGCCCATGCTAAGGGGACATGGGTCAAGCATTGTGCGAACACCCCTGTCCTGGCCCTGCTGCAAGGAGAGAGACCCTGAAAGGGCAGGGCAGGGTGCTCATGGCCACCCCACCTAGAAGAGAGGCAAGGTTCTGCCACCAGAGGGCGCACACGCAGCTAGGGAGGCAGGAGGGCAGAGGCAAGCCTCAGCTTCAAGCTTCTCTCCCAGGAAGGGTCCCATCCTGACCCACTCTTCAGCTCTGTCCCTCACCCAAGGCTGGGCTTTGGGAGCTCCATGCGGCCAGGACTGGCTGCACTTGCTCCTGCTGGCTGACCCCTGTCTGTCACACACAGCACAGCTCCTCAGAGGTGACAGGCCAGGGGTAGAATGGAGGCCATAGACAGAGGACCCCACAGCTGGCCCAGCACCCACATCAGGAGCTCTCCTGGGAGCCACAGGCTTCCCCTTGGAGCCGAGCATGGCGTAGGGTGGAAGGGAGCGTTACCCGCATCTGTTGGTAGATCCAGTCTGTGAATACGGTCACGTTCCCGTACACCCCAGGTCTGTAAGCCTTGGCACAGCCGGACCCCCAACTTGTGTCCCCAATCAGCCACCAGATGCCATTCTTCAACGTGACCAGTGGCCCTCCACTGTCACCCTGTGGGAATGTGGTGAGTGACAGAGTGCAAAGTCAAGCCACACCTGCCAGCATGTGCTACCCAGGAGGCAAGGGGTGTGGACCTATGGCAGATATCGTCTATACCAGCCAAAGGCTACTGGGTGCTGGCCATTTAGAATTGCCAGACCACCCAGTTCTGGTCCACCACGTGGAAGCTTTCCTGGAGGAAGATGCAATATGTGGGCTTCATCTGAATTCTCAAGGTCAGCAGCCCTGGCTCCCCAGCAATCTGGAGCTGGCCCAAGTCCCAAGAGGCCCTCCCTGTCCCCTGGGAGCCCCAGTGTCTGAAGGCAGTTGACAGTCACCTGGCAGGAGTCGACGGTGCCCTGCAGGAACCCTGCACAGATCATGGCCGAGGTGATCAGGTTGTTGTAGATGAACTTGTGGTTGCACTTGGAACGCTCGATGAGGGGCACCCAGGCAGCATTCAGCACATCTGAAGTCTTTCCTGGGGACAGGGACAGTGGCCAGTGGCTCTCACTGGAAAAGAGAATGCCCCAGTCTCCCCTCCTCCTAGCTGAACACCAAGTCCTCTCCTAATGTGTCTAATAGGGCTGCTGTAATTGTTCCATGCAAAGCCATATACCACTGAGTTGTACAACTTAAACTGAAACTGAGACCTCCCATGTCAGAGCCCTGGGCCCCATCCCACGTCCCTGCAGCCACCCCTACCCTTACCCAGGAGCCTCACCTTTCTCATAGATGGCCCCCCACCCAGAAATCCAGCACTGCTGATCAGGGTCCAGTACCATGCCAGGGTTGGGCAGACACACGGGCTTCACTCTGTCTGTCTCAAGGAGGAAAAGCATGGTTGGTAAAGGGTCTCCACCTGGCTGCCCATGGTGACCCCTCACCTGCTGGCCAAACACCCTGCTCTAGCTCCCTGGGCTCCCACTTGCCCCTCTCTCAGCAGGTGAGAAGCTCCCTTCAGGGCTGTACTACTATAAACAGAAGCAGGGGCCAGTCAGCTTCTAAACCACGGGATGAGTGTCCTTAGGCAACCAAGGACAGAGGACACACAGGCAGTGGTCCTAAAGTGACCCCTGCATGACTGTAACCAATCCTCCATGAGAAGCTAAAGGGGCAGGGCCAGTGGCAAATGGCTGTAATCCCAACTACTTGGGAGGCTGAGACAGGAGAATTGCAAGTTCGAGCCCAGCCTGGGCACTTAGTGAGACTGTCCTAAAATAAAAATAGGTCTGGGAATGTTGTTCGTTGATAGAGTGCTCACCTAGATGTATGAGTACTGCAGAAAGAGAAAAAGAAGGTTGGGGAATCTGTGTTTGTTTGAATTACGACTTTTAAGCGCCTTGCTTCCAGAGTGTAGGTGAAGAAACAAAATAAAGCTAGAAGTTAGTTCATGCTCCCCGAGAACACTGGTACTCAGAACTTCCAACATCACACGTGGGGGTGCTACTGCCCTCTCGTGGGTGGAGTCAAGAATGTGGCTGAAGGACCCGGACCTAGGAAGACAACAGCTGCGCCAAAGCCACGTGGCCCCCAGCCACGTCAGCACTGTGGCTGAGAGGGCCTGGTATCAGCCTTTCTGGGGTCGATGGCATTGATGCTCCATACAGTGCAAAACACGTGTGGCCCCCCAGAGCTGGTCCCTCCTGCCCCCGCCAAGGCACAAGCCACACCTCACCCAAGCCCCACGCACCATTGAAAGTCAGTGGTGTCTGCAGCTTGAAGAGAGCAATGTCGTTGTTCTTGGTCTTGGAGTCATAATTGGGATGTGAAATCACTTTTTCCACCCGGTAGCTGTCTCCGTAGAACATGAAGGACTGCCTCAGAATGCCTGCAAATGCCGTCCAGTACCGGGGACTGTTGAGGGGCCTGGACAGGCAAGGAGAGCATGCGGGAATCAGGGCCACAGATGGGCACCCTTCCAAAAGTCCCCAAAAGCCACACAGCCACACCAGCGTGACATCCAAGACTCCCCAAGATGCAACCCTCCTGTGGCTTCATGGGGGGCCCCTGTTCCTCCTGTCTTCAGGGCCAGCAACAGTAGAGCCTGAGCCCACCCTAAGACTTCAAACCCCATTCTGCAGGGGCCGGATCTCACTGACCTTTCTATACTAGAGCGCTTCTTCACAGATAATAGATGCCTAATAAGGGTGCTGAGGAACAAAGTGTGCCCTTAATCAGGGGCTTGGGAGGACTCTAAGAGAACCCCCATTCTAGAGGGCCCTCAGAATCTGGGAGTAAAGGGAGGGATGGAAGGAGCCCCCAGGGGAGAAAGATGGCCTCCTTTGCCTTCCAAACCCCCCCAGGAGACCCCAAGCAATGCCCAATATCAGAGCCCAAGGACACTGGCGGGTGGTGGGCACGGTCCAAGGGACACAGACATACTCTTCCACGCAGTGGGCAGCTGTCACGATCCACTGGGGCGTGATGATGGAGCCTCCGCAGACGTGGACACCCTGCACATGCAGGCTGACCTGCCATGGCCACTGGCCTAGCGTAGCCGCGGAGCCGCCCACAATCCTGCTCTGCAGGCCTGATGATTGGACACCACACTCTGAGGACAAGCAAAGGGCAGCCCAGCAGGCAATAAGTGGCAGGAGACAACAGTGGTCATCTGTCACCCCATCTCAAGGAGGTGCATCTGGCCCCCTCCCCTAACCCCAGATGACAAAAGTCTGGGATCCTTGGGCCCCCAGCAGCTAACCACACCTCAAAGGCCTGGAAAGTCCAGGAGGAGGAGTGGGAAGATGGAATGGGCCAGGGAGGGCAAGGCAGGGGTGGGGTGCAGGGCCCCAAAGCCACCTCCTGAGACTGTCCAGTGCCACCCTCCAGGAGGAAGTACAGTCTGTGGTGCCCCTGTGCTGAGGACCAGGAATCCCACAGTACATGGCCTGGTGGTCTAGGAGGCCATTTAGGCAGCCTGGGAGCAAGACATTCCCCAAGAACCTGGGCTTTGTTATAGGACAAAGGGGTCAGGGTGCAACTGCCCAGTGTTGGAGACACTGGTGAACCCCCGCCTGGCTCGTGTCTGGCTTTCTGGTTAGCTGCAGCCTTGTGCAAGAGACTCAGGCACAGCCCCCTGGTCCCCACACCCTTCTTCTCTATATCCCCAGAGATACATCTCAAGGGATGTAGCATTTCCTAGTTACAAATGTAGGGAGGGAAACTGGGCCTGAAGGTATATGCCTGTTGTCCTGGCACTTGGGAGGCTGAGGCAGGATGGTCACCTTGAGGTCAAAGCCAGCCTGGGCTACATAGTGTGACCCTGTCTCAAAAAACTAACAGAGAGAGAGAGAGAGAGAGAGAGAGAGAGAGAGAGAGAGAGAGAGAGAAACAGAGACAGACAGAGACAGACAGAGGCAGAAGCATGAGGACGCACTCACCTATGCAGCGCAGGGAGACCACGCTTTGTGAGGAGCAGCTGTCACTGAAAGATAGAGCTCGGGTCACCATGATGCACAGCGGCGCATTCCCCCCCACCACCACCACCACCAAGGTCTCCTCTCCTGTCTCCCCAGGGTGGAAGGTTCCCTGCTGAAGACGATAGCATGGTGATGAAATCTACTTAGGGATGGGAACACAAAATCAAAGTACCCGGGCTCAGGTCCCTGCTGTGTGACCTGGGACAAGCTGCTAAACCTCTCTGTACCTGTTCCCCAGTCAAATGAGATGATAGTTCCTCAGGCTAAATTTCCTCTGCCTGCAAAACCAACCTCTGACCTGCACCAAATTCCAAACATTTCCAGAACTTACCAGGGAATCATGGAAGAAAATTCTGCACCTCACCGAATTTTTACCAGCAGCAGCAGACACAGTAGGATGGCAGGTGTGCTGACAATGTGAAATTACCTGTAGTTCCTGTCCTATGGTGCATGGGACACATATGTGGCCTTTCTGTTTAGACCAGGGCTCCTCCTCAGGCTGTCCCATTATGTTTATGTAAATATTCTAAATCTGAAAACTCTGAACCTTTTCTGGCCACAAAGCCTTCTGACAGCGGGCATCCCACCCACTGCACTGGCTCCTGAGGACCTGTCTGGGTTGCATGCAATGCACTTTCATGGCCTCTCCTGGTTCTCTCAGGCGACTGGTGCTTCCAGACAAACCAAAGCTTCAGCCTGGCTCCATCCCAAGCCCCTCTTAACAATACTTGGGCCCTCCTCTTGAGACACCCACATAGTGCCCCGGCCATGTAAATGTGGCCCTCCTGGCCCTGGGCAGTGGGCCATTCATGAGGCCAAGCAGAAGAAAGCACACTGCCTTGAAAGATGATGTTTCCTAAGGACCCTGAGGTGATAGGGACACCGCCATGCAGCCACCAGCATGTGGGAACCGGAAGCTCACAGAGGAGCCTGGTCAGGAGCCAGCAGGGCCTCAGACACCCAAAGGTGGCTCTGAGCCTCCCCTTGTGCACAAATCCTGCCACTAGGCAAGACGTGACATTCTAGACAAGGGCCTTCTCTTCTTTCCTACAAAGCCACTGCCACCCCAAGCGTTCCCAAGACTGCTGCCAAGGATGAAGGATGCCAGCCCCCACCCCTTGTTTACAGCCTCCCTGGAGAGGAGGAGACAGTGCCACCCATTGGCAAGGAGGCCCCAACCATGCTGATGTGACCACTAGAGCAGAGGTGGGTACTTAGAACCAGCACCTAGTAGGTGGCAGTACAGGCGATGGCCTAAGCACTGGGGCACAAGCCCTCGGGACCCAGGGTGAGCAAGCTTTATGAACAAAATGGGCACTGTGCATCCTCCCCACTCAAACCACCCAGGCAGCCTGGGCCCCTCCCTGTCCTCCTGGCTGTCAACAATCAAATCCCTGTTGGCTTGTGTTCGTGTCCCCTTGCTGGATACATGGAGAGCTCCTCAGGGCCACAAGCCAGCTTCAAGGTACAAGAAATGTTTGTCAAACTGAACTGGACACTTGTACCTCAGGTCCAGAAGGCTGTTCCCCACATATCATAGGTTGGGGCCAAAGGACCCAGGAATCCCAGCTGTCTGGGATGTCCCCAGAAAGGAGAAATTTGGGCACTGAGACCTGCAAAGCCCAGAGTACACCAGGAAGCTGGACACCCTGGCCAGGACCCCCAGATTGTGGCCTAGGTACCTGGTGCCACACTGTTGTGGCTTAAATGGAGTTCGCTCCTCAAAGTCTTCTATTAGTGGAGTCCCCACCACTGAATGCTGGTGGCTTTGTAAGGACAGGGAGAGGCCACAGGGACACGGCCCTCCAGCCCTGCTGGGAAGTGGCCTGAAGGGCCCTCACCAAAGCCAGCACCACAGTGTTTGCCCCTTGGACCTCCAGAGCCACAAGTCCCATTGCTTAAAGAAGGCTGCTTCTGGGCTTTGTCATAGCAACAGTGAGCCTTGGCTTCATCCCAGGAATCAGCCTTCAGCTGTGAGAGAACCCTCCCCCTGAGCCTAGAACCACAGCCCAGAGGAACCAGCTCAGGACTTGGCACCCACGGGTCTCCTGATTCTGCTCACTGTCAGTTTCTGCAAAGGAGAGAAAAGTTCAATCGGCTCACACCTCAGGTATAGTCTTTTATAGAGATCGATGTTGCCGGCACTTGTGTTGAGCTTCATAAAGTTGGTTGCCCCACTGTCATCCTGTATTCCTTGGCTAGAATAAAAACTGTTCCTAAAAAAGGAAAATATGTACAATAGTGTCCCAAAGATCCCGTGCCATGCCCTGAAACGCCCCCAGGTGGCACTGGAAGCAGGAGCAATCAGCTTAGCAACAAAAACATAACCAGAAGCTACTATAGAGAGACAGGGTATTGCAGCCCATGGATCCAAACCAGTAACCTGGTACCCCGAGGGTAAAGTCCTCCAGTGATCGCATTTCTAATCCAGTGTGGGTTAGGATGAGGATGAGATTAAGGATGCAGGAGAACACACGCGGTACAATCAGACAGAACAATGAATGCTGCAAATTTTCCAAGTTCTATACTAAGAGACACATGGCTATGAATCCCCTCACAACCCACCCCCCCCCCATTAGAACACACTCGTCCCACTATCCTCGCCCTTCCTGCAGCAGTTGTGGAATCCTCTTTCCTGAGGATCTTCAGTTGTGCTGTCCTGGCGGCCTCAACGTCCTGAATCCATTCAAAACATGTCCCTGTCATGGTCATCTTGACTTTGGGGTGGAATCAGAAGTGGACCAGGGCCAGATCCAGTGAATCAGGTGGATAAGGACATGGCATTGTGTTTGGGGGAGCTGCCTTTCTGTTGGGTGGTGCCTGACCACAGGATTCACTGTCATTTTGATCACACCTCCTAAAAGACCCTCAGGAAAAGGACTCCAGAGCTGCTGCAGAAAGTGGCCAGGATGGTAGGATGAGTGTTACTTGGGGAGGGGGGTGATTTTGTGAGGAATTGGTGGCAATGTGTCTTTAGCTATAATAATTTTTTTAGTTTAAACTGTCACTGTATTTTTTTTATCACATCCATACAGTCTAATAAAATATATGGATGTTAAAATGCTCCTCGTTTTCTAAAATCCCCCCAGCTTCCTGAGCTTTGATGGTGTTACTGTGTAACTCAACCCTGCTGGCTGAGGACAGCATCTTAGAGTTTCATCACCGAAGATGCCAGTGTTCTTGTCAAATACTAATGCCCTCTGAAAATGGAAATCAACTTCCGGCCTCTCTCCCATGGACCTGTTTCCCTCATCTACCACAAGAAACAATGGGAGAAGGTGCTCTCCATTTCCATCCCAAGCTCTTGGACCTCCAGCAGCCAGAGCAGTAAGCTGAATAAACCTCTCTTCTTTTTTTTTAAACCTCTCTTCTTTGAAAATGACCCAAGCTCAGGCATTCTGCTACAGCAGCTGAGATGGAAAAGGAACCAGGTCCTGTGTCTGAGCCCTCTTTGTCACCGCCTATGTGGACCTGATGATTGTTTCCTCTGCTCCAGAGCCTCCAATGGCTCCCACATGCAGAGAAAGGGAGCTCAACCAGCCAAAAGCTCCCCATGCTCCCACCTTACCCTGGGGACCCCTTGCTGGGTGGGTATTGCCTGGCAACCAGGGGGATGCAGGGCAGGAGAGCATTTTTCCTCACACTGGAAGAGAGGGCAGGGCTGATGCACCAGGTGGTGCAGCAGCTTTTGGAAGCTGACACCTGTACCCAGTATCCAGTGCCTGTGCTTCCTGAGGCAGGCAGAGTGATGTGGGCTCTCCAAGTCACTACAGCATGTGACCATCATCCTGATGTGCTGTCACCTCCCAGTGCACACTCACCTGTAGCCCATGTCTGCGCACGCTGCCCGTGCATAGCTCTCGCTCCAGTCATCCAGGCACACAGGGTACCAGGACTTCCTCTGTGAGGAGTAGACCTGAAGGATGAAGTTGGGTCCATAGAGGCGAACTGCAAGAGAAGCCAGGCTCTGCGTGAGCACCCTGCACTCTCCCCGCCTGCTCATCCTGCTTGCTACTAGGCCCCGCACTACTGTGCAGCCACCCAAGGGCCGGGGTGGCAGTTGGTTGGTGCTGGGTCTTGTTGCACCCAAAGGGGGGTCATGTTGATCCTTAAAATTTGTTCACATTCATTATGAAAAAGAATTAAATATGGAATTCAGACACACATTTGACCTGATGCGCACCCTACCAGAGCCAAAAGCTGGAGGCTCCCAGCCCTCATGAATGGAAACAGCAGATCTGAGACATACAGTGGGTGTCATGAGTCCCAGAAGTGCACAAAGCTCTGACTCACACCATTACATGAAAGGGCCTGGAGGATGCTAGGGCAGGGCGAGGACCAGTCACGAAGACTCACAGTCTGAACCTTTCTCGCCTGTGAGAGGCCTAGCACAGGAGGTCCAAGAGCACAAGCAGAGCTGTGGCAAGTGGACAGCTGACTCCCTTGGAACTCAAGGATGACCCTGATACCCCTCCAGGAGTTCCACAGGAATGCAGCCAAGTTACTGCAGGATGCAGCAGGAAAGCCAGGGAGCCATAACACCAGTCTGTGGGGGACGGCAGGTGGGCCTAGCTACAAACCGGGGCTGCCAGTGGCTGACATGTTAGACAGCCTGCTGACATCTCTCAGCTGGTCCCCAGGGAAGGGCCACACTGGTGTGACTGTCTTCTAATGCTCCAGTGCTGAGCAACTCTGCCTGGCACCTGTGATCCAGCCACACCTTAGAGGACTGTGTATAGGAACTGTGACACTGCCAGACAACAGGAAATTATTCCACCCTAAAAGCAAAGGAGCTGTGGGGCCAGGAAAAGATGCTCTGGGCCTTGAACCCATGTCACAGCATGAAAGAGGCTGATTGGAAAGGGTTGCATGCCAGTTGGGGACGCACCCAGGGCCCAGGAGAGGGCCGCAGGTCAGGCTCCCTGGGGTGCTGAGTGGGATAGCTAGGGAGGCGCAGAGCTTCTTCCAGACACTGCCACAGGAGGACCTCAGAGCCGTGCCACAGAGCATCAGAAGGAAGAGTGCTAGTGACTACAGAACCATGACGGACAGCGGCGTTTCCAGTTGGTGTAGCGCTACAGATAACATGAAACCTTATCAAAGCCACTCCCATGCTGCTGGTGGGAACACCAACATACGACCACTTGGAATCAGGGCGGAGAACCCTCAGAACTAAAACTAGAGAGACTTCCATACATCCCAGCTGTTTGCCTCCTAGACATCTTCCCAAAAAGTGAAAGACAGCACCCTGCAGGGCCCTGTGCATACCCACGCTTAGAGCAGCATAGCCTACCACAGATCAGGCTTGGATGTGGCCTCAACGTGGATTGACAGGTCAAGGGATGAAGAGAGTGTGGTGCCCATGCACTGTGGGGCGCTGCTGTGTCACCAAGAAGGATGAATGAGTCATTTGTAGGGAAGTGGGTACCCCTTCAGGCCATAATGTCAAGTGGAGTAAATCAGAAGCACTGTCTTAAATATTGAATGGTTTCTCTTATATGTGAAACCCAAGGTATAAATAAATCAAAGGACAAAATATAAGATAGACAACAGGAAGCAGGGAGATAGATCTTTTGCAAATGGGCTGGGGACAAAGCAACGGGGGCAATGAAAACTAGCAGAGCTGTATTATGCATGCACTCCAACTCCCGCTCTGGGCCACAAACACACACACATACACACACACACACACACACACACACACACACACACACACACACACAAGAACTAGGGATATGTCTCAGTCCAAAGGCCCTGGATTCAGTCCCTAGTACTGCGAAAGAAGACAGAGAGGGGCCCTGGAAGTCTCTGCACTTGCTGCTCAGTTTTCTGTAAATTTAATGTTGCTCTAAAAAGTTCAGCCTAAGAGATGCTTTTACAAGTAACTGTGATGTAATTCCATAGTGAAGATTAAAGCTGCCTATAGAGAGAGATGAAGGAGGTTGCCTGGCCTGGCTGGGGTGACTCTAGGGGCTTGTGTTCCCCGCCCCTCTGCAGCTGGATCTGGCCCTGGAAATGAAGCCAAGCCTTCTCCAAGGGCACCTTGCCAGCGTGTGAAGGTGCCGGGAAGCTTTGCGGCATGGCTGAGGTGTGGGCCACGCAGGGGCATTTGAGGTGTTCTGATGCTCCTTCCCACCGAAATGCGATCCGTGGGGCTCCAGCTGGGGGGCGCCCTGGTGCCTCCCACTTATGGGAGGCAAAGAGCTCTGCTCAGCTGGCTGGGCTCAGTTCCTTTCTCTGTGGTGGGAACGCTGCAGATTGGCACCTCAGCAAACTAATGACCCAGAACCGTTAACAACAGTGGCCTCCAGGCGTTCCCCAGCGCCACCTTCTGACCTTTCAAGGAAGACTCACAAGGAGGGGAACAGAAGGAAGAGGGTTCGCACACACACGCACACACACACACAGACACAGACACACAGACACAGACACACACACACACACACACACACACACACACACACACACACCCCACAGCACCCTTGAGAGAAAAGCCCCACCAGGAATGTTCCTCACATTCTGAAAGCACGCGCTTCGGCAAAGCCACTCCCTGTCTGAGCCAAGGCCCACCCGTGAACTGGACGCGCCGAGGTGATGCAGCTCCGGGCTTCTTCCAGGCAGGCTCAGGCCACAGAGCTGTCTGCCTGGCTCCAACGGCTTCCTTCCAGAGCCACGTCACACCAACACGCTCGCACGCGCACGCAGCAGGCACTGCGGGCTGCGGCATGGGGGAAGGGTGCGGCAGGGAGGCCTTCGTACCCTTGGCCGGCTGGGAAGCTGAGTTTACACCTAGACGCCCTCACAAGGCGAGCCAAGCCCACGGGGGAGCGGCCGGCCGGCCTGAACCTATGATTCTGAAATTTCTATTCAGAAATTTCATCCCTGAGGATGGAGCTCAGGGCAATCGTAGCCCTGGGTTCCAACACAAGCCAGCAGAGACAAAAAAAAAAAAAAAAAAAAAAAAAACGGAGAGAACCACAAACAGAACCGCAGCACTAGAGCTCCTCTCCCTGCTTAGGTAACCACTAGCAAATCAGTGAAAGACAATGACCTGCCAAGGTGGAGAGAAGAGGGAGTCCTTCACACTGCTGGTGGATTGTAAATTTGGGGGTTGAAAACTATGGAGGGTTCTCGAAAAATTAAACATAGATCTTCTGTATGAGCCAGCTATCCCACTGCTGGGCTTATCACCAAAGGAAATGAGTAGTGTGTCAAAGGCATATCTGGACCCCTGTGTCCACAGGAGCACAATTCATAATAGTCAAGCCATGGAATCAACTTCATCGGAAGATGAACAGATCAAAAGATGTGGCAGATGCACACAGGATATAACTCAGCCTTCACAGAACATAAATTCTATCACTTGACGTAAGCCAGGGGCACGCACGCACACACACACACACACACACACACACACACACTCAGACACACACATTCTCTCATACATGTGGAATTTTAAAAAGTCAAGCAAAACACAGGAGTAGAGCTGTGGCTCCCAGACACTGCAGTGGAGGTGACAGCGATGGGTCCCAGAACACAGCTCCCTTTAGATGAGAGGAACAAGCTTGAGAGACCTGTCCTGCCACGTGGCAACCTGTGTCAGTAGTGCAGGGGGCTGTTAACAGTCAGGAAAAGCGGAGAGAGATTTTAAGTGATCTCACCACACGAGAACAGAGGAGAGGTAAGCAGCCCTAGCCCTCGCAACCCGGCTACCCCACAGAGTGCATGTATCGGAACAGCATGAATACAGCTGTCACTTGTCAGTGGAAATAGATCATTGGCTGTATTAAAAGCAAGGAGAAGCATTCACTCTGTGACAGTGCACAGAGTGACAGGAAGGTGCGAGGAGCCTTTAAAGTTTTAAGACTCACAATGGTAAAAGACACACTGCCAAGAATGCTGGGAGGGTGTGTTCCAGCCAAGGGAGAGCACAGGGTGCTTGCTCATGGCGAGGTGTCTTTTCCTATGACACACATGTAGAGTTTCAGTGCTCAGTGCATTTCTGGCCATGCCTCAGGACTACAGCTTTCTGTTCTGAGCAGCTTGCTTGGCTCCGCACTGACCTCGCAGCAGCAGGCAGTGCGGGTCCCAGGCTCTGTCCAATTCCCCTTCCCCAGTGATGCCGGGGTGCCCCATCTGAGCCCAGACCCCAGGCCAGGCCCACTCACCACAGCGGTTCTCATCTTCCCCATTAGGGCAGTGCACAACCCCATCACACCACAGCGAGGGGCTGATGCAGATCCCTGAGTTGCCGCACTCCACTCCGGACACTGCACACCGCTTTTCCACTAGCAGAAGGCACAAGAAGGGAGACGCCATCAGGAGGAGGAGTCATCAACTATCCTGCCCCCACCTCCATGATCATAAGGAGAGCCTCACACAGCTCCTACCACCCATTGACTCCCAGGCTCTGTGCTGGGTGTCTGCCCGCTCAGGCAGAGGGGGACTGCAAGGAACACTAAGACTCAGTCACCAGGGTCAGTCATGGTCACGCACAACCATTGACAGAGCTGGTGGAAAGATGGCGCTAAGACACTGGCCACTCTGAGGGCGGGGCACTGGCCACCAGAAGGGAAGGAAGTGGGCTGCCGGGGACTTACAGAATTTCCACAGCAGGAAACCACTCAGCAGGATGGCCACCAGGACAGCCCCCAGGACCAGGATGAGGCACAGTATCCGCTTCGTCTCTGCAGGAGTGGAGGAGAGCAGGACACTTGGGTCAGCCCTGGGCACAGGACACCTCCCATGATGCTTTTTCTGGTTTGTTTAGTTTTGCTGAAATAGGTTCTCACTGTGTTCTCCAGGCTGGCTGTGTATTTATGGCAATCCTCCTGCCTCAGCTTCCTAAGTTCTGGGATTCTAAGCATGTGCAGCCATGTCCTACTTCACCCACTGGTCTTATCTTCCAGGTATTCCCTGACCTGGATGGACCTGGAATGTGGTCTGGAGACACCATAGTTCTGGCTGCACACATCACAGGTTGCCATGTACACCACACACCTGACCTGTGACTGTCCTCACAGCCTCACCTACCATATGCGTGCTCAGAAATCTGCCCCTAGCCTGCAGCAGGCCAAAGCACCTTACAGAAAGCCTGTTTCATAGGACAGCACTGACTGTGTGCAGCCTTCCAGCACCCCTGTAAAGGGGTGATGTTATGCATCAGACCCCTGCAAGTTGGGGACTCTCTGAGAACCCATTAAGGGTTTGTTGCATTCTTAAGAGCATGAGTATGAGACTGTATACAGTGGCACACACCAGCAAGCCTGGTACTCTGGGAGGTTGAGGCAGGAAGCTCACAAGTTCAAGCCCAGCTTGGGCATCTTAGTGACTTAGCAAGACACTGCCTCAAAACAAAACAAAAACAAACAAACAAAAAAAAAAAAATTAGAAAATGGCTGGGGAACAAAGTTCAGTGCAAAGGCTCTGTTTTTAGTCCATAGCATTAAAAACAATGGTGAGTTTGAATTTTAAGAATATATTTTGGAAATAGTTCAGCAAATTAAAGTGCCTGCAAGCAAGTATAGGGGCCGGGGTTCAATCCCCAGGCCTACTGTGCTGGCTCCAGCCCCGGGGCACACTGAGACAGCAATTGAGACTGGGCGTGGTGGCGCACCTGTAATCCCAGCTCTTAGGAGGCTGTAAACATGCAGATGGCTATGAGTCTGACCTAGTAGTGAGACCCTGAACACCCTGTAGACTCTTAAAAAAAAAGAACATATTTCACTTCTTCCATGGTCTAAAACTTCATGCATTTTGGAAAACAAAGGCAGACCTCCTTGACTAGAAAAAGCTATGCTCTTAAACAGTGCCTGGTATCTACAAAAGTTCTGAATATAGGCAATGGCCTAGGATACAACTGAAAGAAAGAGCAAACGTACCTGGTTTTGGTAATTACAAGCAAAAGCAATATAATAATAGCGATGTCCCCACAGCTGTCGGTGCCAGGGCACCCAGGGCAGAAGGAGCTGTCTCTTCCAGGGCTGTCAGGGAATAGAGGCATCATACCACACCTTGCCCCTGGCAGCTACTACTTAAGCTTTAATTAATTACAGATAAGTGGAATTGACAGAAGTGTGTAAATCCCAGTTTATAGGAGGCAGCAGCTACCAGGCTGGGTAGGGCACTCTGGAGCAAGCCTACTGCTGCTACCAGTCTCGGTTCGATGGACCTTTGCCTCCAGGGCAGTGACACTGAGCTCAGAGCTAAGAATACAACAATCTGGAGAAGAATAAAATAATTCATCTAAGAGTAAGATAATTTGGAGGAGGTCACTGATTTTCTCCAGCCAAAACAATTTTGGTGAAAAGAAGTGAGTCAAAGCTGTCCAGGTCCCATGGAGAGTAGGGACAGCTCCACGTACCACGGAGGCACCAGTGGGTCAGAAACCAGCCCCATAGGGAGGAGGACCCTAGCCAGCTAGCAGGGAATCCCATCCTCAGGAGTCCCAGGCAGAAGAGAGAGGAGGTTAAGGGTAGCCAGGCCCTCCCAGGCTAGCCAGGTGGCATGCAGGTCTGGGGTTTGCACCTCGATGGGTCTGTGTCTTCAGAGGTCAGCAGGGCCAGGAGCTTGGCAGACCTGAGCTGACCCAGCTGCTCAGAGCTCAAAGGCACACCTGTCCCTTTGCCAACACCCCTTGCCATTTCCACCATGACCCTGGAACTCCCCCCTGCCTCAGAATTCCCTGAAGAACTGATTCCCATCCCTAAGAACTCTGACCAGCTGGGGAGTGGGCACGGATCCGTATTGCCAACAAGTCACAGGTGAAGCCTAGGCCCAGGCTGGGAGCCACACCCCGGCAATGATGTTGGCAGAAATCAAGTAATGTGACTGGGAGTGAGGCGGCAGGGTGGAGTGGACCAGGAGGCTCACAGGGGAAATTCCAAATGGCCCTTTGACCCAGGACACTTTCCTTCTTAAGGCTTTCCTGCATGCCATTTTATATAAGGAACACTAATGTGCTTGAACACTCTCAAGGTCCTGGGTTCAATGGCCAGGAGTTAAGCATCATTAAGTTAGGCGTCCTTCACCTCACAGCAAGGGGTTGGCAGCCTGCCTGCTGTTCACCAGTAGCTCCCGGTTTTACCCCTGGATGGCTGATTGTCATCAGTTGGTACCACCTCCACTCAGTTAGTCCTGGCTCTCAGAGCCAGTAGGGGTGCAGGAAAAGAATAGGCAAGACCAGCACAGAAACCTAGGCCTTTCAAAAAGTAGGAGAAAACCAGCCTCTGCGGTGGTCTGAGACTGAGCAGCAGCCGGTCTTGTGGATTTTGTCCCCAGAGCACGCAGTCTGGGGTTTTACTTCTACCCTAGTTCCTCCCTGTTTAAGTTGCCATGCCTACCCAGGTTTCCTTATTAGCCCACAAAACCCAAGCTCCTAGCAACAAGATGACTACCCAATCAGGTGCAACTGCCCTTAGGGTGGGGTCCCCAGGCCCTGACCCCACAAAACAAGCCCAATGCCCCAGATTCCGTGGTTATTCAACTCAGAGGCTCCTCTCCTTAGAGTAACTTTATACCACTTCCTTCTGCAAATCAATCACTTTTGCTCCATCTCCTGACTTTTCTTCCTCTTTGTATGTGAGAGAGACAAACAAGCCCAAGAAACTTTGAGTACGGAATGGTGACCCCAGGCCCACTGGATGTGGCATATTTAGGGGGCTTGCCTGGGATTATAAAAAAATCACATGGACCACCAGACTCAGTCAGTATAATCCAGAATAAACAGGAGTGAATGCAGGAAGACAGTGGCCCCCTCCTCGTCTCTGGAGAACCACAGGCCCTAATCTAGCATAGCTGAAATTTGGCTGGGGTCCCCTAGGTCACAGGGGGCCTATTCTGGGGTCAGTCCATCCTCACAGGGCTAACTGGCAGTGCACAAGGACTCAACACCTCATGTAGCTGTCTGGTGGTCCACAGAGCATGGGCAGGAGCAAATTATTTATATGGCTGAGGGGCCATTGGTCTATGCAACCTGCCAGACAGAAGTCCAGTGCCTGCTCCTCAGGTCAGAGGCAACCAAGGCAACCAAGCCAAGGCTCCCTCTCCTGCACCAGCTCTTGGGTCTACACAGACCTGCCTAGGACTAAGAGCCTGAGACCCTGGTCGGTACCCTGTCGAGGACCTGACCCGACCTGCCAATAGGCAAGAGGAGGCCCCCCTCAATTTAGCTGGAGTGTCAGAACCCAATGTGGGGGATTACAGACACCATGAGGCAATGACCTCTCTGTCTGTGGGCCCAAGAATTTTTTTCTAAAGCCATCTCCAGATTGTATTGCTCAGGGTGCCTGAGACTGGAGCCTCCTTAGGAAATTGGGCTCTGCACCCTTCCTTGCCCTTCCACTGATGCACCTTTAGGGAAAACTAGCCTTTTCATATTCAACCCTGACTGAGTCTGATCACTGGCTCCTGTTCAGAGAAAGAGCAGCTAGAGGAGGCAGACTGGAACACATGGGGCCCATATGGAAATAAACACAAGAGGCCCCTACTTGAGGTGCAAGTCCCCGGGGACTTGGGCTGTGTGTGGACGACGGGTGCCGAGGCCTGTGTAGGAACTCTTGGGGCATACTGGGGCACAGCTGGCGGGTAGTACGGAGGCGGATACACCTCGTAGACATGGGGCGCCGTGGGCGATGGCTGTGCAGGATAGAGGTGTTCCGGTTGGTACCCATGATTTTCATAGTAAGGTCCAGTGCTCGGCGCAGATCCCTAAACAATGAGAAAAGACAAACTGCATAAAGCTCTTGAGCAACCCTGAGGCATTCGGCACAGACTGCCATGTGACCCTCCTGCCAAATATGGATAGGCTGTACTAATCACATCACCCTTCCTAGGACAACCAGATTCCAACTCTGAGCTAGCCAGACTCTTGATCCTCTGTGTTTTTGTGCTTTACTTTTTTATTTAATTTAAATAATTTCCAATGTTTATTCCTTGAAGTAAAGAAGTGGCTGATATTGAGATTTGGTTTGAAAAAGAACACATCTAGAAGTCTGGCCTTACAGTTCACTGTGCCTGGCCTCAGCATCCACATGAAAAATTATGAAGCAGTGACCCCAGAATTTGCAGGTCTGTCATGGCTGGCATTTGAGGACCTACTTGCTGCGAGCCTCTGTGTTCGTAACCTCTTTGATTAGGAGGGGCACAATTCCCACACTCAGTTTCCAAGGAAGTGGATCTGAGAAGTGTACTTCCACGCCCCACCTGTTACCCACCAACCCATTTCCAGGTTCTCTTCCAGGGCCACCCCAACACCGACCCACCCTCCCTGAACAAAGGCAGTTAGCAGTTCTGCTGCCATAAATACCCTTATATAGCATGACTATCATCCTGTGCAGGGTGGGGACAGCTATACTACGTTCCTTCCAGTGGCATTTCTGGGTCAAGGTGCCTTCCTTACACAAATGTGGAAGGAGTGGCCCAGCTACCGGCCACCAGTTTTATTTGCACTACATCTTCACCTGGGTGCCCTCTTACTGTGGCTGCTCCCAGGCCATCTTCTGGGGTCAGTGCTCCAGACCCACACTGGGAACCCCTCTGGACCCCCCACTGCAGCCTCCCCTCTTTCCACTCCACAATTGCCCCATGGGTGGGCTTTTCCTGGGAGAGGTCTTATGGTCCCCACCAACACTCGGTTCCTGGCCTTGTTACCTCTTGTGGGCATTAGTGAAAACAGAGAGGGCTCCCTCCCAGGTGAGGTGCTCTAGAGGGAGGCTCCTGAGCACTCACGTTTTAAATTTAGCCTCTAGGAAGTGTTGGAAAAGAATAAGCCTGAATCCCAGAGGCAATCTGTGCTCAATGTAGCTCACTGATGTTCCACACCAGGTGGAGACAGAAAGGAAAGGAGCTGCAGTCCCCAATCTAAAACTGGGAGGAGGCCTGAGCATCAGTGGGATCCCTGTCTGGACCCAGACCTGAGAAAAAGCCCCCCACCAGGACAGGAGAAGGTGTATGCCCCAGGGAATTCTTGTGCAACAGATTTGGAATTTTAAAGGGTCCAGTCAAAAATACATGCAATCAACAAAGGAAACACAGTACGTTTTCCTACAGGACTCGAAGAAAATGTTTCCCAACTATGAAGACTTTATTGGACATTTATTTTAGGCACACAATGAGGTTGTCAGCTATGACAATGACTTTTGTCTCCAGGCAGTAGACTTTGGGGCTCCAGGGTGGACCCTCCAATGTACAGAAGGCTGCCAGGGAGTAGGCAAAGGGGATGCCCCCAGCAGCCTCAGCTCCCCAACCTCACACTTCCACCCCCACTTGCCTCACCTGTCTGCACACTTCCCACCCCACCTACTGCCCCAGTCTGAAGGGAAGAGACCAAGGGCTACCCGGACCTGGCAGCAACAGGCTTTGGGCCCCCATTCTGCAACTCAGGGCCCTGCCTTGATGCACCCCTTCCTAGACAGTGCCTCAAACCCCAAGCACACATGCTCTGCTCCCCCCAGCTCCTTCTCAAGGTGGCCCCCGTGTGCTGCTGGGAACAACAGGGAATTCAGACCAGACAGGGAGAGCTGGGAAGTAATCATTAACCACTTACTGAGTTTAAAGCCATGCCAAGGCTATCAACTGCATCAGGTAATGCTGGGGCCTTGGGCTGGTCCAGACTCCCTGGAAGAGAGAATCACAAGACTGTAATGTTTCCACACTGCTTCATAGCAAACGATAAGGTAGGCAGCCAGCAGGCACTGGGGGGAAAGTGGCTCCTGGTCGGCACACAGCAGCTCCCATTAACCTAGGGGACATTCCACTATCACCTCTTTCCAGGGTGTTTTGTACACAGCGAGTTCCCAGCTGAGACATGCTGGAACCCAGCACCCCCTGGGGCACAAAACTGCTTTTCTGGGTGGAGGCTGGGGTGTTCTCGGAAGGGACAGGCTGAGGACCTCGTATGAAGGGAAGGCTCCCAGGGGTGTGCCCAGCACTAATGCAGGCCCCCAGTCTTCTTGTAGCCCTGCAAGGCTCTTGCAGAGGGACTATGACGTCCCCTCAATTACAGCTACCAAAAGAAGACTGCAAATGCTATTTGAAGGGCCGAAGCAGGGTGATCTCTGTGAGCTCAAGGCCAGCCTGGGTTACACAGTAAACTCATATCTCAAAAAAAAAAAAAAAGGAGAAGGAGAAGAAGGAGAAGGAGGAGGAGGAGGAGGAGGAAGAGAAGAAGAAGAAGAAAAAGAAGAAGAAGAAGAAGAAGAAGAAGA